>NW_027095704.1:323098-623098 GCF_036850995.1 Saccopteryx leptura | reverse complement strand
GTCAAGTTCAAGCTCTTTGGACAGATGTGTTTGGAAGGTGAACTCAGCAGTCATTCCTGGAGGTGAGCCCCAGAACTCACTGCACCCTGGTGGCTCTCAGGAACACTCCATGATTCCACCCTTGGTAAGCTGTATTTTAACCAGCTTCTCTGATTTTGATGCATCCCAGGTGGGAACAAATTGTGTCAGGAGCAGCTAAAATTTAATCATGATGGCCTGGTTTAGAGCAATGGCTTTGCTACTCATTAGCTGGATAAATCATTTAATTACATTTAGCTTCAGTCTCCTTACCTATAAGATGAGAATACAGTAGTCCCTTATCTATCATGGGGGTTAGGTTCCAGAACCTTCACAATAGACAAAAATCTGTGAAGTAGCAACTTTATATTTATTTTATTATTTATATATATTTTAAGGCTTTATAAACCTTCCCCACCCTCTTATAAACCTTTCCAAACTCTTATAAATACTTTCTATGCTCTTAAACACTTTCTACACTCTTAAACCTGTGTAATTTTAACAACATATAAATTCTATATGGGTCCTCACCATTGAATATACTACAACTTGAATGATGAAGATGATGAATTATCTGTGCAGTACTGATGATGAAGGTGATGATGATGAGATGAATGTAAAGATGATGAATTAGCTGTGCAGTACTGATGATGAAGGTGATGATGATGAGATGAATGCAAAGATGATGAATTATCTGTGCAGTACTGATGATGATGAAGGTGATGATGAGATGAATGTAAAGATGAATTATCTGTGCAGTACTGATGATGATGAAGGTGATGATGAGATGAATGTACTGCACAGCCACAAAGAGCATTACAGCTCTTCTGAAGACACCACTTCATCAGGCGCTCCATCAGGTGGTGCAGTATCTTTCTCCTTGTCCGTAACTTCTGTTTTTGCTAAAGGCATAGGTGTAACTGGTGTCTTCTTCGAAGTGAGAAACATAGTTATGGGCAGTTGCTGGCACTGTTTTTTCTTCCAGATGAGAAGGTTTTTATAAACTGATATGCCACCCTCAATTGTATTTGAGAATTGCAATGAATGAAGCATCTGGAGGTCTCATTCCTGAGCCACTTGCTGAAGTTCTTTGGCCATTCTGACAATGGTTGTGAGGCAACTGAGTGTTAGGCCTACCCCCTCTTCTTCTTCAACCCCTAGTTTCTCTTTTACCTCTTATTCTTCTTCTCTTGCTGACTTCATCATCTCTGTCAGGTCTTTGTCCATCAGCGGTTGTGAGTGGGCATCGATCAGGTCATTAATGTCATCAGGAGTTATATCATTGAAGCCATCTCCTCACAGTAGTTTTGCCAGCTTCACAGCCTTATCTACCAGAGTGATGGACTTCTTCAGGAGATAGTCCCTTATAATCGTGGAGCACTGCTGGCCACTGATTTTTCCAGCTGGCCTTTAAAGTTTCACTCTTTATCTCCTTTATGGCCTCCTGAATTTTTAGGAGACATTTTGCAATGGTATAGTCATGCCAGTATGCCTTTGGGGAGAAGTCTTCATCCTAGTCCATAGCTTCAATGAGGTTTTTTACAGGGTGTTTCACATATAGAGAGCCTTAAACACGTGAATAATGCTTTGATCCATGGGCTGAATCAGCGATGTGGTGTTCAGTGGCAGGAACTCTATCCGCATGCCATCATATGACAGGTTGACAGTGTGGCCTCCAGCATTGTCCATGATCAGAAGCACTTTGAATTCGAGGCCCTTCTCTGCCAGATAAAGCTTGACCTCCAGGATAAAGCACTGGTGAAACCAATCTGATGTGATGAGTTTCATGATCCAGACCTTGGGGTTGTGCACCAGTACACAGGCAACACATTCTTATTCTTGTTTTTTAGGGCCCTTGGGTTTTTTGACTTATGAATAAGCCCTGGCTTTATCATAAAGACTGCAGCATTCCCCACATAATCAAAGTTACACAATCTTTTTAGACCTTAAATCCAGGAGCTTTGGCTCTGTTTTTCATCATTAAAGTGCAAGATGGCATTTACTTTCAGAATAAGCCCGTCTCTTCCATATTAAAAACTTGTCCAGTATTATAGCCCCCTTCCTCGATGATGATTTTGAATATGTGTTGTTCACATACTCCTTGGCTCTGGCTTTGTCTGTAGAGGCAGCTTCTCCATGCAGAGAAATGCTCCTAAGTCCAAAGTGTTTCTGAAACTTGTCAAACCAGCCCTTGCTGTCATTGAATGGGGTTGGTCTGTTGAGAGAGGCACTTGATGGTTCCGCTTCTGTGTCATCTTCATTGTCCTCCTCACTGTTGCTAATGTCACCACTTTCAGCAAAAGTTTCATAAAGCTTCTTGGCCTTTGTGTGGATGGTGTTCATATCCAGCAAGATAGTCTTCTTTCTGCAGTCACTGATCCACAGGGCCAATGCAGACTCCATCCTCACAGTGGCCTTATTGTGGGAAGTCACCACCCTCTTCCCAGGCTTGTTAAAAAACACTGCTGCCATTGTCCTTATATTCTTTTCATCCTTCTTTATTTAGCAAATCGAAGATTCATTGATCCTGTAATGGTGGCCTGCAGTTGTGTAGCTTCTCCCTTCTTTTAGCGTGTCAAGTTGTTCCACCTTTTCTGCAATGGTAAGCAGCTGGCACTTGGGTTCAGTGCCAGAAGCCTTAAAAGGCACAGAACATTTGGGTGACATTGTAGGGCTTGAAATAAATTCAAATTTTTATGAAAATTTCACAAAAACATAACACCAAAGAGCAACACTATGTGCAGCAATCAGACGTCCATGTGAAATGGACAAGGTGAGATGCTGAACACATGCTATATACAGGAGAAGGAGGAGACTGATGCTCTGGTTGCTGAGCCAATGAGTGCCTAGGATACAGAACACAGTGCTCTGGTTTATCGCCTCCCATACATCAGCCAATAGTGTGATATGAATGATCTCATGTGGGCAAACTAGCTCAAGTGGAAGTGTCCATAGCTGCATTTTCCATACATGCCAGTCTTTGTCTACTCATCTACTGTATGCTATGTATCTTATTTCAATGTAATATTCTTTTAATATGTTTCAATTAATGTTTTTATATTGTTTTTAATTTTTTAGGCTAGAAAGTGCTTATTTTACTGCAAAAATAATTAAAATAATAAATATATAAAAACACCTATGTTCTGCAAAATCCCACGATACAGTGAAAAATTTGTGATACAAAATTACATATATACAATTTAAAAATCCACAATACAGTGAGACCATGAAAAGTGAACTGCAGTCTGGCAAGGGATGACTGTACTACCTATTTCAAGTAGTGATTGTCAGGATTATAAACATGAAGTTTGCTTTCCCATTTCCTATTGGAAACTGTAGTTAAGTTACTACCAGAGGATATAACCCTCCATCAGTTGTTGATTTTTATGGTTGGGTTTTTGTTTGCTTCTGTGTTTTATTGCCCATCCTTCACAGCCGGCAGGCCCCAGACTATTGCCTCCAACTGTGAACAGCTATCCACTTCATCCAAAATGCTGCAGGAAAATCATTTTTTAAGTGTGAGATAATAGGGGGAAAGATTGGGATCTGAACTGGATGGCTTCTGGAAGTGTGATTCTAGGGTGGATCCATGATTAGAATCCATTTTCTAGTACCCTGTCTGGTGTCCTAGAAACTCTATTTTTTGTGTAGGATTATAAGTCTAAGGCTTGCCTGGATAGAACTATGTACTCAGTACCACAATTTCTCATGGACCCAGAATGGGCTGGGTCTGTAACCTGCACTGTGGGATGATAGAACTAATGCCCTTTAGGATAGTAGTTGTGTTTAGTTTTCACATTGCTTTCTGTTCTTAAGTAGTGACATTTTTTTATAATGGGGAAGAAAAATAGGCCTAATGTGATGGCAGTGTCTTTGTTGATTGGAGGTCTGACCACAGCACTTTATACCACTGATGTTTACCTGCAGGCCAGCCTTTTTCCAAGATTCCTTCAACTCATGTCCTTCTATATGCAGTGGGAATATAACACTCAAAGTCATGGGAATAAATTTTTTCCTAACCTTCACAGTGTGTGTGTGTCTGGTATGTATCCTTCTCTCTGTTCCTTCTCTCTGTTCCATTCTTCTCCCTTCTCCTAATTTCCCCTTTTTTCTTTGGTGCCAGCTCTGCGTTAGCTATACAGACATTATTGGCTGCTAGACTGTAAAGATGAAGGAAACATAATCCCTACTTTCAAGGAGCTTGAAGTCTAGGCAGTTTTGAGTAGATTTTGAAGTGTGAAACCAATTTCTGTGGCCTCACCGGCCAAGGAAAATTAGGCCCAGGTGAAAAGAAGGTAGTTAAGAAGGAATAAATATCTTCACATGTAAGAGATAGAGCTGTCTAATAAGAGTCAAAGGACCCAAGTCCTCCCATTTAGTAAATGAGTGACTTGTAATTACACATTTAAAACTTCTGTGTCTGAGGAAATAATCCTGCGAGATGAGTTGGGAGGATGTTATTAGAGGGTCGAATGAGGCATTCTATGCACATTGAAAGTTATAAGGTACTTGATAGGAATAAAGTATTTTTATTAATAATGAGAACATAATTTAAAATAGCAGCAGTATTTATAATAGCTTAAAGGTAGAAACAGCCCAAAAGGCCAACTGATAATGGCTAAACAAAATGTAGTATATCCATAAATGGAATACTATTCAGCCATGAAACTGAAGTATGGGCTACAATGTGGATGCACTTAAAAAATGTTATGCTAAATAGAATACATCAGAGATAGAGGGTCAGATATTGTATAATTCTATTAATATGAAACTTGGCAAATAGATAAATGTTTAGAGGCAAACTAGTGGTTGCTCGGGGCTTGGAGGGAGAAATGGGGATGACTACTTAATGGGTATAGGGTTTGCTATTCCAGTGTTGAACATGTCTTGGCACTAGACAGAAGTGGTGATTGCACAACTTTGTGAATGTTCTAAATGCCACTGAATTGTATATTTTAAATAGCTAATGATTCTTTTAATTGAAGTAAAATTTGTATACAATAAAAATTAAAATAGAAAGAGAGAAAGATGGCACTTGTATTGTTTGCTCTTTAGGATCCTGAACTTCCCATGACAAACATATCATTAGCATTGCTCTTAGGAAAGATACCAATAAGTTTTGGGAGTTTCCCTGCCTTTGTGAGAATCAGGTTTCATTAGTGTGGCTGATGTTACAGTTGGAGGAACAGAAATGTCCTTTGCCTTGTACTCCTGGACACAGTTTTTACTTAAAGACTTCCTTTTAAAAGGTCTAGAAAACCCATTTTTGTTAACAAAGTTATTATTTTAGCAGCTTGGGATTTAATCTGACATCAAGATTTTTACTTTGACACTTGAGCATTTCCCCTCCCCCCTGAGTTGTTTACTAACTGAATTATTACTTGCCAAAGTCAAAATAGCCTCCTTAATTTTATGTCCCAATGTGATGCTAGTATCACTATTTCATTACTCTGCTTTGTAGATCAGGAAGTCTCCCTAGAGAAAATATAATTTAGTGGACTCAACCCAAGACTTTGCTAAGATAAAAAATTGGCCTAATGGGCTGCTCAATAAAGACTCATTATCTCTGTAAGAAGCATCAATCATCAGTTTTTTGTTGCAACACCTTAGTTGTTCATTGATTGCTTTCTCATATGTGCCTTGACCACGGGCCTTCAGCAGACCCAGTAACCCCTTGCTCGAGCCAGCGACCTTGGGTCCAAGCTGGTGAGCTTTGCTCAAACCAGATGAGCCTGCGCTCAAGGTGGCTCATGTCTCTTGAAACTCCTTTAATCTAGAATAGTTTTCTCACCTATCATGACATGGACATCTTAAAGAATCTAGACTAGTAAGTACAAGTTCTTAGATTTTCCCCATCTTGTGTTTATTTTTGAGAGACAGATAGGAAGGGAGGGAGATGAGAAGCATCAGCTCTAGTTGCACCATTTTAGTTGTTCATTGATTGCTTCTCATAAAAGTCTTGACCCAGGGGCTCAAGCTGAACTAGTGACCTCTTGCTCAAACCAGTAACCTTTGGGTTCAAGCCAGTGTCCTTGGGATCACATTGATGATCCTACACTCAAGCCTATGACCCTGCACTCAATCTGGTGAACCTGCACTTTAGCCAGCAACCTTGGGGTTTTGAACCTAGGACCTCAGTGTTCCAGGTCGATGCTCTATCCACTGTGCAACCACTGGTCAGACCCCTTTCTGATTATTTTTAGGTTAAATATTTTTCTTTTCTTTTTTTTTCTTTGTATTTTTCTGAAGCTGGAAACGGGGAGAGACAGACAGACTCCCGCATGCCTGTTTCCAGCTTCAGAAAAATTAAAAAACAAAAACAAAAACAAAAAAAAAAACCCAGTAAAATCTATTGTTTGTGGATAATGAACATCCAGAATCTTCCACTGGACCAAAATCTTCTTTTCCCAAGTGAATTTCTCTGGTTATCCATATATAGAAACTTACTATATATATCCATATATAGGAACTTACTATATATATCCATATATAGGAACTTACTATATATATCCATATATAGGAACTTACTATATATATCCATATATAGGAACTTACTAAAAATAGTCAAAGAAACTCTGGGGACTGAAGTTCACCAAGGGCTCAATATATTTTTACATCACTGATATCTCAAAACTGGACAAGGTCACAGAGGTAGCTGTGGTCCAGTGAGCCCTGGGAGCCACGCACTGGTGGTGGTGAATATGATCTGTGAAGGAATATGGACTGCAATGGCACTGGGATGACATTCCAGAGCCATCCAAAACAGTGACTCTTAACTTTTTAAAACACACATTGCTTTGAGTCTCCCTCCCCAAGAAAATGTTTTTAAACTAAAAAAAACTGCAGATACTTCAGACTCTACAAAACCCATCCAGTGAGTTCTGAGGTCTAAGCCCAGATTGAGAACTATGATCTAGATTTCCACTAGATAACTATTTACTCATACTATTGAAGAGTCTAAAGAACATTGCTTCCATTTTCCTGCCCAGATTTAGGGCTTCTCAGTAGATGGGTTATACGTGTTTTAAGGTGGGGGTATGCACAGCCTAAAGCCTGTTTGGACTCTGTAGTTCTTTAATTATTGCCTTTGTTTTTAGTTATTTCAGGGTTGGTCTATAGAACTTTGTGGGGGGGAGTTAAATTTCTTCTAAGACTCCCAAGGTGGTCCAGAGTTGGCCAGAAGCATAGAGAAGGCTCCATAGAGTCAAGTGCCCAATGGAGGAATGTGACAGGATTGGCAAAGTGTCAGTCTCTCTGCAGTACCTATGTCAGATTAACATGACCACCTGGAAGCTGGTAGTGGTGGTCTTCTTCCCCAGGAGATAGATCTAGCCCTAAAACACAGAAACACCTACAAGAAAGGTCTGAAATTGGAGTAGTTCTCATCATAGAAAACCCCTCTTCCAAGCCTGATCCTAGGTATAGAAGTGATACGAAAGTGATACAGAAGTGGCAGTTCTGTATCAAAGTCAAAGCAGAAGAGGACTCCTTTGGCTGGTGTTTCATATTGCTCTTGCAACTGTTTCATCTCATCTTTGTCACTTAGTGGGTACCAACAGCCTTGGCCAGGTATGAGAAAATATCCATTACTATTATTTGCTCTGACTATTCTGCACAAAGATGCTAAGTAAGGATGCAGTAAAGGTCTTGGCACTTACTCTTGCCTTGCACAGATGACCAGTTATAGTTCACCAAATACTTTAGTTGCACCTGTTTGTATTCCAAGCACTGAACACATATGTTCAGTATCCCTTTACAATCATGATGCCAAATGTTTGAACTCATTCTCCAGCTCTTACAAAACTTGCCTTCTGGGATCTGAAGACAAAGCAAGAATTTGTGACTACTGCAGATCACTTCTGGAGCTGCCTTGAGGCTGGCCATTCAGGACTTGAAACCACAATTTTCACTGAGTATCCAAACCTCAGATCACATTTTGTTTACCTGGAGCCACTAAAAGGTCAAGGTGATGTTAGGGATGTAAAACAGATGCTGCAGGTGCCTGCAAGACCAGGTTTTAGAGCAAGCTAGAGCCACTACTAATCCTCCATGATGACTTTTTTTTTCTTTACAGAGACAGAGAGAGGGATAGACAGGGACAGACAGACAGGAATGGAGAAATGAGAAGCATCAATCATTAGTTTTTCGTTGCGCATTGCAACAACTTAGTTGTTCATTGATTGCTTTCTCATATGTGCCTTGACTGCGGGCCTTCAGCAGACTGAGTAACCTCTTGCTTGAGCTAGTGACCTTGGGCTCAAGCTGGTGAGCTTTTGCACAGACCAGATGAACCTGCGCTCAAGCTGGCGACCTTGGGGGCCTCAAACCTGGGTCTTCCGCATCCCAGTCCGATGCTCTATCCACTGCGCCACCACCTGGTCAGTTGCTTGAGCAAAAGCAAGGGACACACCAGTAGTCAGATGTGCACTGCACACAGATTGCATGTTCTGAGAAGAATGGGTCATGGTCCCGCAACACAGACTTGCATACACTAAAGGTCATAGATTGGCATTTTGGTCCATGCTTAGCATTTTGTTTCATGCTTAGCAAATCCCTTCCTACTATGAGCATCAGGACAGAGTGGGCTGACAACACTCAGATGAGCTGTCCCACCCCAAATCCAAAGCAGCAGCTTAGAGGTCTCCTCTGCCTAAACCCATACTCCTACTTGGGGCCTCTCTCTCTGTGTTCCCACTTCACCTCTATTCTATCACTTTCACCAGAGCTGGAGGTTGGCCTGAACATTCCTACCCAAACAACAGGCAGGGACTGCGAGACAGATCCTTAGCAAGGGATTAGTTACAGCATCTAAAGTAGTGTAACAATGGCCAGAAACAGGACAGAATTTCCAAAAGGTAAATTTCTGTGTATTCATGCCTAATCTTTAAAAGTCGTGTAAACAATTTTTCTCCCTTCCTCCATCATTTGCACAATTTTTGTCAAGTCCAAACGTAATTATAATGAGGTAGGTAGTTTCTCTCTATTCGTGCCTTCATCTTTGTGGTGACTGTTGAGGCCTGTACTAGTCTCCCATTTACGGGAGTGCCAAGGGTGGGCACCAATGCTGGGTGGAGCTTCTCAGTTAGCTATTTTCTCAATCTCGTCCAAATCATCCATGTCCAGTCTCTATTTTCTTATCTGAGGGAGAAAAAGATTCAAGGAGAGATCAACATGGGGTTACCATGGAGACACATACCCAGGGAGGGGGCAGCAGGGCAGGGAGAGAAAACACACAGGTCTCCATCTGGCTGGGAAGGAGCCCTCCCTCTGGCCACATCCATCCTTCCTTTAACCCCAAAGGCTTCTGGTGCCTGAGAAACAGCCACGGCCAGAGGCCCCAAGGCCTGGCCAAGGGGGAACTGTCATTCGAGTCCCTGACACTGAACCCTCCAGGTGTGCTCTTTGAGAACTTCCATATTGTAGGGAAGGAGGGGAATGTGGACAGACACAAAGCCTCTCTAGGGCCTTGGAAAAACCTATCCTTCTCTCAGCCCCCGGGTCTGCCCCCGTAAGAAAAGGGCCTGGCAGAGGACACCCCCAGGGACTCACAAAAATGCTCCTGGATTCTGTTGAGGATGTTCATGCTGTGCTTGCTGTCGACCATGTTCACTGCCAGGCTGCTCTTGCCAAAGCAGCCAGTGTGCCCTATCCGGTGCAGGTAGGTCTAATTGTCTGGGTTCCCATACTTGTCCATGGGAAGATCAAAGTTGATGACAACAGACACCTGTTCTACATCGATACCTGCATGAAGGAGAGCTGGAGGACAGTAAGGACGGGAGACAGAAATCACTGTTGCTTGCCCACAGGCCACATACATCAGCTTTGGGTGGGAGGAGTCTGGATGGGCCAGCTCTGGAATTCAGGGACAAGAGGCACCTAACAGAACCCAGAGGAGTTCTATAGGTGCTAACGAATTTATGAAGTCAGTGTTCAAAACCCTAGGCTTGCCCAGTCAAGGCTCATATGGGAGTTCAGCAATGCCCAAGGAGAGTAGGCGCCATTCTAAACCAGTCAGTTCCTGTACGTTTCCTTCCACCAAGTCAGGACTCTGGGCTTCTGTGAAAGTTCTTATCTGCCGAGAGAATCTAGTCTCTCCTAGAAAAAAATGTCACCCCACCCCATCTCTCCCGAACCTCTGAGTTTGTCATATATGAGGATTTCTCTCGCTACCCCAAGTCTGGACAAGTTCTCTGCTCACCACGGGCACACACGTTGGTGGTCACCAGAACCTTATCTTTGCCCTCTCGGAAGCGCTCAATCACCGCAGCCGTCTGCTCCACCATCATTTTGCCACTCAGCAAAGCCACCTGGTGGCCTTTTGAGAGCTCTGCTGCCAGCCAACTGTCCATTTTGCAGGTCTGAAAGAAGAAAACATTTAAGAAATGAAGGTCCCTGAGAGAAAAAAAAATTTTTTTTTGTATTTTTCTGAAGCTAGAAACTGGGAGAGATGGTCAGACAGACTCCTGCATGCGCCCGACCGGGATCCACCCAGCATGCCCACCAGGGGTGATGCTCTGCCCCTCCAGGGCGTTGCTCTCTTGTGACCAGAGCCACTCTAGCGCCTGGGGCAGAGGCCAAGGAGCCATCCCCAGCGCCCGGGCCATCTTTGCTCCAATGGAGCCTCGGCTGCGGGAGGGGAAGAGAGAAACAGAGAGGAAGGAGAGGGGGAGGGGTGGAGAAGCAGATGGGCGCTTCTCCTGTGTGCCCTGGCTGGGAATCAAACCCAGGACTTCTGCACTCCAGGCCAACGCTCTACCACTGAGCCAACTGGCCAGGGCCTTTACTGGTTATTTTGAGTGTCATTTGTTGGCTGTCTGCATAAGAACTAATAAATTGTTTATGTTTTATTTACTAATATTAACTGAACTTAATTGTGACATATTCATTTTAAGAATATTATTAATGACTATAAAAAGAAAACAGCATGTTTGGTTACTGATATTAGTAATCATGCACAAGTGAAGACTCATATATTATTCCATAAGCTAGTCATCAGCTTATATTACTGTTCCCTTTCAGAGCTGACATTGCTCCAACATGAGTAGTTGGGATGGCTCCATAGGCCAAGGGCCCAACTAAGTAGTTGCCAGAGGGCTGCTCACATTCCTTTTTTTCCTGATGATAAACCAGAGGACGCTGGCTGACTAATAAGAAAGAGGTAGATGCCAGCAATACAAAGTCCTTACATTCTATTTTTCTACTCTTAGGAAAGAAATAAAAATAGGACTTGGAAAGAGGTCTTCTCCCTTTGTTGTTCTTCATCACTTACTATTTAACTTGAAGGCCATTTCATTCAAACTACCATTGGTATTCAGAAGGTAAGGATTTCTGAGAAATGAATCTTAGAAAAGATTCATGCAGGAGTAGAGTTTACTTATGAAAGAAAGGTGGGATTTCAAGTGACAAGAAGAGTGCCTTAGGTAGAATAGTCCTATGAAGGCTAAAGTAACTTCACCAGGATAAACACAGTATACAGAAAAAGTAGTAAGTAGTAAGGTAAGCAGCATAGCCATGTAGGCAGAGAAAAGTCTAGGTGGAAAATGGAGAATTGATTGAGCAGTATTTGGAGTTACTAGTAAATTGTCATAGATTCTCAAAACACAGGAAGTAATGAAGTCATCATTTTGTGTGTGGGGGGAGGGGACTGACCTAGCACAGTGGTCGGCAAGCTCATTAGTCAACAGAGCCAAATATCAACAGTATTATTAAAATTTCTTTTGATAGCCAAATTTTTTAAACTTAAACTATATAGGTAGGTACATTGTTACTAACTTAATTAGGACCGACCGACACCCCCGTGCATACCTGCACACCTGCACGTGGTATTTTGTGGAAGAGCCACACTCAAGGGACCAAAGAGCTGCATGTGGCTCGCGAGCTGTGGTTTGCCAACCACTGATTTAGTAAAATTATATAGAATATGCTGGAGTTGGCATCTGAGAAAACAGAAGGTTATTCCATTAGTCCCATCACATAGTGAGTGCCAGGGTTTCATTGGTTGTACTAAAAATGCAGAACTGGACAGGAGAGATATTACAGAGGAAGAATGGCAGACTTTTATATCAATTTACTGTTGTTAGTCCAAGGAGGATTTGTGACTCAATCATTAAATGCACTATACAAAATAATTCTGGGGAGAAACCTAAAGAGAAGGTTTGGAAAGAACAGATGACATCAGGATTGAGTCACAGCCTGTCACTTTTGCAAGACAGGACTGACCCCTCTCCTTCACCAACACCATGCAAGCTGTTGTAGATCTCAGGGACTCTTCAGGTTTCTCCTGGTCTGGGACATAGATATCAGTTCTTAGGAATCCCCTGCAGCTTTACCTGACTTTGCTTTTCTGATTGCAGCATCTTCCAAAATGATACAGTGGAGGTGAGGGGACGTGAGGGGCTGATGCTAGAAGACTCCTGTGTTCTAATGCTGAATCTGGGACAGGGCTTTCCCAGGCTAACTTCAAACACCTAGTGGGAAGTGAGAGGCCTGCTGGGGATGTGCTTGGAGGATGTTTATCTCACTCCTACTTTATACCCTCTCTTTCTTCAGCCCCTGCTGTTGGATGCTTCTGCCTTGGCTTAGAAACTGTTTTGGTATTAGTATTCAGCAGAGAAAGGGGGTTTTACATGGTACTAATTACATAGTAGTTCTAAAAGTAAAATGAGGTATAGAAGTAGGTGGAGGAAAGAATATTAAATGAGGTTTGACGGCCTGACCTGTGGTGGCGCAGTGGATAAAGCGTCGACCTGGAAATGCTGAGGTCGCCGGTTTGAAACCCTGGGCTTGCCTGGTCAAGGCACATATGGTAGTTGATGCTTCCAGCTCCTCCCCTCTTCTCTCTCTCTGTTTCTCTCTCTCCCTCTCTCTCTCCTCTCTAAAAATGAATAAATAAAATAAAATAAAACAACTTTAAATGGGGCTTGACAGTGGTGGTTGTTTGGTATGTCAGCTGCTCAGATGACACACCTCTTCTGCTTTATTAGTATCTAATAGGCAGAGGTGGTTGGGTGGCAGACCTTTCTTTTGTGTAGCCTTATTTCCCAGGACTACAGCCATTTCCTTCTCCCAGAGGAAATGGGGTGGGGGTTGTTTAGATGGAACTCTCTTAGAAATATTACAGACTCACATTTTGTGAGTCTTTGCAACTGTTCCATTATATCCTCAGCCATGTTTCCTGTCCTTGGAATTCTCCAGTTGGAGAAAAGCCATAGTCTTGGGTTCTACCCCTAAATCCCTGAAAGCAAATGTCTCCACACTTAGACTTGACAGAACATGAGTGAAGCCCTTAGGTTTTGTGGCCATGTGTGCTAGGTGTATCGTTATCTGGTCTGTGTTCCTCTTAGACACCAACAGCTTCTAAATTTACATGAAAATCATCCTGATAAACCAATGTCATTTGAGCCCAGGTTTAACAACAAAACAGGCTCCAGTGTTTCAGTATTGCTTTGTTAATTTCTAAAACAAGGAGGGCTATCCTAGAGGAACAAATTAAATATTGTTCTATTTATATGATTTCATATTTAACATCAATGGAGAGGACAGCTTCATAAAAATCTGCAATGCCTCCAGCCTCATAGATCATTAGTTCTTTCTGGTTAACTCCCCTGCTCTGTTCACGAACCATTTCAAGCCTCACCTCAAACTTCCAACCCCATTACCAACCTCACTGGCTTCAGGCTGGATGCCCTCTTTGGAATATAAATGCTAGCAGAGGGGAGGAATGGTAACCCTGGCAGAGCTGCACCAAACAGGCTGACCAGTTTTGTAGTTCAGTTGGAGCCTTATCCTAGACCTCCCGGAGCAATCAGCTGGACTAATCATGTCAATCAGCATTCTGACAAGTACAGGCCATGAAATAATAAAAATAAATTTCAGTAAACATCCTACAAATCCAATGCTGCCAAAATCCTACTTCAAGTTTCCTGGTGACCATGTTTAGCTCTAGGAATTGTGTTTCAGTGGGAGCAATGTAGGAATCACCATCTCAGTTAGAGTATCTACACTTTGTAATGAAATAGCAATGGAGAGAAGGCAGTGGGCACCCAGACTTCAACTTTTGCTCTATAGACCTCTTCCACAAAAAACTTCCAATTGAGTTTTCTGGTGTTGCTGCTTTTGATTCTGATGACAGCTTTGCTGTGTAGACATTTGAAATAGAAGAGTAAGAGGGGGAGGTGCCTCAAAATCTAGTTTTGTGTCTTTTTAAAAAAGTGATTATGGGCCTGACTTGTGGTGTTGCAGTGGATAAAGCACCAACCTGGAATGCTGAGGTCGCCAGTTCAAAACCCTGAGTTTGCCTGGTCAAGGCACATATGGGAGTTGATGCTTTCTGCTCCTCCCCCCTTCTCTCTCTCTCTCTCTTTCTTCCTTCTCTATAATGAATAAATGAAATCTTTATTAAAAGGTGATTACAACAATATTAAGACAAAAGGAGCATTTTCCCTCAGAAGACCAATTAGCAGTCTCCCCCAAGATCGCTGCTTGACATGGAATTAGACTCTGGTGCTATCTCCTAGCAGTAGTTTACTAATAGTGAAGATACTGAGAATTGGATTAGTTCTTTGGGAAGATGACATGGTATTTCGGATTCTCATTTCTGTAGCATAGAGTGCATGCCTTCTGTTTTTATGAGTGATTAAGAGCTGAGAAAACATTCTTAGCCCCTACCCCCTTTTCTACAGTACAAATAAATTTATTACTACCAAAAAAAAAAAAAGACTCATTATCTCTGAATATATGTACATGTTCCCAGAATCCTCTGGGGTCTAAAATGTTCACCTGCAATCCAGATACCTATTAGGGAAACCCATTTCCCCACTGAATCCCTTTAATCAAACCTTATTTTTTAATACTTTGGAAGAAACATATCTATCTAGCCATTGTACATATAGTTTATTTTCTGCTCTCCAGGTAGCTGATTATGTTTTGCTGGCATTTTTTTTTTTGAAATTCTTTTTTTAAATTATTAATTTCTGTTCTCTTGCTTATTTATTTATTTTTGGACTAACAGAAGTATTTAGTATATACAGGAGTCATGGTTAGTGGTAGAACTGAGGGATTAGATGAATCCTATCACTGAGGCTTCTAGTTACGTCCTAAAAAGTAGACATGGTGAAGTGACTTGTTCTGTGTAACGTGACTAAATCCCAGAGGCTCACGTGGCTCAGTATTGCATTATGTCAATACTGAATCAAGGCAAGAGCAGTCTAACTTCAGAAGACTTGAAGAATAATCTTTGCTTACATTTTTTCTTTTTAAAGATTTTATTTATTCACTTTAGAGAGGAGAGAGAGAAAGGGAGGAGGGGCAGGAAACATGAACTCCCATATGTGCCTTGACCAGGGAAACCAGGGCTTTGAAACAGTGACCTCAGAACTCCAGGTCAATGCTCCATCCACTGCACCACCACAGGTCAGGCTCTTTGCTTACTTTTTAAGTCATAATTTTCTTGGGAAAGGTACTTTAAGTATTTTATGCAGCAGTCAGTCTTCATGGTTTTCAGTTCATAGCCGCTGGTGAAAATTGCTTCCCTCTTTTCTTGGTAATCGTTGCTGCATGGTCCCCAGTCCTTTTGTCCGGCTTCTCCTCCGCTGTGACCTCACACCCCTGTCCTTATTAAGACCCTAGAAAGACCTCCCCTGGAAAGTTGAAAGAGTGTATCTTTACCAGTTCTCCCATATCATGGTGCAGATCTATCCCCCCAACCCTGTCCCGTGGCTGTCTGCCCAGGTGATTAAAAGTAGCTCTGCCTCCAACTCTCCCCCAAAATGCACGTTTACATTTGGGACTGGAAACCACCTGTGGGAAGGGAAGTAGGTAGGGCCCTTGTTTCTCCTGTACCCACTTGTTGGCACAGCAGTTAAAGATTGTTTTGGGAGAATAGTGGGGAGGCCAAGAAGAACTGTACTAGAAGCCTGGACTCGTGGAAGGTGGTGCAGCATATAGAGGTCAAGAGCAAAGGTTCCAGAGTCAGTTGATTGTATTTGTTCTCCATTTATCAGCTGTGTGACCTTTGCAAAGATTCACCTCTTTAAGCACCCGATTTCTCTTCGGAACAGGTCTAATAAGAGGATGTCTCTTGTAGGGGCACCTCAGCTCTCACAGAGCAGAGGGTCCTGTCTTCTAACTTGCTTGCTCCTGAGTCTTCAAGGAGCCTTACTCTCTGGGAAATGCTTCAAGGGTTCCCTTCCTTGGGAGCTAGGGGCCTGGAGAGCTAGATGTCACCTAGTTTGATGGGCTGCAAAGAGGCCAATCACCCAAGGAGTTTCCATTCTTTCCTGCTTCACTGTTCATGCCTGATGGGAGTGGGTTTATTATTCCCAATCCCTAGAAATAACAGGTAGGCTGTAGTGTAAGTGGTCTGCCATTTGCCTTATTAGTAATTTTATAACATCTCCATGTTTATTCTATTTCTCCTTAGTGCTTATGTAGATTATTAAAAATTATATCACTGGTATCCTTGAAGAAGCAAAGAAGTAATGCATAAAACATTGTTTTGCAGCCAGTTCAGGAGGGTGACAATCTCAATGAATAGAGAACACAGTGGTGGCAGTGGAGAGAAAAGGCAGCATGATGAGGTATTGGAACCTGCTTCAGAAAAAGAGAACTTTGAGATGCCAGACTGAGCGTGAGAGGGAGAAGGACCCCAGATGGCAAGTGTGGCCAAGCTGTAGAACTTTCAGGGTGTAGAGCAATATGAATGCAGGGCCTTCTTTTTAAAAAGAATTTCATGATGGTGACAACAGCACATGAATCTGAGTTGGGGCCCTTGTAGCACAGGGGGTCCTGTGTGACTGCAGAAGTTGTGCAGCTATAGCGCTGGTCTGAAGGTGGCTAATGTGACTCTCCCTGTGTTCTCACTGTGGTGCTTAACAAACTCCATTTATGGTAGCAGGTTCTGTCTCTAAGCTCCATGAGGATGGCACAAGCAGGGATGTGCTGGTAAGGAAGCTACTGGTGTGGAGGGAGGAAGGGAGTCGTATGTCGGTTACGTGACCTTGCCACCATCCCGCTCCTTGAGCTCTGGCAGTAGTGAGGTGGTGGTCCTCTGACATAGAGTGAGACTTGTTTGATCTCCCAGGACTTGAGTTTACCTTCAGTTTCAGCAAATGCTTTTTTTTAAGCAAGAGAGAGACAGAGGGACAGGCAGGGACAGACAGACTGTAAAGGAGAGAGATGAGAAGCATCAACTCATGGTTGCAGCACCTTAGTTGTTCATTGATTGCTTTCTCATATGTGCCTTGACCAGGGGGCTACAGCAGACCAAGTGACCCCTTGCTCAAGCTAACGACCTTATACTCAAGCCAGTAACCTTTTGGGTTCAAGCCAGTAACCATGGGATCATGTCTATGATCGTGTGCTCAACCCGGCGAACTTAGGGTTTTGAACCTGAGTCCTCAGCATCCCAGGTGGATATTCTATTCACTGCCTCACCACCTGGTCAGGCCCAGCAAATGTTTTAATCAGAAGTTCTGTAAAAGGATACTGACTTCTAAGGCTGAAGTGAAGATATAAAATCCAGAGAGAACAAAAATGCATCTTTGTTTTTTTGAAAGCAGAAAGGTAAAATTCAGGTGGGAGAAAGGAAGACAGGGTTGATAATCAGGATTTGATTCTCAATGGAACATTTGTAAATATTGTAAGAGCAGATGTCTTCCAGGGAGACAAGCTGTTGTTGAAGGATGTGATGTTAGTGCTGTCTGGTTAACAAGATTTAATCTGAGAAAGTTTATTTTCCTGATGATCACTGAAGAAAATGCTGTTGTTCTGGCTTCATGAACCCAGTAGGGTGCTGTCTGAAAGATAATTTACTTTTTTTTTCTAGAGGTTGTTTCATCTATGTTAGAAAAAAATTAGATATTTATATTCTTATAATCCCAATGTAGCTGGGTTTAACAAAGTGAATATCTAATGCAAGGATTCTTCAAGTTACTGGGAAAGAAGGTTTTCTGTGTTTACCTATCTCAACAGATGAGTTTCCATTAAGTCTGATTTTGTTTTTTCTTGTCTTGGACTTTTGCCTGTGAAGTGCTTAAATCTGCTGAGTGCAATGATGAACAAAAAGTATCTTGAATGCTGGCTATTAAGGGATAATACAACTTAGTTTTCTTCTGAGTCTACATTTGTTGGAATATGCAATTCACCTTGTCTTCTAACATTTCCTAAAATAAATCTAAAGAATGCAATTAATGTTATTTGAGTGCTCCACTGGTGACCCATCTGCCTACTTGAAGATGGTGATGGAAAATCAGATTTTTAAATATTGGTTAATGGAAACTTTTTCATACTAAGTAAGCACACACTCAGAATGTCTCATGGGAGGCATCGCAGCAGAGCGCCTGAGGAGGATGTGAGGCTCAGCCTTCCCACCCAGGATGGCTCCAGCCTGCTGGTCTCCTCACTGCCTCTGCTCCTGGGTCGCCTGGAACAAGGACTGGTCCATTTCCCTGCAGGGACTGAGTGGCCCATGGCCTCCTCTGCAGACCTGCTGCTGCCTTCAGCTAGGATGATGAGGTTTGGAGCCTTCCACTGCAGATTCCAACCATCCTTTCTAAATGACTTTAGTGATTCTTCTCAAAATAAAGCAGAGGGACCCGACCAAAGGTCGACATTTATGAAAAGCACGGGGCAGCAGCTAAGTGTAGAAACGTGGTTATTTATCTTTGTTAGTTATAGCCTGCACATCAGCAGAGGGAGGGAGAGCCTTGCCACACTGGGGAGTGGGGGTCTAAGCCTCCACATGCTTTCTAAGTCACCGGCTCCTAAATGCTAGGCCAAGGGCAATGCCACTCAGCTCCAGCAGAGCCACGTGGGAAGCTTTAAAAAATTCAGATTCCTAGGTGCAGCTGTGGTGATTCTAATGCATTAGGTCAGAGGTGAAACCAGGAAGCCATCTACATTTTTTATTTTAATTTTTTAAATGTTTATTTTAGCAAGAGAGGAAGGGTGAGAGAGACAGGAATATTGATCTGTTCCTGTATGTGCCCTGACCGGGGATTGAACCAGCAACCTCTGAGCTTCAAGACAACCCTCCAACTGACTGTGCTCTCCTGCCAGGGCACCATCTGCTTTTTTAAAGGGCTCCTGTGCTAAGTCTGATACACAAACCAAGTTTAGGAACTGCTAGAAAGACTTTTGAGGCATATGTCATGTTAAAATATAATTGACTTTTTAAAGTGAAAGTACACTTTTATTATGAAATGTTACATTCTCATGTAAAGACTTCAAAAAAAAATCTAGAAAACCATAAATATAAAACTAAATATCATTGAAAGTTTTTTTATACTCAGAGGTAAATACTGTAAAGATTTTGGAGAAATTGTTTTTCAAAGAACTTGACATGAAAATATATGTGTGTATAATTTAAAATACATGTTCATTTTTTTTAGATAATACTTTACAAAGAAATATTTCAGATTATGACTGAAATGGTAGAACTGAGTTTCTCCTCTGATGTAAAAGGATGCTTGCAGGTGGATAGGAGTGACCATAACCAACTAGGTTAGAATAAAATTGGATGAGGACAAGCCCAGTCATGGGCACTGCCAGGAGGCCTTCTGGTGATTGTGGGTGATACTGAAGGGCAAAGAAAGAACATAGAGGAAGCATCAGAAATACAGAGAGATTAAATGTGTAGAGCAATACTGCCTTTTGTTCTGATGTCTGAGCAAGTCCTTCTCAGGGTCACTATGAGCCTGGAGTTCAGGCAACATGTTCTAATGAGAAACAGAATGAGCGCTTTCCATTATTGAAGGAGGAGGCTCCGTTTTCCTGAACCACGGGAAGGTGCTGGGAGACCATGAGAGAATCTGCCTATTAGTATCGATGGACCAGCTTCATTAGCCGACTCACCAAGAGGCAGGCGATAAACTGAATGTGTCTGTTGTCCAGGAAAACAGATTTTCTAGAGGATGCCAGAATTGTAGATGCAGAACGTTGTGATCAGAGCAAATGCGCTCATTTTAAATAACAGGCTTTTTGGTGTTTGGCCCATTTCCTAGCTGGCTTTGGCATTTTTCCTTTTACAGTAATGAAGTTAGGACTTAACAAGGTAGAACTACGGTAGTTGAAATCTTGAATTGTGTGGCAGATATGTTTTCTTTGCTTTATTTAACATCTATAAGATATGTTATGGAAAGGGTAAGGTGATTGGAATTAATCTCAGCCCCATATAAAGGAGGTTGTAGATCAAAGAAGGTAGAATCCTGGTATTGGTTTTGACTGCTGCACTATCTTTAGGCTACCCCTGCCTCATTAAGAGTGCTGAGCATCCTGAAATAGGGAAGCTGGTTAACAATCTGAGCTCCTATGGGCAGTAATGCAGCCTCTAAACATATGCTCTTATCCATTAAATTTGTTGTCCTCACAACTATCTCTGTTGGGGTTCAGTAGATGGATATTGAGCTGAGCAATTTACATATATTGTCCAATTCCTCCTAAGAATTCAATGAGGATGGTCTTATTATATTATAAATGAGAAACTCCGGATTAGTGAGGTTAATTTAACTTGGAATTCTTTTTTCTACAATAATGATTTAGAAGATTATATATGAATATAAATTGGAATCAGGTTTTTTTTGTTTTTTGTATTTTTACTAGAACTGTCACTTTAATAGAAATGTTATTTAATGCAGTATTATTGCCATAAACAAGCTCCTGTTCTGTGTAAGGACAAAAAAATACAAAACCTAAAAATACACTACACTTATCTGCAACTAGCTAGTAGCACATTCAGAGAGTATTGGAGAGTATCATTTACTAGTAGCACATTTAGAGGATAAAATTGTGTCCCATTTACCACATTTTGAAAGTTATCTGAAATATTTTATCAATTTCCAGTTTTTGATACCTGTACTTTATAGTATTGTATTCAAAACATTGATGAATGTCAGAAATATTTTTCTCTGATTTCTTCTAAAAGTATTATAGTTTTAGTTCTAATATTCTCATTTATCTATTTTGAGTTAATTTTTGTATATGATATAAGGTAAAGGTCTAATTTATTTTATCTTTTTACATGTGGATATTCAGTTTTCTCAGCATTATATTTAAAAAACAACAACTTGATTCACTAATAAGGGTCTTTGCACCCTTAATAAATAAGATGCCAATATATATGTCTGTTTTGGGATTCTCTACTTGATTCCATCTATATATATCTGTTCTCATGCTAGTACCACTCTGTTTTAATTATTACAGCTTTGTGGTAAGTTCTGAAAACAAGTGTGAGTCTTCCAACTTTGTTTTTTAATTTCAAGATTGTCTTGGCTATTCAGGGGTCCCTTGAAATTCCATATGAATTTAAGGATAGATTTTTCTATTTACACAAATATGTTGCAATTTTAATAGAAAGTACATTGACTCTGTAGATCACTTAAGGTAGTATTGCCATTTTAATAATATTAAGTTTTCTAATCCATGAATGTGAGATGTCTTTCTGTTTATATACTGTATGTTTTCTTTAATATATTCAGGAATGCATATGTTAGTGATTTTTAAAAATCTTTTTGCTCTCAGACTCCCTTAAAATTAAAAAAAAATTATTGTGCTGACATGGTTTCAAGTATCCCACTCAGTATAAAAACATTCTCAATTCTCTACATCATCCCCCCCACACCCCCATGCAGAGTCTTTTTTCTTTCTTATTTCTCCCTCTTTGCCTTCTCCCCCTACCTCTATCTCCCCTTTCCCTCTGGGACTTGCTACCCTGTTATCTGTATCTATGTCTTATGTATATTTATATATTGGAGCCAAGTTTTAATTTCTATCCCAAACTGATAACACTTCTGATGTCTTGAGGGATTCTGCAAATCCAGAATCAAAGCATACGCTTGGCCAACTAGGATAAAGCCACACTCAAGCTTAGCTGGAAAATGGAGTGTGTGCTAGTTGTTTCTTCCAGTAGAATCTCTGCCCCTTGTTATGAAAGAGGTACTCTGATAGTCCATTGTGAACACTGTCTTTCTACCCCCTCCCAGTCCATGTGTCTCAAAAGAATTGGGCCCCATACTTGATTTTAAAAATGGAGCAGGGGGCCTAGGCATAGACCAATGAAAACATCCTAATCTCCTTGCCAAAGTGGTTGAATTAGAGATGGACATCTGATCCAGGTCAGGCCAATTAGAGTTAATGAGACTCAGTTCTGGGACACTGGCTTGTGCATTTATTTAAACACTCTTTTCAACTAAACTTGAAAGGATGTAGGCTGGAAATTCTGCAATCTCTTGCAATCCCAAGGTAAAAGCCTATTTGAAGATAGAACCAAGGCTGAAAAAGGAAGAAAGATGAAAGAAAATTGGTCCTGTGACATCACTTGACCGTACTCAAACTGTACCTGAAATAAGTACACTAACTTGGCAGTTGTCTGGGATTGGCAATTCTTCACTTGGAAGAGCAGGTCTTATACAGATTGTTGAGGTAATTGGCTGAGGACTTGTCCCAACTATCCCTCTGCAGTTCTCCCAAGCTCTGTCCCTTCTCTGAGTAGCTTCTCTTTATTCTTTTGTTTCTTTTTAGCTTCTCAGGCAAAGACCTAAAATGACTTTGTCCATTGTTCTTATTGTGGGTCTGTTTTTTTCTCTCCCTCATTTTTTTTTCAGTAGACAGTTTTCAGAGGCAGCCTTAACTGTCCTTAGAAATGTGTCCTACCTACACTTGTGCAGGTTTCTGTTCAACTTTAGTGGGTAAAATTTCTCCTAAGCAAACATCTGAGCAATGTGACTTAGGGAAGGGGTTCCTTTTATTATCAGTGTGATACTGTGATTTATAAGAAATACAATTTTGGTTATTCAGGTCACCAAAATATATTTGTTATAAATATTTGATTTTCACACACACTTCTGTCTCATAGCTTCCAGAACACTTAATGTTCCAAGCCTTAAAGAATGGTGTCTCTTGGTATGTTATGGAGAAGAATTCTAGAAAGTCCCTAACAACGGGGGCTGGTTACCAACAGAACCAATCATATGATTGAAACAGAGGGAACTCCTCAGTCAGGATGTCAGGTTCCCTTGAATTGTGAAAACAGAACCTGTTAAGGGCAACTAGAGGCTTCAGAAGGGAACATAAGAGTTGATAGGATTAAGGTAATAGTTCTATCTGGTTGGTGTGTTAGAAACAGGCATCATGTGAAGTAATTACATTTGTCTTACCTGGTTGTATTAAGAGGATAGAAGTTTTGCCTGATTGGGGAACAATTTCTATGTAGTTTTGTAAACAGAAGGCAAGAAAATCTGCTTTTCAAGTGATATTAACATGCTGTGCTACATGAGAACCAGTGAGATTGAGCTCGCACAGTGTAATATAGAAGCTGAGTGCTGGTGGGGACAGATGCTCTGTGCCTTAGCCTTTGCTGGAGCATAGACTGGGGACTATGGCAAGAGTCTGTGAGTGCCTGTCAGTGATGAATACAGGAATTGTAGATGAGAAAATTGAAACATCTCGTTGGGATGGAGTGTCCAAAAGAGTTCAGTAAAAAAATGGAAATGGTTTATGTGGTACCTTGATGTTTGGGAAATGCAGTGTGGACATAGAAAAAGAGGCAAGGAGCCCATTCCTGCGGAATGGACTCTGGAGCTGTGTGAGGAGATGCTGGATTCTACTGTCACTGGGCAGTGCTCTATCAACCACTCTCCGACTGAACCAACAAAGATGTTTGATATGTAAGTGGCAGGTGCAAAGTGAATGGAGAATGCTGTTTAATAGAGAATACTTCTCTATTAAAAACGGATGGATAGAAATACTGATTGATGAAGGTTAAAACTGATTAGCTCATTTGAGTTGAATGGAATGCTGCAAGTGATTTTAGCAGTGACGGAAGAACTGATAAGTTGTAAAAAGAACCTCAGATTGGGTTTTTACAAGCTCTGTGGGCAGTGGCTAGTGGCCTGACTATAATGGTCCATATGGCTATGATACTTTGGAAGCCTGCCTGCTAAATGGATGCCCATGAGAGTATCCGGGCCCCTATTGAAGTTTGAGAGGTGCATTGAAGAAGAATGGATTGATGCCCATCAGAACTTCTGTCCAGGTTTGGAAGGTTGGTTGGAACTGACAAGCAGGTATCTTAGTGTGCCTCCCTTGAAGTTTCTACTAACCTGGTCAATGGAACAAGTGGTGGTGGGGACACTGCAGCAGTGCAGTGATGATCTGACTGAAGAGAGTCCCTCTACTCTCCCTAGAGGCACATTTCAATAAGTGTTCTGTCTGCCAGCAGAAGAGACAAAGACAGCAGATAAGTGTGTGGCAAACTCCCTGGTGGGAAGACCCTGAACATAGCCGGCAGGTGAGGCTGATGCTTGTAGCTATAGGTGGTCACAACTGGGAATTTGCAGCTATGGACCCTCTCAGAACCTGGTGAGGGCTTAGCTAACCTGATGGTAGATAGAAAGGCTCAGACAATTGTAAAAGAATGTGAAGATACTGCACCAAAGTAGAAGGCTGAGATTCATTTATTTACAACAAGGAACACTTGCTATAGCCTATAATGTGTGACTATGAGCAGAGAACATGCTGTCAGTAGATAAGTGGCAGGGGAGGTCAGATTCTCTGTGCCTCAGTGTTTTGTGGGGCATAGATGGGGAATATGGCAAGACTCTATGAGTGGCCCTCAGTAATGACTACTGGGACTTGAAAGAGAGAACTGAAACATACAACACAGGATGAGAGTGCCCAGAAATTTTTATTAAAACAGAAATGGTGAAAATGGGAGTGTGGTCTTGGGAAATGTAAGAGGACATACAGCAGAGGCAGAGACTTTTCTCTAGGATAGACTGTCAACAGTGGGAGGAGAGACTGGATTCTATTGTCATTGGACAGTGTGCTTTAAGCACTCTCCATAAAGAGTTTGGTTTATGGATGATATCCCCTAAAGTGAATGGAGAATATTCTGTCTTCAGAGGCTGCATTAACATGACAACTGTACCTCATGTATGTCTGATGGTGAGCACAGAAACCTGCTGTAAGTCCCTGTTTGATAGAGAGTGCGAGTGGCCAATGAAAACATTGGTTGTCTAAAATAGAGAATAGAAAGGCTAGAGGACTGGCTACATGCTTTCATGAGTGTGTGCTCACACTCAACAGGCACATGGGTGAGGTAAAGGAGTGTTTCCTGATGTAGTTTGTTTCTCTGGTGCATCTGGGGAAGATGGCTGGCGGGGATGATAGTGGTATACTTTTTTCATCATGTCACCTCAATTTTTTACTTGA
This sequence comes from Saccopteryx leptura, assembly GCF_036850995.1. Classification (NCBI taxonomy): domain Eukaryota; kingdom Metazoa; phylum Chordata; class Mammalia; order Chiroptera; family Emballonuridae; genus Saccopteryx; species Saccopteryx leptura. Next base: position 597,874 of record NW_027095704.1, on the reverse strand, counting down.
GTTTACTTGATGCATTGGTCACAGTAAATTTGCTCTTCAGGCGATAGTCCTTGGTCATTCTAAAAGGAACTAGTCAGATTGCCTGAGCACACATAATGCCATATAGAAGCTGAGTGCTGGTGTGGACAGATTCTCAGTGACAAAGTCCTTTGTGAGGAACATACCTGGGACTATGACAAGAGCCTCTGAGTGCCTCTTAGAGCCGATTCATCTTTGTAGAGAGAACTGAAATGTCATAATAAGGATTAGAATGCCCAGAATGATTTTCACTATAAAATGGAAATGGATAATGTGGGACCATGGTGCCTTGGAATGTGAAAGAAGACATATAGTAGTGGCAGGGAGCCTCTTCTGCCAGGAGTGGCTCAAAAATTGCATTAGGAGTTTGTTACATGGTGTGCTTCATGGTGCATGGAAAGCTGCCCCACTAAAGAAATGTGACAGGGGTTCTGGTTCTGTTGAAGTGATAAGACCTGTTGATGCCATGAGAACCTTACTGCATTTTTGAAAAGATGTTGAAGTAGACAAGCTGGTAACCCAGTGTGCTTCATGAAGTGTCCACCTGAGTTGGTGAGACCAGTGGTTATGGTAACACTGCCTCAGTGCACTGATGAGCTGACTGAAGAGAGTCCTGTAGCATCACAGAGGCACAAATTTTCAATAATAAGGTTTTTTTTTGTTCACCAGTAGAAGAGTCAGAGACTGCAGATGGGCGTGTAGGCAGATTACCTGCTGGGACAGACCCTTGAATCTTGCATCTGGGGAAGATGGCTGGTGGGGATGATACTTGTATAGTAGTTTCTCCATCATGTCACCTCACTTTTTCCTTTAGTCTGCTGATGCATTGATCACAGTAGCAGGAATATGAATAATGGGGAGTATAAATGGGTCAACTGAAGCAAGAAACTAACTGGTTCTTAACTTCTATGCCACTTTTCTGAGGGCTTGATTGGATGAAAGTTTCTTTCATCCCTGTTTGACCAGAATGGGATTAACAGTGAGTTATTCATGCTGCTGGGTGGGAAAGGTAGCTCCTGAATCCGGCACATGTGAAATCTCACCCTATGTGAGCAGAAATGAACTGAGGGGGAGTCACTTGCTGCTCTAGTATTGCTGCCAGCATCTAGCTCAGCACAGTGGTGAACCTGATGTTCCTTCCAAAGGGTAAATGAATTGTATATAAATAGTTCCAATGTTCCCTTTTTTAAAAATATGGGTAAAGGAATGAACACATGGGTTAATCAATGAGAGAAATGCAATGTTTCATTAATATTTCAAAGAAATTCAGAGCAAGAGAATAAAATTGTCTCTTAGCCTGAATAAACCAGGTCCCTGACAGGGGGAAGCCAGGTAGGCTTAAAGGGTGGCTTACATGCTTTCAGGAGTGTGTGCTCACACTCATCAGGAACTGATGACATCATTATTTTTCTCACCTGAGAAGGTGAAAAAGAAGCCTGCACACCTGAGTGGCCTTGTCCTGGGAGGAGGACTGGGATAGTTACAGTCTGGGATCTTAATCATGTGTCAATGCCTCTTCATTTTTATGACAGATATTCCCTAAGGGGTCTGTGTTGGAAGCCATGGGGTGGATTGTGAGTATAAGAAATAGTATTTGGTCTTAGGAGTTTCCCAGTTGTTGAATGTGAAAAATGCTTTCTTGTGACCTTGAAGTGACCTGAGGGACATCCAAAAGGTTGATGACTGCTTGTCAATGGATCTATTCAAGGAATTAGAAGGTTGGCACAGAGGACACTTGATGCATGACATAGGATTCCCATGAACAATGAAACCTAAGCCATTAAAATCTTAGGTTATAGATTTTAACAGAGGTTATAGTCAGGGAAAATAAGAGTTGATGGAATTCATGTAAAAGGATATAGAAAAATTGTTATATTTGAAACAATCATTATGTGAAATGGTTGCATGTGTTTTACCTGATTGATTTAAGTATGTAGAAACTGATTCTAAATGGGGCACATGTCTGTACATTATGTACTAAAACAAGAACACATGTAAATCCGCCCATCAAGTGATAGCATTTGGTCATACTAAAAGAGAACCAGTCAGACTGCCTGAGTACACACAGTGCCATATAGAGGCTGAGTGCTGGTGTGGACACATTCTCTATGCCTTAGTTAATACATTGTGAGGAATAGACTTGGGACTATAAGAAGAGCCTCCAAGTGCTTCTCAGAGCAGATGACTGTGTCTTTGTATGATGGAAATGAATATCTAATAGGGATAGCAGTACCCAGAAGATTTTCATGATAAAATGGCAATAATTTATGGTGGACCATGGTGCCTGTGGACTGGAAGAAAGTCATATAGGAGTGCAGTAAGCCTCTTCTTCCAGAAGTGACACAGACACTGTGTAAGGAGTTACTGCATTCTACTGTCATTGGAGAGTGCCTGGTGAAACACTCTGAGTTGGACAACAAAGAACTGCTTCACTAGCAGATGGCAGCTCTCAGGTGAATGGAAAACATCATGTTTGGGCAGCTGGTGTGGGAAGACCAGTATAAAGAAAGACTTGAGTTGAACAAAAAAAATCTACTCATTAGTCAACTTATGCATTGGTCACAGTCGATATGTCCTTCAAGTGATAGTCACTATTCATACTAAAAAAGAACCAGTCAAATGACCTGAGCACACACAGTACCATATAGAAGCTGAGTGCTGGTGTGGACAGATTCTCCATGCCTTAGTTTTTTGTGAGGAAGAGACGTGGGACTATGACAAGAGCCTCTGAGTGCACCTCAATGCCGATGACTTTGTCTTTGTTTGATGAAACTGAAATTTGTAATTGAAATACAAATGCCCAGAAGATTTTTTAATATAAAATGAAAATTGTTTATAGGGGAAAACGGTGCCTAAGAATGGCAAAGGAGTCATATAGAAGTGGCAGTGAGCCTCTTCTGACAAGAGTGACTTGGAAACTGCGTAAAGAGTTTCTGGATTCTACTGTCATGGGATGATGCCCTGTAAACCACTCTCTGCTGACCGACAAAGGGTCTGTTTCATTTTGTGGCTCTCAGCTTCCCTAGTGAATGAAAAATATCATGTTTGGGCAGCTGGTGTAGAAAGACAAATAGATAGAAAGGCTTGGATTGAATAAATTAATAAACTCTCAGCTCATTGGAGCTGAATTTTAGACTGTTATTGTAACAGTGATAGAAAAATTGAACAGTGAAAGAAGCCCCTGTGTTTGGCATATATGGACTGAAGGACAGTGGACAGTGCCCTGAAATGTGCTCCTTATTCTACATGGTACATGGAAAGCTGTCCTACTAAAGGGATGTACACTTGGGGTCTGGCCCATACTCTGAAGAGGTACGACTTGTTGATGCCCATGAGAATCTTATCCAGATTGACAAGGATGTTAAGGTTGACATGCTGGTACCCCAATGTGCTCTATGAAGTGCCCACCTGAGTTTGTGAGAACAACTGACTGTGGGAACACAGCTGCAGTGCACTGATTGGATGACTGAGGAGAGTCACTCTAGCATCATCAGATACTCAAATTTCAATATGAAGTCTTCAGTATACCAGAAAAAGATTGGAGACAGAAGATGGTGTGTGTGACAGATGCCACTGGTAAGAAGACCCATGAATATAGCTGGCAGTTGTGACTGATGCTCATAGCCCTGGACAGCCAAAAAATCACACTTGACAGCTTTGGACCCTGTTGAGATTTGGCTTGGGCTTGGATAACCCTGTGGTAAATGGCAATCCTCAAAGACTTATCCAACTTAAATAGAAGATATGCACCATTTTGAATGGGTGAGTATCCTTTATTGAGACCAGAGTTCACATGGGACCACCTATATGTCTGATGAGGCACTTACACACCCTCTGTCAGTAACAGTGTGAAAGAAAATTAGAGTGGGAATGAAAACTTTTGTTGTCTAAAATGGGATAGAAAATAGCTTCAAGGACTGGCTTACATGCTTTCAGAAGTGTGTGCACACACTCAACAGGAGCATGGTGGGGAAAAAGGACTGAACCCTCATGTAGTTCTGTTTCTCTGATGCATCTGGGGAACATGGCTGGTGGGGGAGATAGTGGTATGCTTTTTCTGTCATGTCACCTCAATTTTTAACTTGAGTCTACTGATGCATTGGTCACAGTACATTCATCCTTCAAGTGATAGTCACTGTTCACACTAATACAGAACCAGTTGAATGGTCTGAGCACACACAATACCTTATAGAAGCTGAGTGCTGTTGTGGACAGATTCTCCATGCCTTAATTCTTTGTGAGGAAGAGACTTGGGACTATGACAAAAGCCTCTGAGTGCACCTCAATGCCAATGACTTTGTCTTTGTATGATGAAACTGAAACTTGTAATTGGGATACAAATGCCCAGAAGATTTTCAATATAAAATGGAAATTGTTTATGGGGGACCACAGTGCCTGGGAACAGCAAAGAAGTCATATAGGGGTGGCAGTGAACCTCTTCTGCCATGAGTGACTTTGAAACTGCTTAAAAAGTTGCTGGATTCTACTGTAATTGGACGATGCCCTGTAAACCACTCTCTGCTGACCAACAAAGGGCTGTTTCACTTTGTGGCTGTCAGCTTCCAAGTGAATGGACAACATCGTGTTTGGGCGACTGGTGTAGAAAGGTGAATAAATAAGAAAGGCTCAGATTGAATAAATTAATATATGCTCAGCTCATTGGAGCTGAATATTAGACTGTTATTGTAACAGTGATGGAATAATTGAACAGTTAAAAAAGCCCCTGTGTTTGGCATATATGGACTGAAGGACAGTGGACAGTGCCTGAAATGTGTTCGTTACTCTTCATGGTACATGGAAAGCTGTCCTACTAAAGGAATGTACACTTGGGGTCTGGCCTTACTAAAGATGTAGGACTTGTTGATGCCCATGAGAACCTCATCCAGGTTTGAAAGGATGTTAAGGTTGACAAGCTGGCACCCCAGTGTGCTCTATGGAGTGTTCACCTTAGTCTGTGAGAGAAGTGACTGTTGGAACACAGGTGCAGTGTACTCATTGGATGACTGAGGGAGTCATCTAGCATCATCAGATACTCAAATTTCAATATGAAGTCTTCTGTATACCAGAAAAAGATTGGAGACAGAAGATGGGTGTGTGACAGATGCCCTGGTGAGAAGATCCAGAACATAACCGGCAGGTGGGATTGATGCTCATAGCCCAGGGCAGTGAAAAAATCGGTCTTGGATTTTTTTACAGCATTGGACCCTGTTGAGACTTGGTCTGGGCTCCGCTAACCCTGTGGTAAGTGGCAATCCTCAAAGACTTATCTAAGACATAAATAGAAGTATGCACCACTGTGACTGGTTGAGCATCATTTATTTATTCAGACCAGAGTTCACATGGGACCACCTATATGTCTGATGAGGCACTTACATACCTGCTGTCAGTCACGGTGTGAAAGAAAATTAGAGCGGGAAATGAAAACATTGGATGTTTAAAATTCGGGATAGAATAGCTTCAAGGGTTGGCTTACATGCTTTCAGAAGTGTGTGCACACACTCAACAGGAGCATGGTGGGGAAAGGGACTGACCTCTCATGTAGTTCTGTTTCTGTGATGCATCTGGGGAACATGGCTGGTTGGGGAGATAGTGGTATGCTTTTTCTATCATGTCACCTCAATTTTTAACTTGAGTCTACTGATGCATTGGTCACAGTACATTCGTCCTTCAAGTGATAGTCACTATTCATTCTAAAAAGGAACCAGTCAAATGGTCTGAGCACACACAGTACCATATAGAAGCTGAGTGCTGCTGTGGACAGATTCTCCATGCCTTAGTTCTATGTGAGGAAGAGACTTGGGACTATGACAAGAGCCTCTGAGTGCAGCTCAATGCTGATGACTTTGTCTTTGTATGATGAAACTGAAGTTTGTAATTGGGATACAAATGCCCAGAAGATTTTCAATATAAAATGGAAATTGTTTATGGGGGACCATGTTGCCTGGGAATGGCAAAGAAGTCATATAGGGATGGCAGTGAACCTCTTCTGCCATGAGTGACTTAGTAACTATGTAAAGAGTTTCTGGATTCTACTGTCATTGGACGATGCCCTGTAAACCACTCTCTGCTGACCAACAAAGGGCTGTTTTACTTTGTAGACGGCAACTCTCAAGTGAATGGAAAATATCGTATTTGGACAGCTGGTGTAGAAAGACCAATAGATATAAAGGCTCGGATTGAATAAATTAATATATGCTCAGCTCATTGGAGCTGAATTTCAGACTGTTATTGTACAGTGATGGAACAATTGAACCTTGAAAAAAGCCCCTGTGTTTGGTATATATGAACTGAAGTACAGTGGACAGTGTCCTGAAATATGTTCCTTACTCTTCATGGTACATGGAAAGCTGTCCTACTAAAGGAATATACACTTGGCGTCTGGCCCTATTGAAAAGGTAGGACTTGTTGATGCCTATGAGAACCTCATCCAGGTTTGAAAGGATGTTAAGGTTGACAAGCTGGTACCCCAGTGTGCTCTATGGAGTGTTCACCTTAGTCTGTGAGAGAAGTGACTGTGGGAACACAGCTGTAGTGTACTCATTGAAGAGAGTCCTCTAGCATTATCTGATACTCAAATTTTCAATAAGAATTCTTCTGTATGCCAGAAAAGGAGTGGAGACTGCAGATTGGTGTTTGGCAGATACCCTGGTGAAAAGACCATAAACACAGCCTGCAGTTGCAACTGATGCTCATAGCCCTGAACAGCTAAGAAATCGGCCTTGACAGCATTGGACCCTGTTGAGACTTGGCCTGGGCTTGGCTAACCTTGTGGTAAATGGCAATACTCAAAGACATATCTAAGACATAAATAGAAGATATGCACCACTGTGAATGGTTGAGCATCATTTATTCAGAACAGAGTTCACATGGGATCACCTATATGTCTGATGAGGCACTTACATACCCGCTGTCAGTCACAGTGTGAAAGAAAATTAGAGCGGGAAATGAAAACATTGAATGTCTAAAATTCGGGAGAGAATAGCTTCAAGGGTGGGCTTACATGCTTCCAGAAGTGTGTGCGCAATCAACAGGAGCATGGTGGGGAAAAGGACTGACCCCTCATGTAGTTCTGTTTCTGTGATGCATCTGGGGAACATGGCTGGTGGGGGTGATAGTGGTATGCTTTTCCTATCATATCACCTCAATTTTTAACTTGAGCGTACTGATGCATTGGTCACAGTACATTTGTCCTTCAAGTGATAGTCACTTTTCATACTAAAACAGAACCAGTTGAATGGCCTGAGCACACACAGTACCATATAGAAGATGAGTGCTGTTGTGGACAGATTCTCCATTCCTTAATCCTTTGTGAGGAAGAGACTTGGGACTATGACAAGAGCCTCTGAGTGCATCTCAATGCCGATGACTTTGTCTTTGTATGATGGAACTAAAATTTGTAATTGGGATACAAATGCCCAGAAGATTTTCAATATAAAATGAAAATTGTTTATGGGGGACCATGGTGCCTGTGAATGGCAAAGACGTCATATAGGGGTGGCAGTGAACCTCTTCTGCCATGAGTGACTTTGAAACTGCTTAAAAAGTTGCTGGATTCTACTATCATTGAGTGGTGCTCTGAGAACCACTCTCTATTGACCAAGAAAGGGCAGTTTCACTTTGTGGCTGGCAGCTTCCTAGTGAATGGACAACTTCATGTTTGGGCAGCTGGTGTAGAAAGGTGAATAGATAGAAAATCTTGGATTGAATAATAAACACTCAGTTCATTGGAGCTGAATTTCAGAGTGTTATTGTAACAGTGATGGAACACTTGAACAGTGAAAGAAGCCCCTGTGTTTGGCATATATGGACTGAAGGACAGTGGACAGTGCCCTGAAATGTGCCCCTTACTCTACATGGTACATGGAAAGCTGTCCTACTAAAGGGATGTACACTTGGGATCTGGCCCTACTGAAGAGGTACGACTTGTTGATGCCCATGAGAATATTATCCAGGTTTGAAAGGATGTTAAGGTTGACATGCTGGTACCCCAATGGGCTCTATGAAGTGCCCACCTGAGTTTGTGAGACAACTGACTGTGGGAACACAGCTGCAGTGCACTGATTGGATGATTGAAGAGAGTCCTCTAGCATCATCAGATACTCAAATTTCAATATGACGTCTTCCGTATACCAGAAAAAGTTTGGAGACAGAAGATGGGTGTGTGACAGATGCCCTGGTAAGAAGACCATGAACATAGCCGGCAGTTGTGACTGATGCTCCTAGCCCTGGACAGCCAAAAAATCACACTTGACAGCTTTGGACCCTGTTGAGACTCGACTTGGGCTTGGATAACTCTGGGGTAAATGGCAATCCTCAAAGACTTATTCAACTTAAATAGAAGATATGCACCATTGTGATTGGGTGAGCATCCTTTATTGAGACCAGAGTTCACATGGGACCACCTGTATGTCTGATGACGCACTTACACACCCGCTGTCAGTCACAGTGTGAAAGAAAATTAGAGTGAGAAATGAAAACTTTTGTTGTCTAAAATGGGATAGAAAATAGCTTCAAGGACTGGCTTACATGCTTTCAGAAGTGTGTGCACACACTCAACAGGAGCATGGTGGGGAAAAGGACTGAACTCTCATGTAGTTCTGTTTCTCTGATGCATCTGGGGAACATGGCTGGTGGGGGTGATAGTGGTATGTTTTTTCTATCATGTCACCTCAATTTTTAACTTGAGTCTACTGATGCATTGGTCACAGTACATTCAGTCTTCAAGTGATAGTCACTGTTCACACTATAACAGAACCAGTTGAATGGCCTGAGCACACACAATACCATATAGAAGCTGAGTGCTGCTGTGGTCAGATTCTCCATGCCTTGATCCTTTGTGAGGAAGAGACTTGGGACTATGACAAGAGCCTCTGAGTGCACCTCAATGCCGATGACTTTGTCTTTGTATGATGAAACTGAAATTTGTAATTGGGATACAAATGGCCAAAAGATTTTCAATATAAAATGGAAATTGTTTATGGGGGACCACAGTGCCTGGGAACAGCAAAGAAGTCATATAGGGGTGGCAGTGAACCTCTTCTGCAATGAGTGACTTTGAAACTGCTTAAAAAGTTGCTGGATTCTACTGTAATTGGACGATGCCCTGTAAACCACTCTCTGCTGACCAACAAAGGGCTGTTTCACTTTGTGGCTGTCAGCTTCCAAGTGAATGGACAACATTGTGTTTGGGCAACTGGTGTAGAAAGGTGAATAGATAAGAAAGGCTCAGATTGAATAAATTAATATATGCTCAGCTCATTGGAGCTGAATTTTAGACTGTTATTGTAACAGTGATGGAACAATTGAAGTTAAAAAAGCCCCTGTGTTTGGCATATATGGACTGAAGGACAGTGGACAGTGCCTGAAATGTGTTCCTTACTCTTCATGGTACATGGAAAGCTGTCCTACTAAAGGAATGTACACTTGGGGTCTGGCCTTACTAAAGATGTAGGACTTGTTGATGCCCATGAGAACCTCATCCAGGTTTGAAAGGATGTTAAGGTTGACAAGTTGGTACCCCAGTGTGCTCTATGGAGTGTTCACCTTAGTCTGTGAGAGAAGTGTCTGTCGGAATACAGGTGCAGTGTACTGATTGGATGACAGAAGAGAGTCCTCTAGCATCATCAGATACTCACATTTCAATATTAAGTCTTTCATATACCAGAAAAAGATTGGAGACAGAAGATGGGTGTGTGACAGATGCCCTGGTGAGAAGATCCAGAACATAGCCGGCAGGTAGGATTGATGCTCATAGCCCAGGGCAGTGGACCCTGTTGAGACTTGGTCTGGGCTCCGCTAATCCTGTGGTAAATGGCAATCCTCAAAGACTTATCTAAGACATAAATAGAAGTATGCACCACTGTGACTGGTTGAGCATCATTTATTCAGACCAGAGTTCACATGGGACCACCTATATGTCTGATGAGGCAGTTACATACCTGCTGTCAGTCACAGTGTGAAAGAAAATTAGAGCGGGAAATGAAAACATTGAATGTCTAAAATTCGGGAGAGAATAGCTTCAAGGGTGGGCTTACATGCTTTCAGAAGTGTGTGCACACTCAACAGGAGCATGGTGGGGAAAAGGACTGAACCCTCATGTAGTTCTGTTTCTCTGATGCATCTGGGGAACATGGCTGGTGGGGGTGATAGTGGTATGCTTTTTCTATCATATCACCTCAATTTTTAACTTGAGTCTACTGATGCATTGGTCACAGTACTTTCGTCCGTCAAGTGATAGTCACTTTTCATACTAAAAAGGAACCAGTTGAATGGCCTGAGCACACACAGTACCATATAGAAGATGAGTGCTGTTGTGGACAGATTCTCCATTCCTTAATCCTTTGTGAGGAAGAGACTTGGGACTATGACAAGAGCCTCTGAGTGCATCTCAATGCCGATTACTTTGTCTTTGTATGATGGAACTAAAATTTGTAATTGGGATACAAATGCCCAGAAGATTTTCAATATAAAATGAAAATTGTTTATGGGGGACCATGGTGCCTGTGAACTGCAAAGACGTCATATAGGGGTGGCAGTGAACCTCTTCTGCCATGAGTGACTTTGAAACTGCTTAAAAAGTTGCTGGATTCTACTATCATTGGATGGTGCTCTGTGAACCACTCTCTATTCACCAAGAAAGGACTGTTTCGCTTTGTGGCTGGCAGCTTCCTAGTGAATGGGCAACTTCGTGTTTGGGCAGCTGGTGTAGAAAGGTGAATAGATAAAAAAGCTTGGATTGAATAATAAACACTCAGTTCATTGGAGCTGAATTTCAGACTGTTATTGTAACAGTGATGGAACAATTGAACAGTTAAAAAAGCCCCTGTGTTTGGCATATATGGACTGAAGGACAGTGGACAGTCCCCTGAAATGTGTTCCTTTCTCTACATGGTACATGGAAAGCTGCCCTACTAATGGATGTGCACTTGGGGTCTGACCCTACTGAAGAAGTAGGACCTGTTGATGCCCATGTGAACCTTACTGCAGGTTTGAAAGATATTGGAGTTGACAAGCTTGTACTCCAGTGTGCTCTATGAATTTTCCACCTGAGTCTGTGAGACAAGTGCTGTGTGAACATGGCCACAGTACATTAATGGGCTGACTGAAGAGAGTTTATTCGCTTCATCAGAGGCACAAATTTTCAATAAGAAGTCTGCTGTCTGTCGGCACAAGAGCAGAGACTGCATATGGGCGTGTGGCCGATGCCCTTGTGGGATGACCTTGAACATTTGGCTGGTGACAGTGATACTCATAGCCCTGGGTAGCCAAGAACTAGAATTTGATAGGACTGGACACTGTCAAGACTTGGCCTGTGCTTGGCTGACTTTTGGTATATGGAAATTTTCAAAGGCTTATCAAAGTTTAAATAGAAGATACACACCATTGTGAATGGCTAAGCATCATTTATTCAGACCATTTTCACACAGCACCCCCTATTTTTCTGACGATGAGCACAGAGACTTGCTGGCAGGCCTAGTGTGATAAAGATTTGGAGTTGGAAATGAAAACATTGGTAGTCTAAGTGAGAGAGAGAACATCTTGAAGGGCTGGCTTACATGTTTTCAGGAGTGTGTGCTCACACTCAACAGGAACATGGGTGGGGTAAAGGAGTGGTCCCTGATGTAGTTCTGTTTCTCTTGTTCATCTGAGGAAGATGGCTGGTGGGGAAGATACTGGTATAGTTTCTCCATCATGTCCCCTCAACTTTTTACTTTAGTCTGCTGATGCATTGGTCACAGTAGCAGGAATGTGACCACATGGAGTATAAACGGGTCCAACTGAAGCAAGAGACTGTAACTGGTTTTAACTTCTATGCCACTTTTCCTGAGGGCCTGATTGGATGGGAGGTTCTTTCATCCTGTTTGACAAAATGAGACTAACAGTGAGTTAGTCATATTGCTGGGTAGGAAAGGTAGCCCCTGAATCCTGCACGTGTGTAATCTCACCCTATGTGAGCAGAAGTGAACCAAGGGGGAGTCACTTGCTGCTCTAGTATTGCTGCCAGCATCTAGCTCAGCAGGTGGTGAACCTGGTGTTCCTTCCAAAGGGTAAATGACTTGTGTATAAATAGTTACTTCTTTCCTTTAAAAAAAAATATATATATATATAAAGGAATGAACACATGGGTTATTCAGTGAGAGAAATGCAATGTTTCATTAACATTTGAAAGTGATTTAGAGCAAGAAAATAAAATCTATTAGCTTGAATAAACCAGGTACCCGACAGGGGGAAGCCAGGTAGGACTGATGACATCATTACTTTTCTCACCTGAGAAGGTGAAAAGGAAGCCTGCACACCTGAGTGGGGTCTGCGTTGGAAGCCATGGGGTGGATTGTGAGCATAAGAAATAGTATTTGGTCTTAGGAGTTTCCCAGTTTTTGAATGTGAGAAATGCTTTCTTGTGACCTTGAAGTGACCTGAGGCAATTCCCAAAGGTTAGTGGCTGCTTGTCAATGGAACTATTCAAGAAATTAGGGGGTTAGCACAGAGGACACTTGATGCATGATGTAGGATTCCCATGAACAGTAAAAGCTAAACCATTAATTCTGACAGAGGTTAACTTCTGGTTAGTAAGGGAAAATAAGAGTTAATGGAATTTATGTAAAGGGTTGTAGAAAAATTGGTATGTTTGAAACAATCATTGTGTGAAATGGTTGAATCTATTTTACCTGATTGAATTAAGGGGATAGAAACTGTATCTAAATGGGGCACATGTCTGTACATTATTTACAAAAACAAGAACGCATGTAAATCCGCCCATCAAGCGATAGTCATTGGTCATACTAAAAGGGAACCAGTCAGATTGCCTGAGTGCACACAGTGCCATATAGAAGCTGAGTGCTGGTGTGGACAGATTCTCAGTGACAAAAGTCCTTTGTGAGAATAGACTTGTAACTATGACAAGAGCCTCTGAATGCCTCTCAGTACCGATGACTTTTTCTTTGTATGAGAGAACTGAAATGTCTAATAGGGATAGCAATGCCCAGAAGATTCTCATGACAAAATGGAAATTGTTTATGTGATACTGTGGTGCCTGGGGACTGAAAGGAAGTCCTGTAAAAGTGGCAGGGAGCCTCTTCTTCCAGGAGTGACTTCGAAACTACATAAGGAATTACTGGATTCTACTGACATTGGACAGTGCCCTGTGAAGCACTCTGAACTGAACAACAAAGAATTGTTTCATTTGTGGATGGCAGCTCGCAATTGAATGGACAACATCGTGTTTGGGCAGCTGGTGTAGAAAGACCAGTATAAAGGAAGGCTTGAGTTGAATAAAAAAGAAATGATCAGCTCATTGGAGCTTAATTTCAGACTGTTACTGTAACAGTGATGGAACAATTTTTTTTTTTTTTCCGAAGCTGGAAACGGGGAGGCAGTCAGACAGACTCCCGCATGCGCCCGACCGAGATCCACCTGGCATGCCCACCAGGGGGCGATACTCTGCCCCTCTGGGGCATTGCTCTGTTGTATCCAGAGCCATTCTAGCACCTGAGGCAGAGGCCACAGAGCCATCCCCAGCGCCCGGGCCATCTTTGCTTCAATGGAGCCTCGGCTGCGGGAGGGGAAGAGAGAGACAGAGGGAAAGGAGAGGGGGAGGGGTGGAGAAGCAGATGGATGCTTCTCCTGTGTGCTCTGGCTGGGAATTGTACCCAGGACTCCTGCACGCCAGGCCGACGCTCTACCGCTGAGCCAACCTGCCAGGGTGATGGAACAATTTAACAGTAAAAAAAAAAACCCTGTGTTTGGCGTATATGGACTGAAGGACTGTGGACAGTGCCCAGACTATGTGCTCCATACACTACATTGTGCATGGAAAGCTGTCCTATTAACGGGTTGTGCACTGGAGGTCCTGTTATATTTATGTAGTAGGACATGTTGATGCCCGTGATAACTTTACTCCAGTTTTGAAAGGTTGTTGTAATTTACAAACTGGTATCCCAGTGTGCTGCATGAAGTATTCATCTTGGTCTGTGAGACAAGTGGCTCCGGGAACACTGCATCAGTGCACTGATGAGCTGACTGAAGAGAGTCCTCTTGCATCATCAGAGACACAAATTTTCAATAAGAAGTCTTCTGTCCACTAACAGAAGAGACAGAGACTGCAGATGGTTGTGTGGCTGATGCCCTGGTGGGAAGACCCTGAACATTGCAGGCGATGAGACTGATGCTTATAGCCCTGGGCAGCAAAAAAATTGAACTTGATGGTATTGGAGAGATTTGACCTGGGCTTCACTAACCCTTGGTAGATGGCAAGACTTATCCAAGATTCAAATAGAAGATACGCATCATTGTGAATGGCTGAGCATCATTTATTCAGACCAAGGTTCACACGGCACCGCCTATATGTCTGATGATAAGCACGGAGACCTGCTGTCAGGCCTAGTGTGATAAACAATTGGAGAGTGAAATGAAAACATTGGTTGTCTAAAATGGGAGAAAGAACATCTTGAAGGGCTGGCTTACATGCTTTCAGGAGTGTGTGCTCACACTCAACAGGAACATGGGTGGGGTAAAGGAGTAATTTCTGATGTAGTTCTGTTTCTCTGGTGCATCTGGGGAAGATGGCTGTTGGGGATGATACTGGTATAGTTTCTCCATTATGTCACCTCAATGTTTAACTTGAGTTTACTGATGCATTGGTCACAGTAGCAGGCATTTGACCACATGGAGTATAAACAGGTAATACTGAAGCAAGAAACTGTAATTGATTTCTAACTTCTATGCCCCTTTTCCTAAGGGCCTTATTGGACGGGGGATTTTTCCATTCTATTTGACAGAATGGAATTAACAGTGAGTTAGCCTTATTACTGGATGGGAAAAGTAGCCCCCTGAATCCTGCATGTGTGTAATCTCACCCTATGTGAACAGGAATGAACTGAGGGTTAATCAGTCGCTAGACTAGTTTTTTTGCCAGCATCTAGCTCAGCACAGTAGTGAACCTGATGTCTCTGCCACTGGTGAAATCATTTTGTACTAATTGTTATTATTTTTGCAATTTTATTTTTGCAAAGTAATGAATAAATATATTAAGTAATGTTAATAGAATGTTGCATTTTTCTCATTTTAAAGTATTTATCAGAAAGCAAATACTTTTGCCTCAACCTGAATAGACAAGGTACCTGACATTGTGAAGCCATGTATAGCTGATGGCACCATTGCTTTCGGCACCTGAGAAGATTAAATGGAAGCCAGCACCATGGACTGGGATAGTTACCATCTGGGGTCCCAGTCAATTGTCACTGCCTTTTCACTTTCACGTTTACTTTTCCCTAAGGGATTTGTGTTGGAAGCCAGGGATGGGCTGTTATATATAAGTAATGTATGTTTGATTTTAGGATTTTTCCTAATGTTGAATGTGAAAACGGTGTCTTTTGTTTTTCTTGACCTTAGGGTCTGCTTGTCAATAGATCCAATCAAGGGATTAGAGGGTTGGTACCAAGGACACTCATGTGTGATGTGGCATTTCCACAAATTGTGAAATCTAAAAGATTACATTCTAGTAGGTATTATAGTTGGGTTAGTGTTGATAGAATTGATGAATTAAGGTAAAAATTTTTAGGAGAATTGATATGTTTAAAAGCAGCATTATGTAAAGTGACTGTTTTATCAGGTTGTTTTAAGGGGATAGAAATTGTATCTGAACGGGGAACATATCTCTACATTATTATTGTAAAACAGATGGCATGTAAATATGCCCTTCATGTGATAGTAATTGGTCATGCTAAATGAGAACCAGAGAGGGTACCTGAGCACACACAGTGTAATTTAGAATCTGAGTGCTTGAGGGACAGATTCTCATGTCTTAGCCCTTTGTGGAACATAGAGTGGAAGCTGGGAAAGAGCTAGCCCCTGAGTGCCTCTTAGTGACAACTGGTGGAACTTTGCATGAGATAATGAAATATCAAATGTGGATGTAGGCCCTGGCCAGTTGGCTCAGTGGTAGAGTGTCGGCCTGGCGTGCAGAAGTCCTGGGTTTGATTCCTGGCCAGGGCACACAGGAGAAGCACCCATCTGCTTCTCCACCCCTCCCCCTCTCCTTCCCCTCTGTCTCTCTCTTCCCCTCCCGCAGCCGAGGCTCCATTGGAGCAAAGATGGCCCAGGCCCTGGGGATGGCTCCTTGGCCTCTGCCCCAGGCGCTAGAGTGGCTCTGGTCACAACAGAGTGATGCCCCGTAGGGGCAGAGCATCACCCCCTGGTGGGCAGAGCGTCGCCCCCTGGTGGGCGTGCCGGGTGGATCCTGGTCGAGCGCATGCGGGAGTCTGTCTGACTGTCTCTCCCCATTTCTAGCTTCAGAAAAAAAATACAAATAAATGTGGATGTAAGTGCCTGGGAGAATTCCAGAGTAAAATTTAAATGGTTTATATGGGACAATGGTACCTGGGGAATTCACGGAAGACATGTAGGAATGGCAGGGAGCCTCTATCCCTAGGACTGACTCTATTCTGCATAGGTAGGAAGGTGCTGGATTCTATTATCACTGGACTGTGCCCTGTAAACCACTCTTGACTCACCAACCAAGTGTTGTTTGGCTTGAAAATGGCATGTGGAAGTGAATGGAGAGAATCACGTTTTGGAAACTGCAATATTAAGACCAGTGGATTAAAAGACTCTGATTGAAGAAACTAAAAAAATAGTCAGCTCATTGGAGCTGCATTGCAAACTGTTATTTGTAACAGTGACGGAAAAATTTAAAAGTGGAGAAAGAATCTAAGTTGGGTACTTACAAATCTGTCAGCAGTGGTTGGGCTAATGGTTCAAATGGCTATAGGATGCATTGAAAACCTGTCCTGCTAAAGGGATGTCCATATGGGGCCCAGTCCTTTTGAAGTTACTGAAGTTTGAGTGGTCCATTAAAGTAGAACAAGTAGATGCCCATGAGAGCTTTCTTCCAGGTTTGGGAGGTGATTGGAATTGACAAGCAGGTATTGCACTGTGCTCTCTTTTAGTGTCCACTTGGGTCTGGGAAACAAGTGGCTAGGGGGACATGGCCACAGTACAATTACAGGCTGACTGAAGAGAGTCCTCTTGTATCCTCAGAGGCACAAAATTAAATAAAAAGTCTTCTGTCCACCAGCAAAAGAGACAGACTGCAGATGGGCATGTCACAGATTCCCTGGTGGGAACACCCTGATCATAGATGGCAGGTGGGATTGATGTTCATAGCCCTGGGTGGCCACACTGGGACTTGACAGGAATGAATTCTATGAAACATGGACTTTGCTTAGCACCAATGTGGATGGCTGAGCACCACTTATTCAGACCAAGATTCACCCTGAAAGTCTTATAATGTCAGACAGTGAGCAGAGAGATGCTCTCAGTCCTAGTGTGATGGAGAATTGGATCAGGCAAGGAAAACATTGGTTGTCTATAATGGGAGAGATAAAAGCATGAAGGGCTGGCTTACCCATTTTCAAGAATATATGCTCACACACAGCAGAAACATGAGTCGGGATAGGTGTGTTCATACCAGGAAGATATGATTCTCTGGTGGATTTGTGGTAGAGAGGGTGTGGGAAAGGTATTGGTATTCTTATTTTATAATGTCACCTCAAATTTTTTTTTATTCTACTGATGCACTGATCATAGTAGCAGTGATGGGACCAAAGGACAATAAATAGGAATGATACTTAAGCAAGACACTGTAACTTTGTTTTCAACCTCTTCATTTTTCCTAAGTGTCTGATTGGACAGGGTGTGCCTCACCACATGTGACAAAATAGGATTAACAAGTGAGTTAGCCATATTGCTGGGTGGGAAGTTAGCCCCCTAAAATATACACATGTGTAATCTCACCATATGTGAGCAGAAATGAACTGAGGGGGAGTCACTTACTGCACTAGTATTGCTGCCAGCGTGTAGCTCAGCACAGTGTAAACCTGATGTCCCTTAGGTGAAAAGATTTGGGTATAAATAGAAAGAAGGAAAAAGAGTATCTATGGGTTATGGGCTGAAAAATTGTTTTATGTAATGAAAAAATACAATTACATTTTTGAGGGTTCAGACAAGAGAATTAAAATTTTCCTTAGCCTGGTTATACCAGGTGGCTGAAAGGGTGTCGCCATGTATAGCTACTGGCACCCTTTCTTTTGTAACCTGAGAAGATCAAACAGAAGCCTAATGACTTCACTCTGAGAGCTATTATTGTATGTATGTGATGACCAATGGTTAGTGACTAAGATTCTAGTTACTTGCCAGTATTTATTGATTTTTCTAGTGGGTTTGATGTAAGGGATCTATGTTTTAGCTGGAAGAAGGTAGACTGTGATGATGTAATTTATAAGAACTGGGGATAGAAGGGAGAGAGGAAGAGGTCAGAGAGGGGAAGGGGTAAAGTGGGGGGATGAGAGGTGGAAAGTTGGGGTTGGAAACAAGGAGAGGGGGAGAGAAACTGATAAAGAGAAATATTGGTTACTGATTACCTTCTCTTTCTGCTTCTAGTCTTTTCTGTGGCCTAACCACTCTTCTTGCCCTTCAGGTTCTATGAAACACCCTTAGGTCCTTTCAATAAAGCTTTCCATAAGTTTAGGCCAGTTTGAGTTGTTTTCAGTTCCTTGTAAACAGATGATTCTTAAGAGAAAAGGGAATCCTAGGATGTGGATATGAGTCTTAGGAAATTTTAGATTTTCCACCAAATTTGAGAATTATTCTTAATAGCCTCTGTGACAAACTAGAATTTGACTTCTGATTGAGTACTTCTAGTGATGGAAAGCTCATTATGACCTGAGGGCATCTAAACTATTCTCAAATGATTATCTGTAGTTGTCTGACCTTTCATACATCATCCAATTGTTCTTTGATTTGCTTTATATCTAGATTCTTTACCAATTTGATTGGTTCTCTCTGGACAATTTGCTGAATCAAGCAATGTTCTTCTAGAATATTGTCCCTGGAATTTAGCAGAATGTTCCAGTTGTGCTCAGCAGAGGTGTTGAGTTACATAATTTGAGCAGTATTCTTGTCATTTAGTTATGGTAAAATTACATAATCTTATCACATTTTGGTGATAGTCCATGGTCCTTAGTTGTCATTGAGCAACATTTTAACTTTGGAGTGGTAGAATTCGCCAAAGAAGGATTCATTTTTAATAGTATTGGTTAGTAACAAAAAAAAATAGTTAGCTAATCTTTTAGTAGGTTTATATAAACTCTATTTTAGTAGGTGAGTCAAAATTGGTATTATGTTCTTCTTAGTGAACCTTGTACATAGCTCTGGTATAGCTAAAGAAAATAAACTTTGGAAGGGTCCAGAAGTTGTTTCAGTATTGCCTTGGTTCATCAAACTCCTGCTGTTGTATTTTCTGATGTACTATTTTTATATATTTTATTTAACATTTTTATTATCAAATAAGTCTTGTTAAAATCATCACTTTGAGCCCTAGCCATTTGGCTCAGTGGTAGAGTGTTGGTCCAGTGTATCGATGTCCCTGGTTCGATTCCCAGTCAGGGCACACAGGAGAAGCACCCATCTGCTTCTCCACCCTTCCCCTTTTATCTCTCTCTTCCCTTCCCACAGCTATGGCTCGATTGGAATGAATTGGCCTTGGATGCTAAGGATGGCTTCATGACCTCTGCCTCAGGTGCTAAAAAATGGCTTAGTTGCTGAGCAACAGAACAACAGCCCCAAATGGACAGAGCATTGCACCCTAGTGGGATTGCTAGGTGGATTCCAGTCAAGAGAAATGCAGGAGTATGTCTCTCTGCCTCCCCTCTTATCACTAATTTAAAAAATTAAAAAATACATCATTTTGATTTTGGCATTAGCCTGTCAGGACTGGGACATCAAGGAGTAGTTTCTTCTTCCCTTCCTCCCTCTCCCCCTTTCTCCTTCCCCCCTCCCTTTCCCCTTCTTCCCTCCCTCCCTCGCTCCCTCCTTCCCTCCCTCTCTCCTTCCCTCCCTCCCTTCCTTCCTTCCTTCCTTCCTTCCCTTTTTCCTTCCTTCCTTCCTTCCTTCCTTCCTTCCTTCCTTCCTTCCTTCCTTCCTTCCTTCCTTCCTTCCTTCCTTCCTAGTTAAAATTAGAATGTACCTTCCAGATTTTTTACAACATGCTCAGTGTCACTCCTCCCTCCAGTGACTCACCTTTACCCTCTGGTTTGTCCAATGGTTATACCCTTTCTCCTCTGGAATTTTTTATCTTTGTATTTTAATTGACAAAATATTCTCCCTAGCACAATCCCATTGATTTTTTTAAAAATTTTACTTAGAAAATTAACTTTAACAGGGTGACACTGATCAATAAGAGTACATAGCTTTTGGGTGAACATTTCTATCTCATTTGAACTGTTGATTATGTTATATACCCATCACCCAAAGTCAAACTATTTTTCATTACCTTATAATTGTCCTTCTTTATATCCTTCCCTTTGCCCCTTCACCCCTCTCATTCACTCAAGTCCCCTTCCTCCTCCCCCATATTCCCTTCCCCTAGTAACCACTTCACTTTTATCTAAGTCCATAAGTCTCAGTTTTATATCCCACCTAATGTGTGAAATCATACAATTCTTAGCTTTTTATAATTTACTTATTTCATTTAGTATAATGTTCTCAAGGTCCATCCACATTGTTGTAAATGTCACTATGTCAATCATTTCTTATGGCTGAGTAGTATTTCATTGTATATATGCACCACATCTTCTTTATCCAGTCCTCTATCAAAGGTCACTTTGGTTGTTTCCATGTCTTGGCCACTGTGAATAATGCTGTGATGAACATGGGGGTACATGTGTCTTTACCTACCAATGTTTTTGAATTTTGGGGGTAGATACTTTTTACAATTGCAACAACAAAAAAATAATAAATAAAGTGCCTGGGAATAAACTTTGTTGACCAAGGGTGCCCCAATAAGACTCTAGACCCAAGTGTGTGGGTAAAACAGAAGAAAAAGTTTATTACACTCGCGAGTGGGCTCAAGGCAAGGAGATAGCCAAGAGCCCTGAACAACTTCAGCAAGCAAGTTTTATACATTATTTCAGGGAGGGGAGGAGACACCCAGGAATTCAGGAGTCATGAGAAAGGGAAGTTGCAATGGCTCTCAGGGTGATTGCCCCAGGTGCTTGCGGACGAGCAATCACCTTTGATTACATCAGGGCAAGGCGGGCTAGTTCCTGTTCTGCAAGCCAAGATTAGCCAAGCAAAGGTCAGATGGAATTTTCTATTTTTACTGTTACATTTCTCCCTCTTTCTTCTGCATATCTCTAATCCTAGAGATCTGAGTCTTGGTTTAACTTCTCATAATGCTGTCTCATAATCATGAGTTTTACTGCTCCTATCTGCCCCTGCAGGAAGGTGGTGAGTCTATTCAGGAAGGGGCTTGCTAGGACTTGGGGGCCCTTTGGTCAGCCAGTACTTTGTTAGGTCCTAATGGGCTGCCTTCGGCGATACCTATCTGGAGCCTAATTTTAAACGTCAATCCAGCATCAGATTCTGACACATACATTCTTAAGCCCCACTGCCTGCCTTTTAGCCATGCATTATCCTGCCTTCTTCCATGGCGGGTAAAGGTAATATTTAGTGGGTTACAGGTGAAATTTGTACATGGCCCACTACCAGTCCAGGTCCCTGGCCTCCGTGTAGAGAAGCCAGAGGCCTCATTCCCAGAGCAGCAGAAGTCCCGAATTCCTGCCCCCTCCCGGGATACTCGCGTTACCTTGATTCAATCCCAGGAGGATGTGGGCCTCCAGTAAGTTGTCCTGGTAGTCTCACAACCCCAAGCCTTACAGTAGAAGACTTCCAGTCCCCCGCATCTCCAAGCCATGTCCCTATCACGACCGTCCTGGGGGCAGACATAAAAGTCAGATGCTCTGAGTTCTGCGCGGAGCTGTGGGTGGGAGCACCCATAGCCCCAGCCCCCTATCCCACCAGTCGGGCAGGCGCATGTCCCAGAATTACAAGGAAGGGGTCTAGCAGGGTCCGTGGTCGGGATTTCCTAAGTCTCCAGCCCTGCCGCAAGCTGACAGAGGTCTGGATACAGGGACGGCCATCAAGTCCAGGGGGGATGGTCATTGGAAGTCACTTCCCATACTATATCACTGGTCCCCGATATCACCTGCCATGTCTGCCGAGTCGGTTGGTGGGGATTTGTTGCGGCGGTGGACATGCAGCTTGAGGGGATTATCTGTTTTCTCCACTGTCCACTGGTGAGCAGGAGCAAGCTTGAGGTGTGAAGTATGGATCCAAGCGGCGATGCCATCAACCTTTACAGTGGTGGGTGTTATGAGAAGGACCTGGTAGGGTCCCTTCCAGCGGGGTTCGAGTGTCTGGTGTTGGTGTCTCTGTACGTAGACGAAGTCCCCAACCTGGTAGCGATGTGGGGTCCTGTCTCCTGCCGGCTGGTAAAGGTCAGACAACTGCTTCCATAGGCAATGTTGCACTCTGGCCAGGGCCTGTAACCTAACAGACAAGGGGGTATTTGGGATATTTATGTCAGAGGGGGATAAATCCCAAATAGGCGGAGGGGTTCCAAAAAGTATTTCAAAGGGAGTTAGGTTAGTTTTAGTGGAAGGGGTATTCCGAGCCCGGAAAAGAGCATATGGTAGGAGCATTACCCAATCTCTATGGCCAGTCTCTATGACTAATTTAGTTAAGGTCTCTTTAATTGTTCTATTCATTCTCTCTATCTGTCCTGAACTTTGGGGTCTATAAGCACAATGTAGTTTCTAATTAATTCCCAATATTTTGGCTACCCCCTGGCTTACCTGGGCCACAAACGCCGGTCCGTTATCAGAGCCTATTACCTTTGGAAGGCCAAATCTAGGAAAGATTTTTTCCATAATCTTCTTAATTACCACTGCCGCCATCTCATGTTTGGTAGGGAAGGCTTCTACCCATCCTGAAAAGGTGTCTACAAAAACTAAGAGATACCTTAGTCCATACTTAGCAGCTTTTACCTCAGTGAAGTCTACTTCCCAATATTGGCCTGGTCTGGTGCCTTGAAGATGGATTCCTCTGGTTCCTTTGGCTGGATAGGCATTTACCATCTGGCAGGCCTTACAAGCTTTGACTACTTCCTTTGCCATTTGCCTCTTCTGGGGGGTGGTCAATGTTTTATCATCCTGAAGCAGTTGTACCAGTTTGTCAGTCCCAAGGTGGGTGAGACGGTGGGTCATCGTCTCGGAGAGAGTAGCCCAGGAAGGTGACTTCGGGTTGGCAGATCTGGGCCTTTTTGGCGGATGCCCGGTATCCCAGTTTGGCCAGTTCGACAAGCAGTTTCTCAGTTTCCTGTTTGCACTGCTCTATGGTGGCGGCTCCAAGTAACAGATCATCAACATACTGCAACAGAGTTACCTCAGGGGTGGAGGCTCAGTAGGCACTCAAGTCCTGGTGCAGTGCTTCGTCAAAGATGGTGGGAGAGTTCTTGAAGCCCTGGGGTAGCCGCATCCAGGTGAGCTGTCCGCTGAGTCTGTTCTCAGGGTCAGTCCATTCAAAAGCAAACAGGGGTTGGCTGTCCTCATGCAGGCGCAAGCAGAAGAAGGCATCTTTCAGGTCCAGTACTGTATACCACTTCCTGTCAGGACTGAGGGTACTGAGGAGGTTTAAGGGTTCGGGACCATTGGATGTATGTCCATTACCCAACTGTTAACCTCTTTCAAATCCTGGACTGGTCTATAGTCCCCTGTCCCTGGTTTCTTCACTGGTAGCAGGGGGGTGTTCCACCCTGATTGACAAGGCCTCAGGATCCCTTGTCCTAGCAGCCTCTGGATGTGAGGTCTAATGCCTTCCCGGGCCTCTTTACTCATGTATTGTTTGACCCTTATGGGGGAGGCGGAGGGCTTTAAGTATACTACCACCGGAGGCCTTTGTACTGCCAATCCTGGCCCTGCCATTTCTGCCCAGGCCTCTGGGAAGCTCTGAAGCCACCTGTCTTCTGTTGAATGGGGTCCGGGGGCAGGGGTCTCATATAGTTTATACTAATCTTCAGCAGACAAGGTCAGCATGGTCACAACAGGCTGACTGACAAGAGGGTTACTGAATCTTACTTCTGAGTCCTGAGGTTTGAAATCAATACTCGTCCCCAACTTGGTAAGCAAATCCCTCCCCAGCAGCGGGGCAGGGCATTCTGGTATGACCAGAAAGGAGTGCTGTACTTTTCCCCTCCCCAGGTCCATTGTCCTTTTAGTTGTCCATGACCTATGCTGGCATCCATTTGCCCCCTGGACCAAGTATTTTTTGTTTGAGAGGGGACCCAGCGGGCTCTTCAAGGTAGAGTAAACTGCTCCTGTATCCACCTCAAAGTCGATTGGTGTCTCCTCCACATTGAATGTTACCCTGAGTTCGGGGAGGGGGTCCGAACCCCGATGCCCCTAACCTTCCAGGGCAAGGAGGTCAGCAGTCTTCTTCTTTTTCTTGGGAAAATCTTTAGCCAAATGTCCTTCCTCTTTACAGTAAGCACATTGATTGGGTCCCAGCTTCTGGCGTGGGCCCAGGGTGCTATTCTTCCCTTTCCTATCCTGCTTTCCCACTACGGTAGCCAAGATTTTAGTCAACTCTTTATTCCTTTGTTTATCTCTTTGACTCTCTCTTTCTTCACGTTCTTTTTCTAATCTTTGCTCCTTTTCCTCTGCTGTCTCTCTTTTATAGAACACTTTCTCAGCCTCCTTGACTAAATCTCTCAGAGCCATGTCCTGTAACCCATCCATCCTCTGGAGTTTCCTCTGAATATCAGTAGCTGACTGTCCTATAAAAGCCATAGCCAGTGCCCCTCTCTGTTCTTTAGACTCAGGGTCGAAAGGGGTGTACCTCCTATAGGCTTCTATTAGTCTCTCTAGGAATCTGGATGGGGATTCCTCTGGCCCTTGAATTACTTCTCTTACCTTAGCCAAATTAGTGGGGCGTCTCGCCGCCACTTGGAGACCCATCATCAGAGTCTGGCGATAGACTAAGAGTCGCTGCCTACCTTCAGGCATATTAGGGTCCCAGTTAGGCTGCCTCAGGGGAAAAGCCTCATCTATAAGGTTGGGGAGTTGAGTAGGACGACCATCAGGTCCAGGAACCAATTTCCTGGCCTCGAGGAGAGTTCAGTCTCTTTCTTCTGAGGTGAAGAGGATACCTAAAAGCTGCTGGTGAGGAGCCACTGAGCCATTTCACCCGCAGGTGTTGTAAAGTACCAAAGGCTACAGAATTAATATTAATATTTTAGGAGGCTTGGAGAACATTTTATTAATTTGGGTTAATGTGTGCAGAGAAATTGTGAGAATAGTCTCTGTACTGTGTGATTGGCATAACCAGGATGGCTCTTGCCATTGTATTGTAAATGAAAAGGGAAGGAAAGCATAGATTCCATGACATTCCACCACACCTCTCGGGAAAGGAGTGAATGGCTAGCCAGGTGCAGGAAGGGAAAAGCCAAAATAAACCTTTTCTTATAACTATGAGCCATTTGCGGGCATTTGTCCCCACAGAAACTACCTCTCTTATGTAAATGCATGCGGTTAATACGTCTGACTCTGGACAGAGAGATGGCGGATGAACACTAGAAAATATAGGAAGGCCTTTTAATATGTAAAGAGATATCTTTCTACCATTGTGTTGACTTGTAAATTTTGTTTTCTCCAAAATGATGTATGGTTTGCAAATTGAACGTGGTCCTATCATGTTAAAGGACATATGACTATAACCAATAGCGGTAAGGGGTTCCTAATTGCAATTTTTGCTTCTGTACTTCCCACTTACAAAACTATAAAAACTAAGTAGAACAAAGGGCCGGCGCACTCTCCATCAGATTTCTGTCGGAGTTCCCGCCGCTTGGCCAAGCTAGACAATAAAGCTTTAATGTGTAAATGACAAATTTTGCTCCTGTCTTCCATAATTCGGGTCCCTCCGAATTTGGATTAACACTGGCAGTCATCCCAAGTGGGCTGATGGGAAAACATAAGAGACTCGAGAAGGTCAGTAAGTTTGACAGGGTCCTCTGAAAAAGGCGGATTATTGTTTTTCCAATTGTATAGATCTGTAGGAGGAGAAGGGCCAATACTGAATCACTGGCATGCTTCCCCTCGTGGCTGATCAGGGACAGGGGTCCAAAAGGTTCCGAAGGGGCAGAGGGTTGACAGCCACATCATCTGGGGTTTGTGCTCCTCGGCTCCCCCGGGTACCTATGGGCCTGGACATTCCACTGATGGTCCCCGATGTTCCTTATGTGGGGAGCCCCAAGCTGGGGGACCAATGCAGCGCTGGGCAAGGGACATCCCTGGGTTAGGGAGGCGGGAGTCCCGAATCAAAAAGAATAGGTCAGTTTGAGATTCAAGGGAGAACAGAGGAGGGAAGGGGAGGATACAGGGATGAAGCAGGCGCTGTTGGCTCCGGAGGTTTGAGTGGAAGCATAGAGCAGATGTCTGGATGAGTTAGAGCAGGTCTGGGAGGGCCCGGAGTGGTGGAGAGGGTTATTGGAAGGGAGGGTGTAGGGGGAGGAAGGAAAGGTCGGACCCAAGGAGGAGGGTCATCAGCCAGGTCCTCCCAAACCCAAATATAAGGCTGTTGATTCGGATGGCCATGAGGTCCTCGATTGAAGACAACTGCTTTAACCGCCTTTATGGTGTCCTTGTGAAAGGTTCCAGTGGTTGGCCAACCTACTCTGAAGGTGGGCCACTCAGAGGCACAGAAAGTCTGCTACTTGCGCTTCTTAACAAGAAGAGACAGATTATGGGCTCGGGAATCAACCTCAGACCAATGAGACAAAGTCAGGGACAGTGGGGTGGAAGTTTTCTGTCCCATTTCAAACCCAAAAAGACAATAACACACAAATAAGACAATAACCAGGACAATCACAAAGACGAATAGACTAAGCCGGCTGCGCCGTGAACAGCAAAATGAAACTAAAAATAAATCTAGCAGTCCGGACCAACGAGCTCGGTTAGAAACTGGCAACAAATCTACAGATTCTGTCTGAGACAGCAGATGGACTTCCAAGCGTCCTTGGTCGTCCTCACACTCCAGGGCGTCCCCCAGAGTTGTGGCCTGCGACCCCCTGACACGTCTGTCAGTCGCAGCCAGGAGGGACTCACGTTCCTGCCTGACAGCCACCGCCAGTTTCACTCACCAAGCGTCAGGCGTGCGTCTCGTGGTCTGCGAGGAAGCGGGATCTCGGTGGAACCTCCAAATGTTGACCGAGGGTGCACCACTAAGACTCTAGACCCAAGTGTGTGGGTAAAACAGAAGAAAAAGTTTATTACACTATCGAGCAGGCTCAAGGCAAGGAGATAGCCAAGAGCCCCGAACAACTTCAGCAAGCAAGTTTTATACATTATTTCAGGGAGGGGAGGAGACACCCAGGAATTCAGGAGTCATGAGAAAGGGAAGTTGCAATGGCTCTCAGGGTGATTGCCCCAGGTGCTTGCAGAAGAGCAATCACCTATGATTACATCGGGGCAAGGCAGGCTAGTTCCTGTTCTGCAAGCCAAGATTAGCCAAGCAAAGGTCAGATGGAATTTTCTATTTTTACTGTTACAACTTAACAAAGGATGTGAAGAATATACTTAAACTATAAAATATTATTGAAAGAAATAGAAAAAAAACACAATGAAATAGAAAAATATTCCATATTCATGGATTGGAAGAATCAACATAGTTAAAATGGCCATTTTACTCAAAGCAATATACAAATTTAATGTAATCCCCCTCAAAATCCCAATGCCATTTTTTAAAGAAATAGAACAAAAAATTACCAGGTTTGTATGGAACCATAAAAAAACCTGAATAGCCAAAGCAATCTGGAGGAAAAAGAATGAAGCCAGAGGTATCATACCACCTGACTTCAAATTATACTATAGAGCAGTGGTTCTCAAAGTGTGCACCAGGGCACACTGGTGTGCCCTAGAAGATTTCCAGGTGTGCCCTATGGTATTCCAGAGAAATATGTGTCTGCTGGGGACCAAAAAACCAACAGGGATTTTGGAGTTTAGATTTTTGGGGGACAGAGGTGTGGGAAATTGGCTGTAAGCTGACAGTCTGCCCAAACCCCCACCTTACTTTCCTGATTATGTTGCAAAAGGCTGTTAAGCTGTGGTGCTGGGTTGTTTACACTACTCCCCATGTTCCCTGGAGACAAGTTTCTTCTATCTTTTGTTTGGTGTGAAGTTAAGATGATATGTATGGTGGGGGTTTTCTGCACTCAACACAATTAAGAGTAAAAAGAGAGGAATTTTTCAATGTATTGATGAGAAAATGAGAGTTTGCCTTTCAAATATATGCCCAAACATTGAAGAAATTGCTAGGACACATCAGGCTCATGTTTCTCATAAACACAAGAATGAAAAACTTAACACATTCACTCTGGGACCTGCCAAATTTACAAAATATTACTAAGAATGTATCTATCTATATAAAAAGATAACATTTTTGTCTTATTTTTTTTCTTTTTTTTCTAATTTTTTTATTTTTTTTATTCATTTTTTAGAGAGGAGAGGGAGAGACAGAGAGAGAGAGAGAGAGAGAGAGAGAAGGGGGTGGAGCTGGAAGCATCCATATGTGCCTTGACCAGGCAAGCCTAGGGTTTTGAACCAGCAACCTCAGCATTTCCAGGTCGATGCTTTATCCACTGCACCACCACAGGTCAGGCTGTTTTCTTTTATTTTTAACCCCTCTTTTTTACAAATTCTAAAAAGCATAACTCAAAAAATATAACATAAAATGTTTTTTAATATCAGAATAAATTTAATTTTGTCATTTTTATTTTATTTATTTACCATAAAAGCATGCTTGGAATTTATATTTTTTCTTTAATATTTGATTTAATTATTATAACATATTTCTCAGAAATTTGTATATAGTGTGCCTACAATTATTTGTGGGATTTTATTTTGGGGGGGTTGTATTTTTCTGAAGCTGGAAACAAGGAGAGACAGTCAGACAGACTCCCGCATGCGCCCGACCGGGATCCACCCGGCACACCCACCAGGGGCAACGCTCTGCCCACCAGGGGGCGATGCTCTGCCCCTCTGGGGCGTCGCTCTGCCATGACCAGAGCCATTCTAGTGCCTGGGGCAGAGGCCAAGGAGCCATCCCCAGCGCCCGGGCCATCTTTGCTCCAATGGTGCCTTGGCTGCGGGAGAAGAAGAGAGAGACAGAGAGGAAGGAGGGGGGTGGGGGTAGAGAAGCAAATGGGCGCTTCTCCTATGTGCCCTGGCCAGGAATCGAACCCGGGTCCCCCGCACACCAGGCTGATGCTCTACTGCTGAGCCAACTGACCAGGGCCTATTTGTGGGATTTTTAATGCACCCCGAATTCAAAAAGTTTGACTACCACTGCAATAGAGCCATGATAATCAAAACAGCATGGTATTTGCAGAAAAACAAACATTCATCTTTGAAAACATGATTCTGTTTTCTCTCTCTCTGATGCTGTAAGATAAAAGAAAATACATAGAAAATAAATATACTGGTCTCTGTGACCATTCCTGCCATTGAGTGCCAAAATTCTGTGAGCTGCTCTAGCAAATGAATCAAATCCAAAGGATGGGGACATAGGAATTTTCCATCTGGAACCAGTTGATCAGAAGCACATGTCATAACTAAAGTATATATTTTAATGAAGGTGGGAGATTTGCAGTTTTGTGGAGTGAGCTCTTAATCTGTAGGATATGATATTGTCTGGGTAGCTAGTGTTAGAATCAAATTATTATAAGTTGTAGAACACCAGCTGGTGCCACACAGAGTAGCTCAGTGTGGGGGAAACCTCTATTTATTTGGTGAGTGTTCTGTAATAAGTAGTAAAGGAGATGCACAGGAGAGAACCACCAGTAACAAAGGGAAAACTGAGTCTTAATTTCCCCTTTACAGATGCTTTCTCAGGTCTTTCCTTTCTATAGTAATTTCTCTGACTTCTGTTCTAATAAAACTTAATTTATCCTGTGTACAGAGCAGGTAATCACATTCTGCTTTATAAAATCTCTTACAATGGTATTTTTGAACTTTCATTAATTTCTTGTATTATATCTTCCATGTCCTCTATTTTCCTTAGTAAAGCTGAACAAATGTAAACATTCCATTAAAACAAAGCAAAAGCAGGTATTTTGTGGGATCTGATGTCCTTTTCTCATCTTGTAATTTTTTATTTTTCAATTATAGTTTCCATTCAATATTATTGAGAGCCCTTAACAAAATGTTTTGTGTTTGGGTACTTGAGAAGATCCCGTTAACAGTTGATCTTTCTTACAGCTGCTAATTCAGGGATTTCTTAAGGAAAAAGAAGTAAAAATAAGCACATTTTAATATGTTAGGATTTACTGTGTTTTTAGGCACAGGAGGTAGGAAGAATCAATATATATTTTTTATTTTCAAATCTCTAAATAAAACGTTTTCTGAAAGGAAAGCAAAAACCTAGAGCCAATTGCTATCATTTCTTAGTTCTTTGTGATTTGGAAAATAATGCTGTCCTATCCTCATGTCTTAAAATTTATGGTCATCTATATTAGGCACACTTGCCTTAACTCTGGACTTTCCACTGAAGATGACTCATTTAAAGTGACACATATTTATGACTTTACTTTCCTTTGTTCATTCCCACTTTAAGCTCTTTCAGTTTTGAATCAACATGTCTTCCTAATTTCTCCTCTCATTTTACAACCTGTTTTGTGAATCTAATGGTAGAGCTTTACTTTATTATGAAAATATAGGAGATTATTAGTGTGGGTTGACTGAACTAATAGTAAATCCAAATCTCAAAAAAAAATATTAGAACTGTATGTTCAGTTTATTGGCTTCGGGGCATGCCACTAAATGTCCTAAATTTCAAGGATTTGCTATAACTTAAACATGTTTTGAACTTTTGAACTTTCAGGTGTACTTAAGCATAGTTTTTATTTTTCATCAAATAAGTTTATTTGTGGAGACAATTCTAGAACACGAATTTCACTTTCTCTTCAACGATTGCATGAGAAAGGAAAAACATTTATGAGCTGCATTTGATTAGAGTTCTCATTAGCTGAAATAAATACTGACCTCATAATTGTTACTAACTACTTTTCTGAGTTACTTTGCCCTTGTTTCCGTGGGAGTTTCATTGGGCCTGGATTTGTCACTAATTCCTAAAGTCTAGGCACTCATGCCAGAGATTGGGTCAACATGTTTTGTTACAATGTCTTTTTTTTAATTTTTATTAATTTTAATGGGGTGACATCAATAAATCAGGGTATATATGTTCAAAGAAAACATGTCCAGGTTATCTTGTCAATCAATTATGTTGCATACCCATCCCCCAAAGTCTGATTGTCCTCCATAACCTTCTATCTAGTCTTCTTTGTGCCCCTCCTCTTCCCCCTTTCCCTCTTCCTCCCTCTCACCCCAATACCACCACACTCTTGTCCATGTCTCTTAGTCTCATTTTTATGTCCCACCTATGTATAGAATAATGCAGTTCTTGGTTTTTTCTGATTTACTTATTTCACTTCGTATAATGTTATCAAGATCCAACCATTTTGTTGTAAATGATTCGATGTCATCATTTTTATGGCTGAGTAGTATTCCATAGTGTATATGTGCCACATCTTCTTTATTCAGTCATCTATTGAAGGGGCTTTTTGGTTGTTTTCATGTCTTGGCCACTGTGAATAATGCTGCAATGAACATGGGGCTGCATGTGTCTTTACGTATCAGTGTTTCTGAATTTTGGGGGTATATTATACCCAGTAGAGGGATTGCTGGGTTATAAGGTAGGTCTATTTTCAGTTTTTTCAGCAGCCACCATACTTTCTTCCATAATGGTTGTACTACTTCACATTCCCACCAACAGTGAATGAGGGTTCCTTTTTCTCCACAGCCTCTCCAACATTTGCTATTACCTGTCTTGTTAATAATAGCTAATCTAACAGGTGTGAGGTGGTATCTCATTGCAGTTTTGATTTGCATTTCTCTAATAACCAATGAAGATGAGCAATGTCTTTTGACAAGTTATTTTTGATCATTTGTGTGTGTGTGTGTGTGTGTGTGTGTGTGACAGAGAGAGACAGGGACAGGAGGGAGAGATGAGAAGCATCAATTTTTGTTGAAGCACCTTAGTTGTTCATTGATTGCTTTCTCCTATGTGCTTTGACCTGGGGTGGGGGGGTGCTGCCGCAGAGTGAGTGACCCCTTGCTCAAGACAGTGACCTTGGACTCAAGCCAGCTATCTTGGGCTTCAAGCCAGTGATCTTTGGGCTCAAGCCAATGACCATGGGGTTATGTCTGTGGCCCCACACTCAAGCCTGCAACCCTGCACTCAAGCTGGTGAGCCTGTGCTCAAGGCAGATGAGTCTGCGCTCAAGCCTGCAAACTTGGAGTTTCCAACCTGGGTCCTCTACGTCCCAGTCTGATGCTCTATCCACTGCACCACTGCCTGGTCAGACTTCAATTTTAATGATTCTGTGTTTAAGAAACTTTCATTGGGCCCTGGCCAGTTGGCTCAGCGGTAGAGCGTTGGCCTGGCATGCGGGGGACCTGGGTTCGATTCCTGGCCAGGGCACATAGGAGAAGCGCCCATTTGCTTCTCCACCCCCCGCCCCCTCCTTCCTCTCTGTCTCTCTCTTCCCCTCCAGCAGCCAAGGCTCCATTGGAGCAAAGATGTCCCGGGCGCTGGGAATGGCTCCTTGGCCTCTGCCCCAGGTGCTAGAGTGGCTCTGGTCACGGCACAGTGACGCCCCAGAGGGGCAGAGCATCGCCCCCTGGTGGGCAGAGCGTTGCCCCTGGTGGGTGTGCCGGGTGGATCCCGGTCGGGCGCATGCGGGAGTCTGTCTGACTGTCTCTCCCCGTTTCAAAAAAAAAAAAAGAAAGAAACTTTCATTGAATGGAGGGAAATCTGGCTTTATTGGTTGGCTCTAGCTGGACATCTGCCACATGGTAGGCTGGTTTAGCCTCTGCCATGGTGTTTAATGAAGGACAACAGTGGAGAGAAGCAGGCACCCTTCTCTGCTATTTCTCCTAGGTGCTTTCTGGGGGACTGCATTTGTTCTAGAATGGCCTTTGGGGTAGGGCCTGCTCTGTGGCAGAACTAGGATCTTAGGGAGAACTGACCTTCTTGCTTGAGTGCTATGTTTGCAGCTCTGTCATTGGCATGGCCTCTAGGGGTACTCACTTTGAGGTGCACTGGGTGGCAGGGGCTCTGACTCAGCAACTTGATTTTTATGCTTTCTTAAGTATGTTTTAATATTAGCAACATATTTGTGTAGATATTTACAGTTATCAAATACTTTTTCAGCCTGACCAGGTGGTGGTGCAGTGGATAGAGCATTGGACTGGGATGTGGAAGGACCCAGGTTTGAGACCCCAAGGTCGCCAGCTTGAGCGCAGGCTCATCTGGCTTGAGCAAAAAGCTCACCAGCTTGGACCCAGGGCTGCTGGCTCCAGCAAAAGGTTACTCAGTCTGCTGAAGGCCCATGGTCAAGGCACATATGAGAAAGCAATCAATGAACACCTAAGAAGTCACAACGCGCAATGAAAAACTAATGATTGATGCTTCTCATCTCTCCATTCCTGTCTGTCTATCCCTCTCTCTGATGCTCTCTGTCTCTAAAAAAACAAACAAACAAACAAAACAAAAAAACAAATATTTTTCAGTATTATACTGGGTCTTTACAATGCTGACTAGCTAGAGAGGATGGACTTCCATGTCCCATGTCACAGTTAAGGACAGTCATTTGTCAAGGTCATACATGTAGTAATTGACAGCTTTCTGTAGAGCAGCGTTTGTCAACTTTAGCATTTTAAAAATATATACATCAGACTAAGAAGTTTTTGCTCAGCAAGAGAAACTGATAACAAAATAAACAGAAAGCCAACTAAATGGGAAATGATATTTTCAAACAACAGCTCAGATAAGGGCCTAATATCCAAAATATAAAAAGAACTCATAAAACTCAACAACAAACAAACAAACAATCCAATAAAAAAATGGGAAGAGGATATGAATAGACACTTCTCCCAGGAAGAAATACAAATGGCCAACAGATATATGAAAAGATGCTCATCTTCTTTAGCTATTAGAGAAATGCAAATCAAAACGGCAATGAGATACCACCTCACACCTGTTCGATTAGCTGTTATTAGCAAGACAGGTAATAGCAAATGTTGGAGAGGCTGTGGAGAAAAAGGAACCCTCATACACTGTTGGTGGGAATGTAAAGTAGTACAACCATTATGGAAGAAAGTATGGTGGTTCCTCAAAAAACTGAAAATAGAACTACCTTATGACCCAGCAATCCCTCTACTGGGTATATATCCCAAAAACTCAGAAACATTGATACGTAAAGACACATGCAGCCCCATGTTTATTGCAGCATTGTTCACAGTGGCCAGGACATGGAAACAACCAAAAAGCCCATCAATAGATGACTGGATAAAGAAGATGTGGCACATATACACTATGGAATACTACTCAGCCATAAGAAATGATGACATCGGAACATTTACAGCAAAATGGTGGGATCTTGATAACATGATACGAAGCGAAATAAGTAAATCAGAAAAAAACAGGAACTGTATTATTCCATACGTAGGTGGGACATAATAGTGAAACTAAGAGACATTGATAAGAGTGTGGTGGTTACGGGGGGGAGGGGGGAATGGGAGAGGGAAAGGGGGTGGGGAGGGGCACAAAGAAAACAAGATAGAAGGTGACAGAGGACAATCTGACTTTGGGTGGTGGGTATGCAACATAATTGAACGACAAGATAACCTGGACTTGTTATCTTTGAATATATGTATCCTGATTTATTGATGTCACCCCATTAAAAAAATAAAATTATTAAAAAAAAAAAAGAAAGAAAAACATTACATGTAAATGGGGGCTCATAACCTTCCATTATAGAGCTATGGAGTCTTCAGGTAGGTCGATCACATTCATTTGGAAGAAATTGCGCCCTTAAGGGGAGACTTCAGCCGTAGGCCTACGGGGAATGCATTCCCACTGGTCTGAGTGGGGCCCGCGTTTCTCAGCGGCATCGTAGACATTTCACGGAAAACTCGCTGTTCGTCTGGGCGGTGTCCAGGGCATTCATGTGGGGAGGAGAGAAGTGAGAAAGTGTTTGGGTTGGAGGAGGTCCAGGGGAGCCTGTGGGGGCCACTGTGGCTGAGTGGGGGAGTCACAGGGAAGGGAGCTGGGAGATCAGTGCACAAGAGATTCTGGAGCATGGTGCCTGCTTCTGCCCTGGGTGCAGGTCCTGTGGGAATGGAGAGGGTGAGGAGGGGAAGGATAGGGAGAGAAGAAAAACGAGCATCCACAGAGTCCTTGAAAGTTCCCGGGAGATCAGGGGTGGTGTGTCGCAGTGAGGAGTGTTATGAAGATTCTGTGTCATGGGGCAGCACATAAGGTGGAGTCTCATAGAATATTGAAATGAGGTGGCCCAGGGGAAAGCAGTTCTCAGCTGGTTTCTCCAGAGTGTGTGTCAAGACAGTATCCTCAGTTTTTGCTCGTGGCCATAACCCCATACTGACTCTTTGAAGGTTTGCTGTTGATGGATTTGTAGTGCAGTGCTAACTCCATTCTTCTCATGCAGCCATGGCTCAATTGGAGCGAGTTGGCACTGGGTGCTGAGGGTGGCTCCATGGTGTCCACCTCAGGTGCTAAGAAGAACTTGGTTGCTAAGCAACGATTCAACGTCCCAGATGGTCAGATCATCGCCCGTTACTGGGCTTGCCGGGTGCATCCCACATACGGGAGTTGGTCTCTCTGCCAACCTTCCTCTCACTAAATAATAGAGAAAAAAAGAAAGAAACAGCAGAGAGCTTCTGCCATTTAGCTCAAGTGGTTAGGAACATCCACCAGAAACACCAAGGTTGTGGATTTGATCCTCAGTCAGGGCATAATCAATGAATCCATGGCTGAATGGAACAACAAATGAATGTTTCCCTTCCCTCTTTTTTCTTTTGTATCTCTCCCTATTAATCAATAAAAATTAAGTTCTGGCCAGATAGCTTCGTTGGTTAGAGCATCGTCCTAGACCTCGAAGGTTGTCAGTTTGATTTCTTGGTTAAGGCACATTCAGGAACATCACAATGTTTCTATCTCTCTCTGCCTCTTTCTCAAAAACAAGAACAAGGACAGCAGGGATAACTAATTGTAAACCAAAGACCATAGCCAGTTTCCTACTGTAAACCTCAGGGATTAAAAGGAGTTAGATATTGCTCTGTCTTCTCAGAAGGAAATCAGTCCAAGAGGTAAGCTTCATGCTGAAATTTCAGCTGATGGTCCAGGGGAGCTGGTTCCACCCAGCCTGCCCTGCAGCCTGCTTCACGCTGGTCATGGGGCCTGGTCTGGTGGCAAGAGCTTGCTTGAGGGTTAAGGACTCATGAAAAGCACTTCCCCTTTCCCAGAGGAGTCACCGGCCTGTGCAGGAATCACAGGGCTTCCCTGCAAGTGCAGGGAGAGAAACGGAAGGAGAGAGAGGGTGGACCTCAGCTGTACCAGACTGGCTGCTAAGGGGAGGCAGACTGTTGCATCCTGATTTAAAACATTCTCAACTGCAGAGAATGATTGGAGCCACTTGAAGTCTCCTGAAGGCCACTGATGCCAAAGGCCAGTTGAGCCCTCTCAAGTAGTGAGGGGAAGGGCAAGGGCAGGGCCTAGGAATAGGAGCCCGACAGGTAGGGCATGCTGAGTGCCATCACTAAAGATGGAGTCTCTGGAGGACGTGGGGCCTGGAAGATGAGGGGCGGGGTCATGGCAGCCAGCCTGATAGGGCAGGGTGAAATAGATCACTGGGTGCAGAGCCTTGGGCTGTGGGACTTTGCAGAGGTTAGTGATAGGGTTAGGGTTAGGGTTAAAGTAAGGGTGAGGGTGAGGGTTAGGATGAGTGTTAGGGTGAGGGTGAGGGTTTAGAGGGTTAGGTTGAGTGTGAGTGTTAGGGTTAAGGTTAGGGTAGGGTTAGGGTTAAGGTTAAGGTTATGAAGAATTCATGCTTCTCATCTCTTTCAGCCTGTTTGTCCCTCTCTCTTTCTC
This sequence comes from Saccopteryx leptura, assembly GCF_036850995.1. NCBI lineage: Eukaryota > Metazoa > Chordata > Mammalia > Chiroptera > Emballonuridae > Saccopteryx > Saccopteryx leptura. Next base: position 560,959 of record NW_027095704.1, on the reverse strand, counting down.
AAAAAAAAAAGGTGAAAATATTCACCCTGAAGTCATGTAAAACCATTATATTTTGATTATTTTCTATCACTTTTTTCATTATCTCTTCAAATTTACTTTCTGCTCCTTGGTGTTTGCTGCAGTGTGAGATACTACTGCATTTTTTCAGTGCCTGCATATTTGGTGAGGCAAACAGAGAACTCTAGTCTCCGTTTCACAAAAATCTTTTATATTTTCCTGCTAAAAGAACTGGTCAACAAAACCCCACCCCATACTCCCAGTCCCCAGAGACTCCTCTCTGGTTCCTTGGCAGTTGCCACAGAAAAAAAGGCCCAAATCTCACACCTTCACTACTGGCTGCATCTAGTCCCAGGCTACTCCAAGTATGGTTCCTTAATCTCTAGCAAAGGGAGTGTTGTAGTATCCCACACTTACAGAATGAGAATCTGCATTTTAGCAAAATCCCAGGTTATTTATATGCACTAAATGTTGATAAGTCCCTATTTTTTAATTATTTATATCTGAGAATATGGATATGTAGAAATACTACCAGTTACAAAATTTAACGCCTCATATTGGAAAGCCAAAATCCACTAAATGCTTTTAGTCAGCTTTTTTAATTCAACCATGATTTTTAAGTTATTAGTGACAATCAGGCCACATAGTTTTGATCTCCCTTAATCCCAAACTTTCTCTGCCACCAATAAAATTTTTAAATGATGCAGAAATTATGATTCCAAATGGTGGCAGTTTTTGGGGTGCAGTTACATGGGAGTAACAGGAAATATGATGCACACTGTACTATATATTTTATACACTAGGCTAGGCCACAGTATATCAGAGAAAACCAAAAAGTTTGTGAAAGGAGGGAGTCTGCGAGACCAATGACAACACAGTGGTTCTTGATGAGCACACACCCCTGAAACCTCAATCCAGGTTTGGAGGTCTAGCAGACAATTGAGTAAGGTCCGAACTGATGGGCTGAACACCTCAGCAATTTTTGCAGGCTCTATGACTATGTGAACTGCTTCATACTTATGCTTTTATTTCCTCATTTGAAAGGCAGGGTTATTATATGAGAGTTAAACGAGATGCTAACTGTTAAGCATTTAGCATAGTGCCTGGCACAAAATAAAGGCTTGACATAAGTCAAATACCATGGTGGAAACACGTGTTTTCTGTAGGCCTCAGTTATCTCATTCATTCTAAAAATACTACTAAGCACCTACTATCTGCTAAGCTCCTTTCTAGGCACTGGGTGCCAGTGAGAGTTAAAACTCAGTCCCTTTCACTTAAAAGCAACAAGTCAGGTGGAGAAGCCAAATAATGACTAGGTGCAACAACAGAGGAAAACTACCAGAACAGAAGAGTGAGGTGAGGAACTCTGGAGACCACAGATACTAAAAGGCTAATACCACCTGTTTGTTATTTATTTATTATTATTTTTTCCCCAAAGTTAGAAGCGAAAGGCATTCAGACTCCACACATGCACCCGACCGGAATCCACCCTACATGCCCACCAGGGGGCAATGCTCTGCCTATCTGGGGCATTGCATTTTGCAACAGGAGCCATTCTAGCACCTTAGGTGGAGGCTCTGAAGCCCTCCTCAGTGCCTGGGGCAAACTTTGCTCGAATGGAGCTTTGGCTGCAGGAGGAGAATAGAAAGATAGAGAGGAAAAAGTCTGGGTAAGGTTGAAGAAACAGATGGCTGCCTCTTCTGTGTGTCCGAGTCAGGAATTGAACCCAGGACTTTCACACACTGGGCCGACAGCTCTCCCGCTGAGCCAATCAGCCAAGGCCACCACCTGCTTGTAATTTAAAGTGAAAACAGCAATGGTAAATATAGAAGGAAACAGAGATGAAAATAGCATCTTCCTGAATTTTCTGATGACAACATTCTAGATAATTGAGCCTGTTTCTCCTGTTTTTGTTTTTAAGCCTTAATGATTCCATAAAAGCTGGTTCACATGACCATGTCAAAGAAAACTCGGGTCTAGAAGAACTCATAGGCATCCACTCTTGCTTCAGTGGGTCCCAGCTTTGGAAGGAAGACACAGAAATAAAGGGAATACAGGGAAGACAGCTGTGAAGCAGAAAACCAGAAGGTTGTATAGGCAGACCTCATTCTATTGTATTTAGCTTCATTGTGCTTCATAGATGTTGCCCTATTTTTTTTCTTTCTTTTAAAACTGAAGGCAAAAACCCTCCACTAGTCAATTTTGATTACAGCTCACTCTATTGCATGGTTGGTCTGGAAACAAACCAGCAAACTATCCAATGTTTGCCTCTGATTATTTCTAAGGTCTGGGGCTATATATCCTTACACTTGTTCTTTCACTCATTCAATGTAACCACATCACATCATTTGGAAAGATAAGAAAGTTATCTTCCTTTTTGAGGAATAAGGGAGATCTCAACCCTGAAATAATTCCACTATCACCATCACAACTTGCTTTTCTGTTCACTCAGCACCCGCTGGGCCTGAAGTTCCTATCACTACAACCACAAAAGCTTGGCAACATTCGCAGGAGCCCTTCCCTCCTATTTGATGAACTCCTATACATCACTCGAAGCCCACTTTTAAGCTCTTTCTTTCTGAATTTTCCCTGTGCCAATAGGTGGAGCTGTACCTCATCGAAATGGCTTCTTTAGATATTCTTTTATTCTGTGATTGTTCCTTATTTAAACTGTCAGTTCCCTTAAGAGTCTGAGCGTTTTGCATCCCCAGCCCTAAGCAGCGGGGTCCTGCACAGGGTAGGCTGAATGGCAGCATTTTCACAGATGACAAAATCAAGCCTCCTGCAGATGGACTAAGGAGCTCAGGAACATACAGGTCTCTCCAGTTGTGCGGACCAAAGATGGGTCTATCGTTCTTTGCATCCAGCGCCTTTGAAACCTGCACCAACTGGGCTGGGAAAGCAGAGAGCTGAGGCTGAGATTTCTCCAAGTTTCAGGAAATGATGGCTAGAATACAGATTCCGCTGGTGCAGTCTCACGGGCGCCTCTAGGCCAAGACAACCTGGAGGTGGGCGGAAAGACCAGCAGCACCAACCAGAGAAGCAGTGCATACACACAAACACACAAACACACACACACACACGCACTTGCAGAAATGCACACAGAGGTGGCGACAAGACAGGCAGTGACAAACCCTCCCCAAGTCCAAGAGCGGCATGCAGCTCAACAGGGAACACTGGCCATCTTCGCAGTCACATGACCACTGAGGTGCTGGGTCCTTTCAGCCCTTTAAACCCCGCCCTGGCTGACCACACTGGGAGGGAAAAGAAATGCCCGTAGAGTCCAGGGGGTGGCTTCCACAGCCTTTTTGATGGCTACTGGGCAGGGACTGTGCAAGTTGTGCACAGGTTGGTGGGGAAAAAAGTGGTTCAAGACAAGGCGGAGCAAATAATGCGGGGCATGGCAGACAGGGCGGAGCGGAATGAGCGGGGTGGGATGGTTCAAGGACAACAGGGGTTGGTGCAGAGGGGGAGGGGTGATTCTGGCTCAGGGAGTGATAGTGAGGTGGAGAAAGGAGCGAGGATGGTGTGAGGTAGGGGCAGGTCATGACAGGTTGGCGAGGCTCCTGGACACAAGGTGAAGGAGAGGGAATAGGGATTGGAGAGGGAGCCAAAGGTTTCTTATTGCAGACTTTCTGTGATGTGCAGCGGGGCCCTGGGAGTGGCAAAAACAGCTAGGCATGGGGACGGCGAAGGGCGCGGCAGTCCAGGGCAGAGTGGATCCTCTCTGCATGTTAGAAAGAAGTGTTCAGAGCCTGCTCATGTCCTTTCTGTAAAAAAAAAAATTTGTTCATGTATCATGGTCGTTGTGATGGAAGAAATAGCATTTGTCACATCAGTGACATTTGAGTTTAGAAAGAGGGAATCCTTGATTGAGAAAGAGATATTATTTAAAAAAAAACCTGACCTGTGGTGGTGCAGTTGATAAAGCATCAACCTGGGAACACTGACGTCGGCGGTTCAGAGCCCTGCACCTGTCTGGTCAAGGCATATATGATAGTTGATGCTTCCAGCTACTTTTCCTCTCTCTCTCTCTCTCTCTCTCTCGTCTCTCTCTCTCTTTCTGTCTCTCTCTTCTCTCCCTCCCTCTCTCATCTCTAAAATTAAAAAAAAACCAAAAAACAAAAATAAAAGAAGCACAAAAATGTACGTGTCATGAATTTGGATGCGAAGTGTTTGCTGGCACTCTGTCTGTGAGGGCGCACAATGTGCACATGAAAACATAAATTTGTCATGTCGCAGGAGGTGCCCGTTGGTGTTCTTAGAACCGGTTCTTAGTCTGACTTGCGTGACATAGCTCTGTAGGAACAAGGATGAGTGTTACTAGATTCTAAAAAATCATTACATGTAAATGGGGGCTCATAACCTTCAGTTATGGAGCTATGGAGTCTTCAGGTAGTTCGTTCACATTTGTTTGGGAAGAATGGCACCCTCTCAGGGAGTCTTCAGTCTTAGGCCTACAGGGCATGCATTCCCACTGATATGAGCTGGGGCCCGCGGTTCCCGCCAGTGTCTTAGACCCGTCGCGGAAACTTCTCGGTGAGTCTGGGCGGTGTCCAGGGATTTCCTGTGGGGGGAGAGAAGCGAGGAAGGGTTTTGGTCGGGGGTTGTCCCTGGGGAGTCTGTGGGGGCCACTGTGGCTGAGTGGGTGAGTCACAGAGAAGGGAGCTGGGAGACCAGGGCAGAAGAGAGCCCAGAGTGTGGTGCCTGCTTCTGCCCTGTGTGCGGGTCCTGTGGGAAGGGAGAGGGTGCGGATTGGAACGTGGGGAAGGAGTAAAGGAGAGGTATCCACAAAGTCCGTGAATGTTTCCGGGAGTGGATGAGCGGTGTGTCGCAGTGAGGAGTGTTATGAAGGGTCTGGGTAACTGGGTGGCTCCTAAAGCGGAGTCTCATAGAATATTGAAATGAGGTGGTTCAGGGGAGAGCTATTCTCAGCTGGTTTCTCCATAGTGTGTGTCAAGACAGTATCCTTCGGCCCTGGCTGGTTTGCTCAGTGGTAGAGCGTCGGCCTGGCATGCGGAAGTCCCGGGTTTGATTCCCGGCCAGGGCACACAGGAGAGGCGCCCATCTGCTTCTCCACCCCTCCCCCTCTCCTTCCTCTCTGTCTCTCTCTTCCCCTCCCGCAGCCGAAAGCTCTATTGGAGCAAAGATGGCCCCGACGCTTGGGATGGCTCTGTGGCCTCTGGCCCAGGCACTAGAGTGGCTCTGGTCACGACAGAGCAACACCCCAGATGGGCAGAGCATCGCCCCCTGGTGGGCGTGCCAGGTGGATCCCGGTCGGGCGCATGCGGGAGTCTGTCTGACTGCCTCCCATTTTCCAGCTTCAGAAAAATACAAAAAAAAAAAAAAGACAGTATCCTCAGTTTGCTGCCTGTGGCTATAACTGCATAGTGAATCTTTGAAGATTTGCTGTTGATGTATTTGCAGTGCAGTGCTACGTCCATGTATCTCCTGCAGCCATGGTTCAATTGGTGCGAGATGGCTCCTGGTGCTGAGGGTGGCTCCATGGTGTCCACCTCAGGCTCTAAGAAGAACTTGGTTGCTAAGCAACAGATCAACGCCTCAGATGGTCAGAACATCGCCCCCTAGTGGGCTTGCCGGGTGGATTCCGCATACGAGAGTTGGTCTCTCTGCCTCCCTTTCTCTCACTAAATAAAAGGAAAAAAGGAAAGAAACAGCAGAGAGCCTTTTCCAGTTAGCTCAAGTGCTTAGGAACATCCACGAGAAACACCAAGGTTGTGGATTTGATTTCCAGTCAGGGCATAACCAATGAGTCCACGGTTGAGTGGAACAACAAATGAATTTTTCCAATCCCTCTCTTTTCTTCTCTCTGTCTCTCTATAAATCAATAAAAATTAAAACATGGCCAGATAGCTTTGTTGGTTAGAGCATCATCCTGTATTACGGAGGTTGTCGGTTTGATTCCTTGGTTAGGGCACATACAGGAACATCTCAATGTTTCTGTCTCTCTCTGCTTCTCCCTCAAAAACAACAACAAAACAGTGGTGAGAACTAATTGTAAACCAAAGACCATAGCCAGTTTCCTACTGTAAAACACGGGGATTAAAAACAGTTAGGGGAGTGATGTCATAGAAATGGCGCCGTGAGGTCACGGAACAAAAAATCTCAAAATTTCAACAAGTTCAACAACCAGAGACAGAAAAACCTATTTTTGGAGTATCTGAGAGTTTCACACCCTAAAGGCTAAGTCTGAGGCAGCGGCAGCCTCATAGGTGGATCATCAGGCTGCTAATTCAGGAAGAAGAGACTAGGAGAGAGGCTCCAGGAAAATGGACTCTCTCATTGTTGGAGCCTGCAAACGCTAACAAGCCTTGACTACCAAAGAGACTGAAGCCAAATATATGACATTGCTGTAGAGTCTCATCAACTGCAAATCCCTACCTAAGTGTGCCACAGGGGCAGAGCCTGGGGTACAGAGTCACTGACCAGGAAGAGGGAGAGATAAGAAAAGGAAGAAGAAGTTAACCTCTCAAATTCAAGAAAAATTCACAGACTATAATTTGTTCCACTATTTCTTTTGTACGTTTGTTTCTTTCATCCTCTTGCTTTTATTAGTATTATTTCTATTTCCTCCACCTAGGTCCTTATATTCTCTGCCAGTCTTACTCTTTCCTTTTCTTGAACTACACTACCCATAAGTGTTTCATTTTATTTCTTTTCTTCTTCCTTACTCTCCATGAGGGTTACACTCCAAAACCCTTAACTCTCTCTCTCTCTTTCTGTTTCTTTTCTTTTTTCTTCTTTCTTTTCCCCTTTTTCTTGTTTCTCCATTTCTATTAGTTTCTTCTTTCCTCTTTTTAATTTTCCTCTCATTCAATCCTCAATCAAGAACAAATTATTTAATTTGGGACACAAGTTTTTTTTGTTTTTTTTGTGCCATTTTGGGTGCTTTTTACTTCGCTTTTTAACTCATTAGCATTCCTCCCAACCCAGGATCTCCATTCTATTCAGTCTTTGCTCCACTTAATACAATAGTTTGTTTTTTCCCCTTTTTCTGGTTTCTCTTTTATCCCTCTCATTATATCTCTTAGTCGACCATTACTTACAAGCAAATCATTTTATGCTTGACCCAAATTTTTTCCTTTCTTGCATTTTGTGGGTCCCTACTTTTTTTTTTGCTTCTTGAAGAGTTCCCCCCAACTCAGGCCCTCCAGTTATAGGTAGTTTTTGTTTCATTTAGCATAATATAATTCACAGTTTATCACAATATTTTCCTAAGGAGGAGGGAAGAGGAGGGGAAGAGAAGAAAGAAAAGAAGAGGAAAATAATAAATTATTATTGGGTTTTTTTGTTTTTTTCAATTTTTTATTTTTTATATTATTTTTTTCTACTTTTTATTCTTTATTAATTTTCATTAGTGCTATCAACAAGACCACTCTCAGATGCCATTAAGAAAAAGGAAATCAAATATCATGGATACAAAAGAAAGAGAAGTAACACAGATAGACTGTGGAAAAATCTATGGAGAAAAAATTTAATATATTGGAAACCTTGGAGCTAAATGACAGAGAATTTAAAATAGAAATCCTAAAAATACTCAGAGATATACAAGAAAACACAGAAAGGCAATTAGGGAGCTCAGAAAACAACTCAACGAACACAAAGAATATATTAGCAAGGAAATTGAAACTATAAAAACAAATCAAACAGAGATGAAAAACTCAATTCATGAACTGAAAAACGAGGTAACAAGCTTAGCTAATAGAACAGGCCAGATAGAAGGTAGGATTAGTGACATAGAAGACAAGCAACACGAGACACAACAGAGAGAAGAAGAGAGAGCCTCAAAAATTAAAAAAAAATGAGAAAGCCCTACAGGAATTGTCTGACTCCATCAAAAAGAATAACATAAAATAATAGGTATATCAGAGGGAGAAGAGAGAGAAAATGGAATGGAGAATTTATTCAAACAAATAATTGACGAGAATTCCCAAGCCTGTGGAAAGAACTAAAGCCTCAAATTCAAGAAGCAAACAGAACACCGAGTTTTCTTAACCACAACAAACCTACTCCAAGGCACATCATAATGAAAATGGCACAAACCAATGACAAAAAAAAAATTCTCAAGGCAGCCAGGAAAAAGAAGAATACAACATATAAAGAAGGCCTATTAGATTATCATCAGACTTTTTTAGCAGAAACTCTACAAGCTAGAAGAGAGTGGACCCCAATATTTAAAGTCCTGAAAGAGAGGAACTTTCTGCCAAGAATACTATACCCATCAAAGTTATCCTTCAAGTACAGAAGGAGAAATAAAAACATTCACAAATACAGAAAAGATGAGAAAATTTATCATCAGAAAACTCCCACTCCAGGAAATACTAAAGGGGGTTTTCCAACCAGATCCAAAGAACAAAACAAAACTACAAGTAAAAGGTCCACCAAGAACACAATAAAACCAAATTTAAACTGTGACAACAAAAGCAAAAAAAAAAGGGAAGAGGACAGAGATTAACAGTAGCAAAAGACGATGAAGTGCAGAAACACTCGCAAGATAGGGTACTACAATGAATATGGTAGGTACCCTTTTCATTACTTAATGGTAACCACCCTTGAAAAAACCACCACAAAAGCACATGACTTAAAAAAGGTAGCAACAGAGGAAAGAAGTATGGAATACAAACAAACAAAAACAAATGATAGAAAAACAAAAGAGAAGAATCAAACAAGATACAAAACTAACAGAAAGCAGTTTATAAAATGGCAATAGGGAATCCACAAGTGTCAATAATTACACTAAACGTAAATGGATTAAACTCACCAATAAAAAGACACAGAGTAGCAGAATAGATTAAAAAAAAATCCAACTGTATGCTGCCTACAAGAAACACATCTAAGCAACAAGGATAAAAATAAATTCAAATTGAAAGGCTGGAAAACAATACTCCAAGCAAATAACATTCAATAAAAAGCAGGCGTAGCAATACTCATATCTAATAATGCTGACTACAAGACAGCAAAAGTACTCAGAGACAAAAATGGTCATTTCATAATGATTAAGAAGATGCTGAATCAAAAAGACATAACAATCCTTAATATATATGCACCAAACCAAGGAGCACCAAAATATATAAGACAGCTACTTATTGACCTAAAAACAAAAACTGACAAAAATACAATCATACTTGGAGATCTCAATACACCGCTGATGGCTCTAGATCGGTCATCCAAACAGAAAATCAATAATGATATAGTGGCCTTAAATGAAACACTAGAGAAACTGGATATGATAGACATCTACAGGACACTTCATCCCAAAGCGACAGAGTATACATTTTTCTCTAGTGTACATGGAACATTCTCAAGAATTGACCATATGTTGGGCCATAAAAATAACATCAGCAAATTCAGAAAAATTGAAATTGTACCAAGCATATTTTCTGATCATAAAGCCTTGAAACTAGAATTCAACTCCAAAAAAGAGAAAAAAAACCCACAAAAATGTGGAAACTAAACAACATACTTTTAAAAAATGAATGGGTCAAAGAAGAAATAAGCGCAGAGATCAAAAGATATATACAGACAAATGAAAATGAAAATACGACATATCAGAATCTCTGGGATGCAACAAAAGCAGTGATAAGAGGGAAGTTTATATCACTTCAGGCCTATATGAACAAGCAAGAGAGAGCCCAAGTGAACCACTTAACTTCACACCTTAAGGAACTGGAAAAAGAAGAACAAAAACAACCCAAAACCATCTGAAGAAAGGAGATAATAAAAATCAGAGCAGAAATAAATGAAATAGAGAACAGAAAAACTATAGAAAAGATTAATAGAACAAGGAGGTGGTTCTTTGAAAAGATCAACAAAATTGACAAACCCCTGGCAAGACTTACCTAGGAAAAAAGAGAAAGAACTCATATAAACAAAATCCAAAATGAAAGAGGAGAAATCACCACGGACATCGTAGATATACAAAGAATTATTGTAGATTACTATGAAAAACTTTATGCCACTAAATTCAACAACCTAGAAGAAATGGATAAATTCCTAGAACAATACAACCTTCCTAGACTGAGTCATGAAGAAGCAGAAAGTCTAAACAGACCTATTAGTAGAGAAGAAATAGAAAAAAACCATTAAAAACCTCCCCAAAAATAAAAGTCCAGGGCCAGACGGCTATACTAGTGAATTCTATCAAACATTCAAAGAAGACTTGGTCCCTATTCTACTGAAAGACTTCCAAAAAATTGAAGAAGCAATACTTGCAAACACATTTTATGAGGCCAACATAACCCTCATACCGAAACCTGGCAAGGATGGAACAAAAAAAGAAAACTACAGACCAATATCTCTAATGAATACAGATGCTAAAATACTAAACAAAATACTGGCAAATCAAATACAACAACATATTAAAAAATAATACATCATGATCAAGTGGGATTTATCCCAGAATCTCAAGGATGGTTCAACATACGTAAAACGGTTAACGTAATACACCACATCAACAAAACAAAGAATAAAAACCACATGATCTTATCAATAGATGCAGAAAAGGCATTCGATAAAATACAACACAACTTTATGTTTAAGACACTCAACAAAATGGGAATACAAGAAAATATCTCAACATGATAAAGGCCATATATGATAAACCATCAGCCAACATCATAATAAATGGCATAAAACTGAAAACTTTCCACCTTAAATCAGAAACAAGACAGGGTTGTCCACTCTATCCACTCTAATTTAACGTGGTGCTAGAAGTTCTGGCCAGAGCAATCAGACAAGAGAAAGAAATAAAAGGCATCCATATCGGAAAAGAAGAAGTAAAGGTATCACTTTTTGCAGATGATATGATCCTATACATCGAAAACACGAAAGACTCCACAAAAAGATTACTAGAAACAATAAACCAATACAGTAAGGTCGCAGGATAAAAAATTAACATACAAAAGTCCAAGGCCTTTCTCTATGCCAACAATAAAGTATTAGAAAACAAACTCAAATAAATAATCTCCTTCACGATTGCTACAAAAAAAATACCTAAGAATAAACATAACAAAGAATATATAACAATACCTACAAAGCATTGTTAAGGGAAATCAAAAAAGATACAATGAGATGAAAAAATATTCCTTGTTTCTGGGTAGGAAGAATAAATATAATCAAAATGACCATATTACCCAAAGCAATATATAAATTTAATGCAATTCCCATCAAAATTCCTATGACATTCTTTAAAGAAATGAAACAAAAAATCATCAGATTTTTATGGAACTATAAAAAACGGCAATTAGCCAAAGCAATCCTAATGAAAAAGAATGAAGCTTGGGGCATTACAATACCTGACTTCAAACTATATTATAAAGCCACGGCAATCAAAACAGTATGGTATTGGCAGAAAAATAGACACTCAGAACAATGGAACAGAATAGAAAGTCCAGAAATAAAATCACATATATATAGTCAAATAATTTTTGATAAAGGGGCCCAGCCCTGGCCGGTTGGCTCAGTGGTAGAGCGTCGGCCTGGCATGCAGAAGTCCTGGGTTCGATTCCCAACCAAGGCTCACAGGAGAAGCACCCTTCTGCTTCTCCACCCCTCCCCCTCTCCTTCCTCTCTTCTCTTCCCCTCCTGCAGCCGAGGCTCCATTGGAGCAAAGATGGCCCGAGCACTGGGATGGCTCCTTGGCCTCTGCTCCAGGCGCTAGAGTGGCTCTGGTCACAACATAATGACCCCCGAGAAGGGCAGAGTATCGCCCCTTGGTGGGCAGAGCATCGCCCCCTGGTAGGCGTGCCGGGTGGATCCTGGTCGGGCACATGCTGGAGTCTGTCTGACTGTCTCTCCTCATTTACAGCTTCAGACAAAAAAAAAAGAAAAATAAGGATAAAGGGGCCAATAACACACAATGGAGAAAAGAAAGCCTCTTCAACAAATGGTGCTGGAAAAAATGGAGAGCCACATGCAAAAGAATAAAACTTGATTACAGCTTGTACCCTTGTATGAAAATTAATTCAAAATGGATCAAAGACATAAATATAAGACCTGAAACAATAAAGTACATAGAAGAAGACATAGGTATTAAACTCATGGACCTGGGTTTTAAAGAGCATTTTATGAATTTGACTCCAAAGGCAAGAGAAGTGAAGGCAAAGATAAATGAATGGGACTACATCAGACTAAAAAGTTTTTGCTCAGCAAGAGAAACTGACAACAAAATAAACAGACAGCCAACTAAATGGGAAATATTTTCAAACAACAGCTCAGATAAGGGCCTAATATCCAAAATTTACAAAGAACTTATAAAACTCAACAACAAACAAACAAAAAATCCATTAAAAAAATGGGAAGAGGACATGAACAGACACTTCTCCCAGGAAGAAATACAAATGGCCAACAGATATATGAAGAGATGCTCATCTTCATTAGTTATTAGAGAAATGCAAATCAAAACTACAATGCGATACCACCTCACACCTGTTAGATTAGCTATTATCAACAAGACAGGTAATAGCAAATGCTGGAGAGGCTGTGGAGAAAAAGAACTCATTCACTGTTGGTGGGACTGTAAAGTGGTGCAACCATTATTGAAGAAAGTATGGTGGTTCCTCAAAAAAACTGAAAATAGAACTACCTTATGACCCAGCAATCCCTCTACTGGGTATATACCCCAAAAACTCAGAAACATTGATACGTAAAGACACATGTAGCCCCATGTTTATTGCAGCATTGTTCACAGTGGCCAAGACAATGAAACACCCAAAAAGCCTTTTAATAGAAGACTGGATAAAGAAGATGTGGCACATATACACTATGGAATATTACTCAGCCATAAAAAATGATGACATCGGATCATTTACAACAAAATGGTGGGATCTTAATAACATTATACGGAGTGAAATTAGTAAATCAGAAAAAAACAAAACTACATGATTCCATACATTGGTGAGACATAAAAACGAGACTAAGAGACATGGAGAAGAGTGTGGTGGTTACCGGGGGTGGGGGGTACGGGGCGCAGGAGGGAAAGAGGAGAGGGGAGGGGGAGAGGCACAATGAAAACTAGATAAAAGGTGACGGAGGACAATCTGAATTTGGGTGATGGGTATGCAACATAAGTGAATGACAAGATAATCTGGACATGTTTTCTTTGAATATATGTACCCTGATTTATTGATGTCACCCCATTAACATTAATAAAAATTTATTTTAAAAAAAGGAGTTAGGTCTTTTCAAAAGGAAATCAGTCCCCCTGGTTGTTCCGTGCAGAAATCTCAGCTGATGGGGCAGGGGAGCTGGTCCCACCACCCTGCCCTGCAGCCCTCTGCACGCTGGACTGGGGGCTGGTCTGGGGGCAGGAGCTGGCTTGAGGGTGATGGATTGCCCCAGGCACTGCCCTTTCGCCAGAGGAGCCACCGGCCTTTGCAGGAGACACAGGGCGTCCCCGCAATTGCTGGACGAGAAAGGGAGGGAGAGAGAGGGTGGACCACCATGTTCCAGACCGGCCTCTAAGGGGATTGGAGCCACTTGAAGCCTCCTGAAGGCTATTCTGTCAGAGGCCAGGTGAGCCCTCTTAGGCCATGAGGGAAAGGGCAAGGGTGGGGATGCAGAGAAGAAGCCAGACAGGGAGGGCAGGCTGAGTGCCATCGCTGAAGATGGAGAATTTGGTAGATGTGGGGCCTGGAAGATGTGAGGAGGAGTTGTGGCAGCCATGCTGATAGGGCAGGATGAAGGAGATCATTCGGTGTGGAGCCTTGGGAGGTGGGACTTGGTGGGTGTTAGAGTTAAGGTGAGGGTTAGAATTAGGGTTAGATTTAGGGTTAGGATAGGGTTAGGTTTAGGGTTAGGATTACGGTTATGAATAATTGATGCTTCTCATCTCTCCCAGCTTGTTTGTCCCTCTCTCTTTCTCTAAAAAAGGGGAGGGGGAATGTTCACCTTTAGTTTATGTCAAACCATTATATTTTGATTTTTTTCTATCACTATTTTCATTATCTCCTCAAATTTAATTTCTGCTCCTTGGTGTTTGCTGCAATCTGAGATACTGCAGCATTTTTTTCTATGCCTGCATATTTGGTTAGGCAAACAGAGACCTCTAGTATCAGTTTCACAAAAATCCTTTCTTTTCTACTAAAAGAACTGGTTAACAAACACCCACCCCATAATCCAAGTCCCCAGAGACTACTCTTTGGTTCCTTGGCAGTTGCCACAGAAAAAAGGCCCACATCTCACACCTCCACTCCAGGCTGCATCTTCTCCCAGGCTACACCAAACACGGTTCCATATTCTCTAGCAAAGGGAGTGTTGTAGTATCCCAGACTTACAAAATGAGAATCTGCATTTTAGCAAAATCCCAGGTTATTTATATGTTACTAAATTTAACTCCTCATATTGGAAAGCCAAAATCCACTAAATTCTTTTTGCCAGCTGTTTTAACTCACTCATGACTTTTTAAGTTATTAGTGACAATCAGGCCACATAGTTTTGATCTCCCATAATCTCAAACTTTCCCTGCCACCAGTAAAATTTTTAAATGATGTAGAAATTCTGATTCCAAAAGGTGGCAATTTTCAGGGTGCTGTTACATGGCAGTAACAGGAAATATGATGCACACCATACTATATATTTTATACACTAGGCTACGCCACAATATATCAGAGATAATCAAAAATTTGTGAAGGAGGGATTCTTGGGAGAACCATGACAACACAGTGGGTCTTGATGAGCACACACCCCAGAAACCTCAATCCAGGATTGGAGGTCCAGCAGACAATTGAGTAAGGTCCCAATCGATGAGCTGAACACCTCAGCACTCTTTGCAGGCTCTATGACAAAGTGAACTACTTCATACATATGCTTTTATTTCCTTATTTGAAAAGCAGGGTTATTTTATGAGAGTTAAATGAGATTCTACATTTTAAGCACTTAACATACTGCCTGGCACAAAATAACGTCTTGACATAAGTCAAAAACCATGGCGGAAAAACGTGTTCTCTGTAGGCCTCAGTTTCCTCATTCATTCTATAAATATTACTAAGCACCTACTATCTGCTAAGCTCAAAGCTAGGCACTGGGGATCCAGTGAGAGTTAAAACTCAGTCCTTTCCAGTTAAAAATAACAAATCAGGTGGAGAAGCAAAATAATGACTAGGTGCTACCACAGAGAAAAACGTCTAGATCAGCACAGTGAGATGAGGAAAATGGAGACCCCAGATGCTAAAAGGCTAATACTACATGTTCATAATTTATTTATTATTATTTTCCCCCCAAAGTTAGAAGAGGGTAGGCAGTCAGACTCCACACATGCACCCAACCTAGATGCACCCAACATGTCCACCAGGGGGCAATGCTGTGCCCATCTGGGGCGTTGCTCTGTTGCAACAGGAGCCATTCTAATGCCTGAGGTGGAGGCCTTGGAGCTCTCCTCAGTGCCTGGGGCCAACTTTGCTCTAATGGAGCTTTGGCTGCAGAGGAGAAGAGAGAGAGAAAGAGGAAGGAGAAAGGGAATGTTGAAGAACCAATGGGTGCCTTTTCTGTGTCCTAGCCAGGAATTGAACCCAGGACTTCCAAACACTGGGCTGACACTCTACCGGTGAGCCAAACAGCCATGGCCACCACCTGTCTGCAATTTGAAGTGAAAACAGCAATGGTAAAAATAGTAGAAGACAGAGATGAAAATAGCAACTTCCAATCACTACAGCCACAAAAGCTTGGCAACCTTTTCAGAAGCTCTTCACTCCTACTTAATGAAATCCTATACAACACTCAAAGCCCACTTTTAGGCTCTGCCTCTCTGAAGTCTTCCCTTTGCCTGTAAGAGGGGCTGTACCCCATCAAAATGCCTTATTTAGATATTAATCTATTCTGTGAATGTTCTCCTTTTAAACTGTCAGTTCCATTAAGAGTCTGTGGGTTTTGCATCCCCAGCCCTCAGCGCCAGGTCCTGCACAGGGTAGGCCTAAAGGCAGCTTTTTCACAAATGAGAAAAAGCAATCCTCTTCCAGATTGACTGAGGATCACAGGAACAAACAGGTCTCCCCGGGTGTGTGGACCCAGAGCTGATTCCATCATTCTTTTCATCCAGTGCCCCTGGAACATGTGCCATATTGGCTGGGAATGCAGAGAGCGGAGGCTGTGTTTTCTCCAAGGTTGGGGAAATGATGGCGAGAGACCAGATTCTGCTGGCTCAGCCTCAGGGGAGCTTCTGGGTCAAGACAGCCTGTAGGTGGGTGGAAAGACCAGCAGCACCTAACACAGGAACAGTGCACGCATGCAAAAACGCAAACACACATACATAGACACACACGCACTCGCCAAAGATCACACAAAGTCAACGACAATAGAGGTAGCCACAAACCCTCCCTAAGCCCAAAAGCGGTGCATGGCTCAACAGGAAAAACTGACTATCTTCTCAGTCACATGACCTGCTGAGGCGCTTTTTCTTTTTTGCACTTTAGACCCTGCCCTGTCTGCCCACACTGGGAGGGCCAAAGAGTGCCCGCAGAGCCAAAGCGGCAGATTCCTTTGCCTCCATGATGCCTACCGGGCTGGGAATTCGGAGCCAGTACTGGTCAGGGGCACAAAGATGGGCAGGGCGGTCAGGGCGGGGCTGAATGAGTGGTGCAGGAGGACTTGAGGTCGACACGGGGTGGGGCAGATGCACAGGGGTGATTATGGTGCAGGGAGAGATAGTGAGGCCCGGCGAGGAGAGGGCATGGTGTGAAGTGGGGGAAGGGCAGGACTGGGCGGCTAGGCTTGCAGACACAATTTGAAGGAGAAAGAATAGGGGCTGGAGAGGGAGCTGAGGGTTTCTTATGACAGACTTTCTGCAATGTGCAGGGAGGCGCGGGGAGGGACATGGACAGAGAGTGGCAGGGGCAGTGCAGAAAAGAGCAGATCCACTCCGCAAGTTAGAAAGAAGTGTTCAGAAAAGAGCCTTCTCTGTGCTGTTTCTGTGAAAGGAAATTTTGTTGATGTCTCATGGTCATTGTGATAGAAGGAACAGCATTTGTCACCTCAGTGAAATTTGAGTTTAGAAACAGGGAATCCTTGATAGGGAAAGAGATAATATTTTAAAAAAACACACAAAAAAAGGCCTGACCTGTTGTGGCGCACTGGATAAAACATCTACCTGGGAAAACTGAGGTCGCCGGTTCAGAGCCCTGCACTTGTCTACTCAAGGCATATATGGGAGTTGATGCTTCCAGATCCTCTTTTCTTTCTCTCTCTCTCTCTCTCTCTCTCTCTCTCTCTCTCTTTCCCTCCCTCCTTTCTAAAATAAAAAAACCCCCAGAAAACAGAAATTAAAAAAACATAAAAAAGTACGTGTCATGGATTCAGATGTGAAGTGTTTGCCAGCACCCTGTCTGTGAGGGCGCACAGTGTACACATGCAGACATAAATTTGTCATGTCACATGAGGTGCCCATTGGTGTTCTTATAACCAGTTCTTAGTCTGAGTTGCATGATATAGCTCTGTGGCAACGAAGATGAGAGTGTACTAGACTCTGAAAAAACTTACATGTAAATGGGAGCTCATAACCTTTCGTTATAGAGCTATGGAGTCTTCAGGTAGGTTTTTCACTTTAGTTTGGGCGGAATGGCACCCTTTCAGTTCTTCTTCAGTCGTAGGCCTACAGGGGATGACTTCCCACTGGTCTGAGTGGGGCCCATGTTTCCCGCCGGAGTCGTAGACCCGTCGCAGATACTTCGCTGTGAGTCTGGGCGGTATCCAGGGTGTTCATGTGGAGGAGAGAAGCGAGGAAGAGTTTTGGTCAGGTGATGTCCGGGGGAGCCTGTGAGGGCCACTATGGCTGAGTGGTGGAGTCACAGGGAAGGGAGCTGGTCGATCGGTGCACGAGAGATCCCAGAGAATGGTGCCTGCTGCTGCCCTGTGCGTGGGTCTTGTGGGAACGGAGAGGGTGCAGCAGGGAAGTTGGGGAGGGAAGAAAAAAGAGGCATCCGCAGAGTCCATGAAAGTTCCCAGGTGGGGAGTGGTGGTGTGTCTCAGTGAGGAGTGTTATGAAGGTTCTGGGTCATGGGGCAGCTCCTAGGGCAGAGTCTCATAGAATATTGAAATGAGGTGGCCCAGGGGAAAGTGGTTCTCTGCTGGTTTCCCAAAGTCTGTGTCAAGACAGTATCCTCAGGTTTCTGCCCATGGCCATAACCGCATAATGACTCTTTGAAGGTTTGCTCTTGATATATTTACAGTGCAGTGATAACTCCATGCTTCTCCTGCAGCAATGGCTCAATTGGAGCGAGTTGGCCCCAGGTACTGAGGGTGGCTCCATGGTGTCCACCTCAGGCGCTAAGAAGAACTTGGTTGCTAAGCAATGATTCAATGATACAGATGGTCAGAACATTGCCCATTACTGGGCTTGCCAGATGCATCCCGCATAAGGGAGTTGGTCTCTCTGCCTCCTTTCCTCTCACTAAATAAAAGAAAAAAAGATTGAAACAGAAGAGAGCCTTTGCCATTTAGCTCAAGTGGTTAGGAACATCCACCGGAAACATCAAGGTTGTGGACTTGATATCCAGGCAGGGCATAAACAATGAGTCCACTGCTGAATGGAACAACAAATGAATGTTTCCCTTCCCTATCTTTTCTTTTGTCTCTCTCCCTATTAATCAATAAAAATTATGCCCTGGCCAGATAGCTTCGTTGGTTAGAGCATCGTCCTAGACCTCGGAGGTTGTCATTTTGATTTCTTGGTTAGGGCACATACAGGAACTTCTCGATGTTTCTGTGTCAGTCTGCCTCTTTTTCAAAAACAATAACAAGGACAGTGGGGAGAACTAATTGTAAACCAAAGACCATAGCCAGTATCCTACTATAAAATTCAGAGATTAAAAGGAGTTAAATACTGCCCAGTTTTCTCAGAAGAAAATAAGTCCACGAGGTAGCTTCATGCTGAAATTCCAGCTGATGGTGCAGAGGAGCTGGTCCTGCCCACCATGCCCTGCACACCACTTCACACAGTTCTGGGGGCTGGTCTGGTGGCAAGAGCTTGCTCGAAGGTGAAGGACACGCAAAAGGCACTGCACTTTTCTTAGAGTTGTCACTGGCCTGTGCAGGAGACAAAGGGCATCCCCACAAGTTCCTAGAGAGAGAAACGGAGAGAGAGAGAGTGTGGACCTCCGCTGTTCCAGACTGGCCGCTAAGGAAAGGCAGACTTTGGCATACTGATTTAAAACATTCTCAACAGCAGAGGGTGAACGGAGACACTTGAAGCCTCCTGAAGGCCACTGACGCCAAAGGCTAGTTGAACCCTCTTAAGCAGTGAGGGGAAGGGCAAGGGCAGGTCCTCTCCTAGGACCTCCAGAGGAGCTCCAGAGGTAGGGCAGGCTGAGAGTCATCACTGAAGACAGAGCTTCTAGAGGGTGTGGGGCCTGGAAGATGAGGGGTGGGGTCATGGCAGCCAGCCTGATAGAGCAGGGTGAAGGAGATCACTGGGTGTGGAGCCTTGGGCTGTGGGACTTGGAGGAGGTTAGGGATAGGGTTAGGGTTAGGTTTAAAGTGAGAGTTAGGGTGAGGGTTAGGATGAGTGTTTGGGTGAGGGTGAGTGTTTAGAGGGTTAGGGTGAGTGTGAGGGTTAGGGTTAGGGTAAAGGTTAAGGTAGAGTTAGGGTTAAGTATAGGGTTATGAAAAACTGATGCTTCTCATCTCTTTCAACCTGTTTGTCCCTCCCACTTTCTCAAAAAAAAAAAGAGTGAATATATTCACCCTGAAGTCATGTCAAACCATTATATTTTGATTATTTTCTATAAATTTTTTCATTATCTCCTCAAATTTACTTTCTGTTTTTTGGTGTTTGCTGCAGTGTGAGATACTACTGAATTTTTTTCAGTGCCTGCATATTTGGTGAGGCGAACAGAGACCTCCAGTCTCACTTTCACAAAAAAATTTTTTCATTTTCCTGCTAAAAGAACTGGTTAAAAAAAACCCACCCCATAATCCCAGACCCCAGAGACTCCTCTCTCATTCCTTGGCAGTTGCCACAGAAAAAAGGCCCACATTTTACACCTCCACTACTGGCTGCATCTAGTCCCAGGCTACTCCAAGTATAGTTCCTTAATCTCTAGCAAAAGGAGTGTTGCAGTATCCCAGATTTACGGAATCAGAATCTCAATGCCAGCAAGATTACAGGTTATTTATGTGAACTAAATGTTGACAAGTTTCTATTTTTTAATTATTTATATCTGAAAATATGGATAGGTAAAAATTCTACCAGTTACTAAATTTAACACCTCATATTGTAAAGCCAAAATCCACTAAATAAGCCCTGGCCAGTTGGCTCAGTGGTGGAGCGGCGGCCTAGCTTGCGGAGGACCGGGGTTTGATTCCCAGCCAGGGCACACAGGAGAAGCGCCCATTTGCTTCTCCACCCCTCCACTGTGCTTTCCTCTCTGTCTCTCTCTTCCCCTCCCGCAGCCAAGGCTCCATTGGAGCAAAGATGGCCCGGGCGCTGGGGATGGCTCTGTGGCCTCTGCCTCAGGCGCTAGAGTGGCTCTGGTCACAACATGGCGATGCCCAGAATGGGCAGAGCATCTCCCCCTGGTGGGGAGAGCGTCGCCCCTGGTGGGCGTGCCGGGTGGATCCCGGTGTGCCCATGCGGGAGTCTGTCTGACTGTCTCTCCCTTTTTCCAGATTCAGAAAAATGAAAAAAAAAAATCCACTAAATGCTTTTAGTCAGCTTTTTTAACTCATCCGTGACTTTTTTTTTTCATTTTTTTATATAAATTTTTATCAATGTTAATGGGATGACATTAATAATTTAGAGTACATATATTCAAAGAAAACATGTCTATGTTATCTTGTCATTAAATTATGTTGCATACCCCTCGCCCAGAGTCAGATTGTCCTCCGTCACCCTCTATCAAGTTTTCTCTGTGCTCCTCCCCCTCCCCCTAACTCTCTCCCTCTATCCCTCCTGCGTCCTCCCTCCCCCCACCCCTGTTAACCAGCACACTCTTATCCATGTCTCTTAGTCTCGTTTTTATGTTCCACCAATGTATGGAATCATGTATTTCTTGTTTTTTTCTGATTTACTTATTTCACTCCATATAATGTTATCAAGATGCCACCATTTTGCTGTAAATGATCTGATGTCATCATTTCTTATGGCTGAGTAGTATTCCATAGTGTATATGTGCCACATCTTCTTTATCCAGTCTTCTATTGAAGGGCTTTTTGGTTGTTTCCATTTCTTGGGCACTGTGAACAATGATGCAATTAACATGGTGCTACATGTGTCTTTACGTATCAATGATTCTGAGGTTTTGGGGTATATACCCAGTAGAGGGATTGCTGGGTCATAAGGTAGTTCTATTTGCAGTTTTTTGAGGAACCACCATACTTTCCTCCATAGTGGTTGTACTACATTACATTCCCACAACAGTGTATGAGGGTTCCTTTTTCTCCACAGCCTCTCCAACATTTGTTATTACAGGTCTTGTTTATAATAGCTAATCTAACAGGGGTGAGGTAGTATCTCATTGTAGTTTTGATTTGCATTTCTCTAAAAACTAATGAAGCTGAGCATCTTTTCATATATCTGTTGGCCATTTGTATTTCTTCCTGGGAGAAGTGTCTGTTCATGTCCTCTTCCCATTTTTTAATGGATTGTTTGTTTGTTTGTTGTTGAGTTTTATGAGTTTTTTGTAAATTTTGGATATTAGGCCCTTATCTGAGCTGTTGTTTGAAAATATCAGTTCCCACTTAGTTGGCTGTCTGTTTATTTTGATATCAGTTTCTCTTGCTGAGCAAAAACTTTTTATTCTGATGTAGTCCCATTCATTTATCTTTGCCTTCCCTACTCTTGTCATTGGAGTCAAGTTCATAAAATATTCTTTAAAACCCAGATCCATGAGTTTAGTACCTATGTCTTCTTCTATGTACTTTATTGTTTCAGATCTTATATTTAGGTCTTTGATCCATTTTGAATTAATTTTAGTACACGGGGACAGGCTGTAGTTGAGTTTTATTCTTTTGCATGTGGCTTTCCAGTTTTCCCAACATCATTTCTTGAAAAGGCTTTCTTTTCTCCATTTTGTGTTGTTGGTCCCGTTATCAAAGATTATTTGACCATATATATGTGGTTTTATTTCTGGGCTTTCTAATCTGTTCCATTGGTCTGAGTGTCTATTTTTCTGCCAATACCATGCAGTTTTGATTATTGTGGCCCTATAATGTAGTTTAAAGTCAGGTATTGTAATGGCCCCAGCTTCATTCTTTTTCCTTGGGATTGCTTTGGCTATTCGGGGTTTTTTATAGTTCCATATAAATCTTATGATTTTTTGTTCCATTTCTTTATAAAATGTCATAGGAATTTTGATGGGAATTGCATTAAATTTATATATTACTTTGGGTAATATGGCCATTTTGATTATATTTATTCTTCCTATCCAAGAACAAGGAATATTTTTCCATCTCATTGTGTCTTATTCTATTTCTCTTAGCAATGCCTTGTAGTTTTCTTTATATAGGTCCTTTACATTCTTTGTTATGTTTATTCCTAGGTATTTTATTTTTTTTGTTGCAATCGTGAAGGGGATTAATTTTTTGAGTTCGTTTTCTAATATTTCATTGTTGGCATATAGAAAGGCTATGGACTTTTGTAATGTTAATTTTGTATCCTGCGACCTTACTGTATTGGTTTATTGTTTCTAGTAATCTTTTTGTAGAGTCTTTGGGTTTTCGATATATAGGATCATATCATCAGCTAAAAGTGATACCTTTACTTCTTCTTTTCCAATATGGATGCCTTTTATTTTTTGTCTTGTCTGATTGCTCTGGCCAGAACTTCTAGCACCACGTTAAATAAGAGTGGAGAGAGTTGACAACCCTGTCGTGTTCCTGATTTAAGGTGGAAAGTCCTCAGTTTTACGCCATTTAATATGATGTTGGCTGATGGTTTTCATATATGGCCTTTATCATGTTGAGATATTTTCCTTCTGTACCCATTTTGTTTAGAATCTTAAACATAAAATTGTGTTGTATTTGATCGAAAGCCTTTTCTGCATCTATTGGTAAGATCATGAGGTTTTTGTTCTTTGTTTTGTTGATATGGTGTATTACGTTAACCGTTTTACGTATGTTGAACCATCCTTGAGATTCTGGGATGAATCCCACTTGATCATAATGTATTATTTCTTTAATATGTTGTTGTATTCGATTTGCCAGTATTTTGTTTAGTATTTTAGCATCTGTATTCATTAGAGATATTGGTCTGTAGCTTTCTTTTTTTGTGCCATCCTTGCCAGGTTTTGGTATGAGGGTTATGTTGGCCTCATAAAATGTGTTTGGAAGTATTGCTTCTTCTTCAATTTTTTGGAAGACTTTGAGTAGAATAGGAACCAAGTCTTCTTTGAATGTTTGATAGAATTCACTAGTATAACCGTCTGGGTGTGGACTTTTATTTTTGGGGAGGTGTTTAATGATTTTTTCTATTTCTTCTCTAGTAATAGGTCTGTTTAGGCTTTCTGCTTCTTCTTGACTCAGTTTAGGAAGGTTGTATTGTTCTAGGAATTTATCCATTTCTTCTAGATTGTTGTATTTGGAGGCATATACTTTTTCATAGTATTCTACAATAATTCTTTGTATATCTATGATGTCTGTGGTGATCTCTCCTCTTTCATTTTGGATTTTATTTATTTGAGTCCTGTGTCTTTTTTCCTTGGTGAGTCTTGCCAAGGGTTTGTCGAATTTGTTGATCTTTTCAAAGAACCAGCTCCTTGTTTTATTGATTTTTTCTATAGTTTTTCTGTTCTCTATTTCATTTATTTCTGCTCTGATTTTTATTATCTCCTTTCTTCGGCTGGTTTTGGGTTGTCTTTGTTCTTCTTTTTCTAGTTCCTTAAGGTGGGAAGTTAAGTGGTTCACTTGGGCTCTCTCTTGTTTGTTCATATAGGCCTGAAGGGACATGAACTTTCCTCTTATTACTGCTTTTGCTGCATCCCAGAGATTCTGATATGTCGTATTTCATTTTCATTTTTCTGTATATATCTTTTGATTTCTGTGCTTATTTCTTCTTTGACCCATTCATTTTTTAGAAGTATGTTGTTTAGTTTCCACAATTTTGTGGGTTTTTCCCCCTCTTTTTTACAGTTGAATTCTAGTTTCAAGGCTTTATGATCAGAGAATATGCTTGGCACAATTTCAATTTTTCTAAATTTGCTGATATTGTCTTTGTGGCCCAACATATGGTCAATTCTTGAGAATGTTCCATGTACACTAGAGAAAAAATCTATACTCTGTCGCTTTGGGATGAAGTGTCCTGTAGATGTCTATCATATCCAGGTGTTCTAGTATTTCGTTTAAGGCCACTATATCTTTATTGATTCTCTGTTTGGATGACCGATCTAGAGCCGTCAGCGGTGTATTGAGGTTTCCAAGTATGATTGTATTTTTGTCAGTTTTTGTTTTAAGGTCAATAAGTAGCTGTCTTATATATTTTGGTGCTCCTTGGTTTGGTGCATGTATATTAAGGATTGTTATGTCTTCTTGATTCAGTGTCCCCTTAATCATTATGAAATGACCATTTTTGTCTCTGAGTACTTTTTCTGTCTTGTAGTCAGCATTATTAGATATGAGTATTGCTACACCTCCTTTTTTTTGGGTGTTGTTTTCTTGGAGTATTGTTTTCCAGCCTTTCACTTTGAATTTGTTTTTATCCTTGTTCCTTAGATGAGTTTCTTGTAGGAAGCATACAGTTGGATTTTCTTTTTTAATCCATTCTGCTACTCTGTGTCTTTTTATTGGTAAGTTTAATCCATTTACATTTAGTGTAATTATTGACACTTGTTGGTTCCCTACTGCCATTTTGTAAATTGCTTTCTATTAGTTTTGTATCTTGTTTGATTCTTCTCTTTTGTTTTTATATCATTTGTTTTTGTTTGTTTTTATTCCATACTTCTTTCCTCTGTTGCTACCTTTTTTCAGTCAAGTGTTTTTGTGGTGGTTTTTCAAGGGTGGTTACCATTAAGTAATGAAAAGGGTACCTACCATATTCATTGTAGTACCCTTTCTTATGAGTATTTCTGCACTTCATCGTCCTTTGCTACTGTTAATCTTCATCCTTTCTCTTTTTTTTCTTTTGTTGTCACAGTTTAAGTTTGGTTTTATTGTTTTCTTGGTGGAGCTGTTACTTGTGGTTATGTTTTCTTTTGTTCTTTGAATCTGGTTGGAAAACTCCCTTTAATATTTCCTGGAGTGGGGGCTTTCTGATGATAAATTCCCTCATCTTTTTTGTATATGTGAATATTTTTATATCTCCTTCGTACTTGAAGGATAGCTTTGATGGGTATAGTATTCTTGGCTGAAAGTTCCTCTCTTTCAGGGCTTAAATATTGGGATCCACTCTCTTCTAGCTTGTAGAGTTTCTGCTGAGAAATCTGATGATAATCTAATAGGCCTTCCTTTATATGTTGTATTCTTCTTTTCCCTGGCTGCCTTGAGAATTTTTTCTTTGTCATTGGTTTGTGTCATCTTCATTATGATGTGCCTTGGAGTGGGTTTGTTGTGGTTAAGAAAACTCAGTGTTCTCTTTGCTTCTTGAATTTGAGGCTTTAGTTCTTTCCACAGGCTTGGGAAGTTCTCATCTATTATTTGTTTGAGTATATTCTGCATTCCATTTTCTTTCTCTTCTCCCTCTGATATACCTATTATTCTTATGTTATTCTTTCTGATGGAGTCAGACAATTCCTGTAGGGCTTTCTTATTTTTTATTATTTTTGAGTCTCTTTCTTCTTCTCTCTTTTTTTTTATTTTATTTATTCATTTTTAGAGAGGTGAGAGAGACAGAGAGAGAGAAGGGGGGAGGAGCTCGAAGCATCAACTCCCATATGTGCCTTGACCAGGCAAGCCCAGGGTTTCGAACCGGCGACCTCAGCATTTCCATGTCGACGCTTTATTCACTGTGCCACCACAGGTCAGTCTTCTTCTCTCTGTTGTGCCTCAAGTTGCTTGTCTTCTATTTCACTGATCCTATCTTCTATCTGGGCTGTTCTATTAGCTAATCTTGTTACCTCGTTTTTCAGCTCTTGAATTGAGTTTTTCATTTCTGTTTGATTTGTTTTTATAGTTTCAATTTCCTTGGTAATATATTATTTGTGATAATTGAGTTGTTTTCTGATTTCCCTAAATTGCCTTTCTGTGTTTTCTTGTATATCTCTGAGTATTTTTAAGATTTCTATTTTAAATTCTCTGTCATTTGGCTCCAAGGCTTCCAATATGTTAAATCTTTTCTCCATAGATTTTTCCACATCTATTTGTGTTACCTCTCTATCTTTTGTATCCATAATATTTGATTTCCTTTTTCTTATAGGCATCTGAAGGTGGTCTTGTTGATAGTGTTAATTAAAATTAATTAAAAAAAGGAAAAAAAAAGGAAAACACTCCACAAAAAAGTAATAATTTATTATTTCCCCCTTTTTTCTTTCTTCTCTTCCCCTCCTCTCACCTCCTTAGGGAAATATCGTGATGACCTGTGAATTATATTATGCTAAATGGAACAAAAACTGCCTATAATGGAGGGCCTGATTTGGGGTGAAGAGGTCAAGGGGCAAAAAAAGGGAGTAGGGACCTACTAAATGCAAAAAAAATGGAGAAAATCTTAGACAAGCATAAAATGATTTGCTTGTAAGTGATGGTCGACTAAGAGATATAATGAGAGGGATAAGTGGGAAACAGAAAAAAGGAGAGAGAAAACAATAATTAAAGAGGAAAATAAAAATAAAAATAATAAGTAAAAATCTGTTGTATTAAGTGGAGCGAAGACTAAATACAATGGAGACTTTGGGTTGGGAGGAATGCTAGTGAGTTAAAAAGCAATGTAAAAAGTGCCCAAAATGCCACAAAAACAAACAAATAAAGGAAAACCAAGAACAAAAGCAGAAGAAGAAAAAAAAGAACAATAAAAAACCCCAAAAACTTGAGTCCCAAATTAAATAATTTGTTCTTGATTGAGGCTTAAATGGGAGGAAAAGTAAAAGGAGTAAAGAAGAAATGAATAGAAAGGAAAAAATAAGAAAAAAAGAGAAACAAAGGAAGAAAAAAAGGAAAGGAAAAGAAAACAAAAAAACAAAAGGGGAGAGAGTGAGAGTTAAGGGTTTTGGAGTGTAACCCTAAAGGAGAGTTAGGATGAAGAAAAGAAATAAAATGTAACACTCATGGGTAGTGTAGTACAAGAAAAGGGTAGCATAAGTTGGGCAGAGAGTAAAAGGACCGAGGTGGAAGAAATAGAAATAATAATAAAGGCAATAAGATAGAAGAAAGAAACAACAACAACAAAGAATTAGTGGAACAAGTTATAAAGTCTGTGGATTTTTCTTGATTTTGAGAGGTTAACTTCTTCCTTTTTCTTTTCTCTCCCTCCTCCTGGTCGGTAACTCTGTACCTCAGGTTCTGCCCCTGTTTCATTTCTAGGTAGGGATTTGCAGTTGATGGGATTCTATGGCAATATCATATAATTGGCTTTAGTCTTGCTGGTAGTCAAGGCTTGTTGGCATTTGCAGAGTCCAACAATGAGAGAGTTTGCTTTCCTGGAGTCTCTTTCCTAGTCTCTCCTTCCTGAATTAGCAGCCTGGTGATCCAGCTATGAGGCTGCCACTGCTTCTGTCTGGGGAGTAAGAGGCTCAAAGAGCTGGGAAATCCCCACTCTATCCTCACTCAATGCAAGGCTCTGGGTAAGTCTCTGGCAGTCAGAGCCTCCAGCGTAATCAGGTGGGGCTGGGAGTCAATTGTTGTCAAGGTGACTGTTCAGTGCCTATCATTCAGTTGGACCACTCAACCCAGGCTTTTCACACTTGGTAGCCTGTTTTGGCTGGGAAGAAGAAGCACTAGTCACTGCTTGCTGTATAGATCTTAATATCTGCCAAGTCCCTTTTGTTAGGTATATCCCTGAATATGGAGGCTCTGTCAATCAGAAGTTGCCCCCGCCCCTTTAGCGAAAGGCACTGAAAAATATCACGCCTCTTGTCTTGGATTGCTGAACTGGGAGGGATCTTATCAATTAGAGCCCTATGGGTGCGTAGGTTTCGTGGGTTAAGCTAATTTCAGTGATTGGATCCGCAGCTGTGCTCCAGAAAGTATTTCAGGCTGCCTGTGCGCCCCTCCCCCCAATGCTTGATTGTTAGCTTGAATGGCTGGGTGAGGTGCCCTGCCCACGGAGAGAATCTCCTGACTAGGAAAGGCAGCCTTGGCGTCCCTACTGGACCGCGGCACTGGGCACGCACGCAGTTTCTCGGGCACGCTTATGGCCGGGGACTCACCGGACCGGACCGTGGCACGGGGCGCGTGCACGGTTTTTCGGGCACGCCAGTGGCCGGGGACTCTCCGGACCATGGCACGGGGCGCGCGCGCGGTCTCTCGGAGGTGCCGGAGGCCGAGGACTCTCCATACCACAGCACGGGGTGCGCACGTGGTTTCTCGGGGCCAGTGGCCGGGGACTCTCCGGACCGCGGCACGGGGCGTGCGCGCGGTTTCTCAGGGAACACCGGTGTCCGGGGACTCTTCGGACCGTGGCACGGTGCACGCACACATTTTCTCAGGGCACGCGGCGGTGGCCGCCAGTGCCCAGGCTGCCGCTCCCCGAGTGTGGGCAGGCAGTTGCATGTGTGGGTTGACTCACCACAGGCGTACTCCCTCCTCGGCAACAGTCCTTTTGCTTTCAGTGTGTGTGTGGAACTCCGGAATGCTCCGAGGATAAATTTTTCTGTTTCTAGTTGATAAATTTGTTGAGATTTTGGGGAGATCTGTCAGACGCGCTGCTCACGGCGCCATTTCCATGACGTCACTTAACTTTCACATCTGTGACTTTTTAAGTTATTAGTGAAAATCAGGCCACATAATTTTGATCTCCCATAATCCCAAACTTCCTTTGCCACCAGTAAAATTTTTAAATGATGTAGAAATTCTGATTTTAAAGGGTGGCAGTTTTTGGGGTGCAGTTTCATGGGAGTAACAGGATATGATGCACACTGTACTATATATTTATACACTAGGCTAGACCACAGTATATGAGAGATAACCAAAATTTTGTGAAAGGAGGGAGACTGGGAGACCCATGAGAGTACAGTGGGTCTTGACGAGCACACACTCCTGAAACCTCAATCCAGGATTGGAGGTCCATCAGATAATTGAGTAAGGTCCCAACCGATGGGCTGAACACATCAGAACACTTTGCAGCCTCTATGACTATGTGAACTGCTTCATCCTTATGCTTTTATTTCTTCATTTAAAAGGCAGTGTTATTATATGAAAGTTAAATGAGATGCTACATATTAATCATTTAGCATAGTGCCTGGCCCAAAATAAAGACTTGACATTAGTCAAAAACCATGGTGGAAACACGTGTTTTCTGTAGGCCTTAGTTTCCTTATTTATCCTATAAATATTACTAAGCACCTACTAAGTGCTAAGCTCAATGCTAGGCACCGGGGATCCAGTGACAGTTAAAACTCAGTCCTTTTTGCTTAAAAGCAACAAGTCAGATGGACAAGCCAAATAATGACTAGGTGCTACAACAGAGAAACATGACTAGAGGAGCACAGTGAGATAAGGAACTCTGAAGACCCTAAATGATAAAAGGTTAATACCACCTGTTCATAATTTATTTATTATTTTTCCCCCCAAAGTTAGAAGGGAGAAGGCAGTCAGACTCCACACGTGCACCTGATCAAGATCCACCCAACACGCTCTGGCCGGTTGGCTCAGCAGTAGAGCATTGGCCTAGCATGCGGAGGACCCGGGTTCGATTCCCGGCCAGGGCACAGAGGAGAAGCGCCCATTTGCTTCTCCACCCCTCCGCCGCACTTTCCTCTCTGTCTCTCTCTTCCCCTCCCGCAGCTGAGGCTCCATTGGAGCAAAGATGGCCCAGGCACTGGGGATGGCTCTGTGGCCTCTGCCGCAGGTGCTAGAGTGGCTCTGGTCACAACATGGCGATGCCCAGGATGGGCAGAGCATCGCCCCCTGGTGGGCAGAGCATCGCCCCTGGTGGGCGTGCCGAGTGGATCCCGGTCGGGTGCATGCGGGAGTCTGTCTGACTGTCTCTCCCTGTTTCCAACTTCAGAAAAATGAAAAAAAAAAAAAAAAGATCCACCCAACATGCCCACCAGGTGGTAATGCTCTGCCCATCTGGGGCGTTGCTCTTTTGCAACAAGAGCCATTCTAGTACCTGAGGTGGAGGCCATGGAAACCTCCTCAATGCTCAGGGCCAACTTTGCTTTAAGGGATCTTTAATTGCAGGAGGGGAAGAGAGAGATAAAGAGGAAAGAGAGCTGGGAAGTTGAAGAAGCAGATGGGTGCCTCTTCTGTATGTAATATCCGGGAATTGAACACAAGACTTCCACACACTGGTTTGACGCTTTACCACTGAGCCAACCAGCCAAGGCCACCACATGTTTGTAATATAAATTGAAAACAGCAATGGTAAAATAGTAGGAGACAGAGATGAAAATAGCAACTTCCAAAATTTTCTGATGACAACATTCTAGATAATTGAGGCTGTTTCTCCTGTTTTTGTGTTTAAGCATTATAGATTCCATAAAAGCTGGTTCACCCAACCCGATTTTGCTCATCGGCATCCACTTTTGCTTCAGAGTGTCCCAGCTTTGGAAGGAAGACACAGAAATAAAGGGAATACAGATAAGACAACTGTGAAGCAGAAAACCAGAAGGTTATATAGGCAGACCTCATTCTATTGTGTATAGCTTCATTGTGC
Source organism: Saccopteryx leptura (assembly GCF_036850995.1). Classification (NCBI taxonomy): domain Eukaryota; kingdom Metazoa; phylum Chordata; class Mammalia; order Chiroptera; family Emballonuridae; genus Saccopteryx; species Saccopteryx leptura. Next base: position 530,274 of record NW_027095704.1, on the reverse strand, counting down.
TTCGAAGATGTTACCCTATTTTTTTTCTTTCTTTAAAAACTGAAGGTAAAAACCCTCCACTAGTCAATTTTGATTATAGCTCACTCTATTGCATGGTTGGTCTGAAACCAAACCAGCAAACTATTCAAGATTTGCCTCTGATTATTTATAAGGTTTGGGGCTATATATCCTTCCACTTGTTCATTCACTCATTCAATGTAACCACATCAAATCATTTGGAAAGATCAGAAAATTATCTGCATTTCTGAGGCATAAGGGAGACTTCAACCCCCAAATAATGCCATTATCACCATCACAACTCGCTTTTTTGTGCACTCTGCACCCGCTAGGGAATTAAGTTCCAATCACTACAGCCACAAAAGCTTGGAAACCTTTGCAGGAGCCCTTCCCTCCTACTTGAGGAAATCCTATACATCACTCAAAGCCCACTTTTAGGCTCGGCCTCTCTGAAGTTTTCTCTGTGCCCCTAAAAGAGTCTGTACCCCATCAAAATGCCTTCTTTAGATATTCTTCTATTCTGTGCATTTTCCCCATTTAACATGTCAGTTCCCTTAAGAGTTTATGGGTTTTGCATCCCCAGCACTCAGGGCTGGGTCCTGCACAGGGTAGGCTGAATGGAAGCGTTTTTACAGATTACATAATACAAGCCTCCTCCAGAAAGACTGTGGAGCTCAGGAAGCAACATCTCCCTGGTTGTGCGGACCCAGAGCTAGGTACATTATTCTTTGCATCAAGCGCCCCTGGAACCTGCACCAACTCAGCTGGGAAAGCAGAGAGCGGAGGCTGAGTTTTCTCTAAGTTTCAAGAAACAATGGCGAGAACCCAGATTCCGCCAGCACAGCCTCTGGGGCGCCTCTGGGGCGCCTCTGGGTCAAAACACCCTGGAGGTGGGCGGAAAGACCAGCAGCACCAAACAGAGTAGCAGCGCACGCATGCAAACACACACACAAACACACACTCACACTCACAGAAACATACACTGAGGCAGCAAACAGGCAGCGACAAACCCTCCCAAAGTTGAAGAGCAGCACAAGGCTCAACAACAACAAAAAAAACTGGCCATCTTCGCAGTCACATGACCGCTGAGGCGCTGGGTCCTTTCTGCCCTTTAGACTCTGACCCTGCCACCAGCACTGGGAGGGCCTAGGAGCACTGGCAGCCCCCAGGTGGCTGCTTCCGCAGCTGCCATGAAGGTTACCAGGCTGGGACAGTGCAGAGTTGGTACAGGCTGGAAGCACAAAGAGGCATGTGGTGGGGCAGAGAAAATGACATGGGGCATTGCAGACAGGGCGGAGCAGAAGGAGCGGTGCAAGACAGCTCCAGTATGATAGGAAGTGGGGTAGAAAGCGAGGGGTGATTATGGCGCAGGGAGGGATAGTAAGGCATGGGTAGAAACGGGGATGCCTTTGAGCTGAGGCAGGGCAGGACAGGGAAAAGAGGCTTGATTCCACAATTTGAAGGAAAGGAATAGGGATTGGAGAGGTTGCGGAGGGCTTCGTAAGGCAGACATTCTGCGATGTGCATCGGGGTGAAAGGAGAGGCAAGGACAACAAGGGGCGGAGACGGTGAAGTGCGGGGGCAGTGCAGGGCAGAGCGGAACTGCTCCCCATATTAGAAAGAAGTGTTCAGAAAGGAGCTTGCTCATGCCCTTTCTTTGAAAGGAAATTTTGTTCATGTCTCATGGTCATTGTGGTGGAAGAAACAGCATTTGTCACTTCGGTTACATTTGAGTTTAGAAAGAGAAAACCCTTGATTGGGAAAGATATTATTTTAAAAAACACAAAAAAGGCCTGACCTGTGGTTGCGCAGTGGATAAAGTGTAGACCTGGGAACACTGAGGTCACTGGTTCAGAGCCCTGCACTTCTCTGATCAAGGCATATATGGGAGTTGATGCTTCCTGCTCCTCTTTCCTCTCTCTCTCTCTCTCCTTGTCTTCCTTCTCTCTAAAATGAAACCCCCCCAATAAAATAAAATAAAAAACCACAAAAAAATATGTGTCATGGATTTGGATGTGAAGTGTGTGCCGGCACCCGGTTTGAGGGTGCACAGTGTGCACATGAAGACATAAATTTGTCATGTCATAAGAGGTTCCCATTGGTGTTCTTAGAACCAGTTCTAAGTCTGAGTTGCATGACATAGCTTTGTGGGAATGAGGATGAGAAAGTACTAGACTCTGAAAAAACCTTACATGTAAATGGGGGATTATAACCTTTCTTTATAAAGCTATGGAGTCTTAAGGTCTGTTGTTCACTTTCATTTGTTAGGAATGGAGCCCTTTTGGGGAGTCTTCAGTTTTAGGCATACAGGGGATCATTCCCAATTTTCTGAGTGGGTTCCGCGGTTCTCGCCGCCATTGTAGACCCATCGCGAACACTTCACGGTGAGTCTGGGTGGTGTCCAGGGCGTTCCTGTGGGGGGAGAGGAGCGAGGAAGGGTTTCGAGTGGGGAAGGTCCCGGGGAAGTCTGTGGGGGCCACCGTGGCTGAGTGGGGGAGTCGCAGGGAAGGGACCTGAAAGACCATAGCAAAAGAGTGCCCGGAGCGTGGTGCCTGCTGCTGCCCTGTGTGCGCGTCCTGTGGGAAGGAAGAGGGTGTGGAGAAAAAGGTGGAAAGGAGGAAAGGAGAGGCATTTGCAAAGTCCCTGAATGTTCCCGGCAGAGGAAGAGCAGTGTGAAGCAGTAAGGAGTGTTATGAAGGGTCTGGGTAATGGGGTGGTTCCTAGGGTGGAGTCTCAGAGAATACTGAAATAAGCTGGCCCAGGGAAAGCTGTTCTCAGCTGGTTTCTCACAGTATGACTCAAGATGGTACTCTCAGTTTGCTGCCCGTGGCCATAATCGCAAACCGACTCTTTAAGTTTCCTGTTGAAGTATTTGCAGTGCAGTGCTAACTCCATACTTCTCCTGCAGCCATGGCTTAATTAGAGCGAGTTTGCCCCGGGTGCTGAGGGTGGATCCATGATGTCAGCCTCAGGCACTAAGAATAATTTGGTTGTTAAGCAATGGATCAATGCCACAGATGGTCAAACCATTCCTGGCAAGTGGGCTTGCCAGTTGGATCTAGCATACGGGAGTTGGTCTCTCTTCCTACCTTCTTCTCACTAAATAAAATAAAAAAGAAAGAAACAGCAGAGAGCCTTTGCCACATAGCTCAAGAGGTTAGGAACATGCACTAGAAACACCAAGGCTGTGGATGTGATCAGGGCATAACCAATGAGTCCAAGGCTGATTAAAACAACAAATGAATGATTCCCTTCCTTCTCCTTTCTTCTCTCTATAAATCAATAAAAATTAAACCCTGGCCAGATAGCTTCATTGGTTAGAGCTTTGTCCTGGACCATGGAGGTTGTTGGTTTAATTCCTTGGTTAGGGCACATACAGGGACATCTCGATGTGTCTGTTTCTCTTTGCCTCTCTCTCAGAAACAACAAAGACAGTGGGAGAACTAATTGTAAACCAAAGACTGTAGCCAGTTTTCTACTGTAAAACTCGGGATTTAAAAGTAGTTAGGTATTGCCCTGTCTTTGCAGAAAAAAATCAGTCCACCAGGTAGCTCCATGCAGAAATATCAGCTGATGGGGCAGGGGAGCTGGTCCTGCCCACCCTGCCCTGCAGCCTGCTGCGTGTTGGTCTTGGGGCTGGTCTGGGGGCAAGAGCTGGCTTGAGGTTGAAGGACTCGTGCCAGGCACTGCCCTTTTTTAAGAGCAGTCACTGGCCTGTGAAGGAGACACTGGGTGTCCCTGCAAGTGCCAGGAGAGGGAGGAAGTGATAGAGAGGGTGGACCTCCTCTGTGGCATCATTTTTCCTGTTACTAGTTTCAGACTAGCCACTAATCAGAGACAGCCTCAGGTGTCCTGATTTAGAACATTCTCAACTGTGGAGGGCGATTCGAGACACTTAATGCCTCCTGAAGGCCACTCAGGACAAAGGCCAGGTGCACCCTCTTATGCAGTGAGGGAAAAGGCAAGGGCAGGAATGGGGAGAAGGAGCCCGAGAGGGAGGGCAGGCTGAGTGCCATCCCTGATGAGGGAGTATCTGGAGAAGGTGGGGTCTGGCAAATAAGGGGCGGGGTTGTGGCACCCAGCCTGATATGTCAGGATGAAGGGGATCACTGGGTGCGATACCTTGGGAGGTGGGGCTTTGTGGGGGTTAGGGTTAGGGTTAAAGTGAGGGTGAGGCTGAGGGTGAGGGTTAGGATTAGGTTTAGGGCAGGGTTAGGGTTAGAGTTATGAAGAATTGATGCTTCTCATTTCTTTCATCTTGTTTGTCCCTCTCTCTTTCTCAAAAAAAAAAAAAAAAAGGTGAAAATATTCACCCTGAAGTCATGTCAAACCATTATATTTTGATTATTTATCAGTTTTTTTATTATCTCCTCAAATTTTCTTTCTGCTTTTTGGTCTTTGCTGCAGACTGAGATACTACAGCATTTTTTTTTTTTAGTGCCTGCATATTTTGTGAGGCGAACAGAGAACTCTAGTCTCAGTTTAGCAAACATCTTTTCCTTTTTCATGATAAAAGAACTGGTCAACAAAGACCCACCCCTTAATCCTAGTCCCCAGAGACTCCTCTTTAATTCCTTGGCAGTTGCCACAGAAAAAATGCACACATCTCACATCTCCACTCCTGGTTGGGTCTAGTCTCAGGCTACTCCAAGCATGGTTCCTTAATCTTTAGCAAAGAGAGTGTTGTAGTTTCCCAGACTTACAGTATTAAAATCTGCATTTAGCAAAATCCCAGGTTATTTATATGCACTAAATGAAGATAAGTCCCTATTTTTAATTTTTTATATCTGAGAATATGGATATGTAGAAATTCTACAGTTACTAAATTTAACTCCTAATATTGGAAAGCCAGAATATACTAAATGCTTTTTGCCAGCTGTTTTAACTCACTTGTGACTTTTTAAGTTATTGGTGACAAACAGGCCACATAGTTTTGATCTCCCATAATCTCAATCTTCCCATGCCACGAGGAAAAATTTTAAATGATGTAGAATTTCTGATTACAAAGGGTAGCAGTTTTCGGGGTGCTGTTACATGGGAGTAACAGGAAAAATGATGCACATCATACTATATTATATACACTAAATAGGCCACAGTATATAAGAGATAACCAAAAATTGTGTGAAAGGAGGGATTCTTGGGAGAACCATGACAACAGAGTGGGTCTTGATGAACACACACCCCAGAAACCTCAATCCAGGATTGGAGGTCCAGCAGACAATTGAGAAAGGTTCCAACCAATAAGCTGAACACCTCCGCATGCTTTGCAGGCTTTTTGACTAAGTAAACTTCTTCATATTTATGCTTTTATTTCCTCATTTGAAAACCAGGGTTATTATATGAGAGTTAAATGTGATGCTACATATTAAGCACTTAGCATAGTGCTTGGCACAAATAAAGGCTTGTCAGAAGTCAAAATCCATTGTGGAAACACGTGTTCTCTGTAGGCCTCAGTTTCTTCATTCATTCTATAAATATTACTAAGCACCTACTATCTGCTAAGCTTCATGCTAGAACTGGGAATTTAGTGATACTTAAAAATCAGTCCCTTTCGCTTAAAAGCAACTAGTCAGGTGGAGAAGTCAAATAATGACCAGGTGCTACAATAGAGAAAAATGTCTAGAGCAGCACAGTGTGATGAGGAACTCTGGAGAACCCAGATGCGAAAAGGCTAATACCACTTTTCCGTAATTTATTTATTATTTTTTTTCCCAAAGTTAGAAGCGGGAAGGCAGTCAGACTCCACTAATGCACCTGACCAGGATCCACACAACATGCCCACCAGAGGGCAATTCTTTGCCCATCTGGGGCATTGTTCTGTTGCAACAGAAGTCATTCTAGCTCCTTAGGCAGAGGGCATGGAGCTCTCCTCGGTATCCAGGGCCAACTTTGCTCTAGTGGAACTTGTGCGGCAGGAGGGGTAGAGAGAGATACAGAGGAAGGAGAGAGCAAAGGTTGAAGAAGCAGATGGCTGCCCCTTCTGTGTATCTTGGCCGGGAATTGAACCCAAGACTTCCACTCACTGGGCCTGTGCTCTATCTCTGAGCCAACCAGCCAAGGCCAACACCTGCTGTAATCTAAAGTGAAAACAGCAATGGTAAAAATAGTAGGAGATGGAGATGAAAATAGCATCTTCCTGAATTTTCTGATGAAAATATTCTAGATAATTGAGGCTGTTTCTCCTGTTTTTGTCTTTAAGTCTTAATGATTCTCTAAAAGCTGTTTCACATGACAAAGTAAAAAAAAAAGGCAAAATCCCTCCACTAATAAATTTGGATTACAGCTCACTCTATTGCATGGCTGTTCTGGAAAAAAACCAGCAAACTATCCAAGTTTTGCCTCTGATTGTTTTGAAGGTTTGGGGCTGTATATCTTTACACTTTTTTATTCACTCATTAAATGTAATGATATGACATCATTTGAAAAGTTCAGAAAGTTATCTTCCTTTCTGAGGTATAAGGGAGAGCTCAACCCTCAAATAATTTCATTATCACTATCACAACTCGCATTTCTGTCCACTCAGCACCCGCTAGGTCCTGAAGATTGAAACACTACAGCCACAGTAGCTTGGCAAACTTCACAGGAGCCCTTCCTCTTACTTGATGAACTCCTATACATCACTCAAAGCCCACTTTTAGGCTCTGCCTCTCTGAAGTTTTCCCTATGCCCATAGGAGGGGCTGTACCCCATTGAAATGCCTTCTTTAGATATTCTTCTATTCTGTGAATGTTTCCCATTTAAACTGTCAGTTCCCTTAAGAGTCTGCAGGTTTTACATCCCCAGCCCTCAGTGCGGGTCTCACACAGGGTAGGTCGAATGGCAGCATTTTCACAGATTACAAATAGGAAGCCTCCTCCAGATGGACTGAGGAGCTCAGGAACAAACAGATTGTTCTTTGGAGCTGGGTCCATTGTTCTTTGAATCCAGCGCCCCTGGAACCAGGAACAAATAGGCTGGGAAAGTGGAGAGCGAAGGCTGAGTTACTTCAAGGTTTGGGAAATGATGGCAAGAACCCAGGTTCTCTAGCGTGGCCTCAGGGGCGCCTATGGGCCTAGATGGCCTGGAGGTTGGCTGAAAGACCAGCAGCACCCAACAGAGGAGCAGTGAATGCACAGAAATATGCAAACACTCACAAAAACACACACACATGCACTCGTAGAAACGCACAAGGAGGTGGCAACAATACTGGCAGGAACAAACCCACCTCAAGCCCAAGAGCGGCGTGCAGCTCAATGGAAATAGTGACCATGTTTGTAGTCACATAACCGCTGAGACTCTCGGTTCTTTTTGCCCTTTAGACTCCGCCCTGACCACCTGCACTGGGATGGCCTAAGAGCATCCGCAGAGCCCAGGAGGCAGCTTCTGCAGCCGCCATGATGGCTACTGGATGGGGACGGTGCAGGGTGGAGGCACAAAAAGGCACAAGGTGGGGCACAGCAAATGACAGGGGGCATGGCAGACAGGGTAGAGCAGAAGGAGCGGGGCGGGAAGGCACGAGGAAAACATAAGGTGGGGCAGAGAGCGAGGGGTGATTATGGTGTGGGGAGAAATAGTGAGAAGCAGGGTGAAGTGGGGTTGGGATGGGGCAGGGGTAGAGCAGGACGTGGAGGCACGGCACAGGGACACAATTTGATGGAGAGGGAATAGGAATTGGAGAGGGAGCTGAGGGTTTCTTACCATAGACTTTCTGCGATATGAAAAGAAACACAGGATTGGGCAAAGACGGTGAGGGGAGAAAATGTTGAGGGGCGGGGACAGCGCAGGGCAGAGCAGATCCTTTCTGCATGTTAGAAAGAATTGTTCAGAAAAGAGCTTGCTCGTGCCCTTTCTGTGAAAGAAAATTTTGTTCATGTCTCATGGTCGTTGTGATGGAAGAAACAGCATTTGTCACCTCACTGAAATTTGAGTGTAGAAAGAGGCAATTCTTGATTGGGAAAAAGACATTATTAAAAAATAAAAGGACTGACCTGTTTTGGCGCAGTGGATAAAGCGTCGACCTGGGAACACTGAGGTCGCCGGTTCAGAGCCCTGCACTTGTCTGGTCAAGGCATATATGGGAGTTGATGCTTCCTGCTCCTCTTTCCTCTCTCTCTCTCTCTCTCTCTTTCTCTCTTTCTCTCTCCCTCCCTTCTCTTTAAAATAAAAAACCCAAAAACAACAATAAAATAACAAAAATAAGTACACGTTATGGATTTGGATGTGAAGTGTCTGCCGGCACCTCGTCTGTGAGGGCGCACAGTGTGCATATGAAAACATAAATTTGTCATGTCACAGGAAGTGCCCGTTGGTGTTCTTAGAACCGGTTATTAGTCTGAGTTTCATGACATAGCTCTGTGGCAATGAGGATGAGAGTGTACTAGACAAGGAGAAAATCTTACATGTAAATGGGGGCTCATAACCTTATGTTATGGAGCTATGGAGTCTTCAGGTAGGTCGTTCACTTTTGTTTGAGGGGAATGGTGCCCTTTTCTGGAGTCTTCAGTTGTAGGTCTAACGGGGATGCATTCCCACTGGTCTGAGGTCTGAATGGGGCCCGTGGTTCCAGCCGGCGTTGTAGACCCATCGCGGAAACTTTGAGGCGATTCTGGGCAGTGTCCAGGCTATTCCTGTGGGGGGATTGGAGGGAGGAAAACTTTCTGTAGGGGGATGTCCAAGGAGAATCTGTGGGGGCCACCATGGCTGGCTGAGAGAGGGAGTCGCAGGGAAGTGAGCTGATAGACCAGTGCAGAAGAGATCCTGGAATGTGGTGCTTGCTGCTGTTCTGGGTGCAGGTACTGTGGGAAGGGTGAGGGTGCAGAAGGGAAGGTAAGGAAGGAGGAAAGGAGATGCATCTGCAAAATCCGTGAATGTGCCCAGGGAAGGGAGGAGCGGTGTGTTGCAGTGAGGAAGGTTATGAAGGTTCTGGGTCATGGGCTGGCTCTTAGGGGGGAGTCACATAGAATATTGAAATGAGGTGGCCCAGAGGATAGCTATTCTCAGCTGGTTTCTCCAGTGTGTGTGTCAAGACAGTATCCTCAGTTTGCTGCCCATGACCATAACCGTACAGTGACTCTTTGAAAGTTTGCTGTTTATGTATTTGCAGTGCAGTGCTACCTGCATGCTTCTCCTGCAGCCATGGCTCAATTGGAGCGAGTTGGCCCCTGGGTGCTGAGGGTGGCTCCATGGTGTCCACCTCAGGCACTAAGAAAACTTGGTTGCTAAGCAACAGAGCAACACCCCAGATGGTCAGAACATCGCCCCCTAGTGGGTTTTTTGGGTCGATCCCGCATATGGGAGTTGGTCTCTCTGCCTCCCTTTCTCTCACTAAATAAAAGAAAAAAAAGAAAGAAATAGCAGAGAGCCTTTGCCAGTTAGCTCAGATAATAAGAAACATCCACCGGAAACACCAACGTTGTGGATTTGATCCCCAGGCAGGGCATAACCAATGAGTCCACAGCTGAGTGGAACAACAAATGAATGTTTTTTTTTCCACTCCCTTCTCTCCACTTTCTACTTTCTGTCTCTCTGTAAATCAATAAAAATTAAACCCTGACCAGTTAGCTTCATTGGTTAGAGCATCATCCTGGACCATGGAAGTTGTCAGATTGATTCCTTGGTTAGGGCACCTACAGGAACATCTCAATGTTTCTGTCTCTGTCTGTCTCTCTCTCAAAAACAACAACAAAGACAGCTGGGAGAACTAATTGTAAACCAAAGACCAAAGCCAGTTTTCTACTGTAAAACTCGGGGATTAAAAAGAGTTAGGTATTGCCTTGTCTTCTCAGAAGGAAATCAGTCCACGAGGTAGCTCCATGCAGAAATCTCAGCTGATAGGGCAGGGGAGCTGGTCCCGACCACCCTGCCCTGCAGCCTGCTATGCACTGCTCTGGGGGCTGGTCTGAAGGCAAGAGCTGGCTTGAGGTTGAAGGACTCATGCCAGGCACTGCCCTTTCCCCAGAGGAACCACTGGCCATTGCAGGAGACACAGGGCATCCCCGCAAGTGCTGGGAAAGGAAGGAAGGGAGAGAGAGGGTGTACCTCCGCTTTTCCAGACTGGCCGCTAAGGGGAGACAGCCTGTGGTTCCTGATTTAAAACATTCTTAACTGCAAAGGGTGATTGGAGCCACTTGAAGCCTCCAGAAGACCACTCAGGCCAAAGGCCAGGTGAGCTCTCTTAGTCTGTGAGAAAGGAGGGGCCGCAGAGAAGGAGCCCGACAAGTAGGGCAGGCTGAGTGCCATCTCTGAAGATGGAGCCTCTGGAGGAGGTGAGGCCTGGCTGATGAGGGGCGGGGTTGAGACAGCCAGCCTGATAGGGCAGGGTGAAGCAAATCACTGGGTGCGAATCCTTGGAAGATGGGGCTTCGCAGGGGTCAGGTTTAGGGTTACCATTAGTGTTAAGTTGAGGGTTAGGGTGAGGTATAGGTTGGGGGTGATGGTGAAGGTGAGGGTTAGGGTGAGAGTGAGGGTTGGGGTGAAGATTAGGGTGAGGATGAGGGTGAGGGTGAGTGTTAGTGTTAGGGTTAGTGTTAGGGTAGGGGTAGGTTTAGGGTTAGGGTTATGAAGAATTGATGCTTCTCATCTCTCCCAGCCTATTTGTCCTTCTCTCTTTCTCAAAAAGAAAAGGGGGGGGGGTAAATGTTAAACTTGAAGTCATGTCAAACCATTATATTTGTTTTTTTTTTCTATCACTATTTTCATGATCTCCTCAAATTAACTTTCTGCTCCTTGGTGTTTGCTGCAGTCTGAGATACTACAGCATTTTTTCAGTGCCTGTATATCTTGTGAGGCAACAGAGATCTCTAGTCTCATTTTCACAAAAATCCTTTTCTTTTCCCTGCTAAAAAACTGGTCAAAAAAACCCCACCACATAATCCCAGTCCCCAGAGACTCCTTTCTGGTTCCTTGGCAGTTGCCACAGAAAAAAGGCCCACATCTCACACCTCCACTCCTGGCTGTGTCTAGTCCCAGGCTACTCCAAGCACTGGTTCCTTAATCTTTAGCAAAGAAAGTGTTGTAGTATCCCAGAATTACAGAATGAGAACCTGCATTTTAGCAAAATCCCAGGTTATTTATATGCACTAAATAAAGACAAGTCCCTATTTTTTAATTATTTATATCTGAGAATATGGATATGTAGAAATTCTACCAGTTACTAAATTTAACTCCTCATATTGGAAAGCCTAAATCCACTAAATGCTTTCTGTCAGCTGTTTTAACTCATCCGTGACTTTTTAAGTTATTAGTGACAATCAGGCCACATAGTTTTGATCTCCCTTAATCCCAAAATTCCTCTGCCACCAGTAAAATTTTAAAATGATGTAGAAATTCTAATTTTAAAGGGTGGCAGTTTTCGGGTGCTGTTACATGGGAGTAACAGAAAATATGATGCACACTGTAATATATATTTTATACAATAGGCTAGGCAACAGTATATCAGAGATAACCAAAAAGTTTGTGAAGGAGGGAGTCTTGGGAGACCCATGACAACACAGTGGGTATTGATGAGCACACACCCCAGAAACCTCAATCCAGGATTGGAGGTCCAGCAGACAATTGAGTAAGGTCAAAACCAATGGGCTGAACACCTCAGCACAATTGCAGGCTCTATGAATATGTGAACTGACTTCATACTTATGCTTTTATTTCCTCATTTGAAATGCTAAGTTATTATATGAAAGTTAAATGAGATGTTACATGTTAAGCACTTAGCATGGTGCCTGGAACAAAATAAAGGCTTGACATAAGTCAAAACCATGGTGAAAACATGTGTTCTCTGTAGGCCTCTGTTTCCTCATTCATTCTATAAATATTACTAAGAACCTACTATCTGCTAAGCTCCATGCTAGGCACTGGAGATCCAGTGAGAGTTAAAACTCAGTCCCTTTTGCTTAAAAGCAACAAGACAGGTGGAGAAGCCAAATAATGACTAGGTGCTACAACAACAAAAAAAATGTCTAGAGCAGCACAGAGAGATGAGGAACTCTGGAGACCCCAAATGCGAAAAGGCTAATACCACCTGTTCTTAATTTATTTATTATTATTTTTCCCCCAAATTTAGAAGCAGGAAGGCAGTCAGACTCCACACATGCACCCAACCAAGATCCACCCAACATGCGCACCAAGGGGCAATGCTCTTTCCATCTGGGGTGTTGCTCTGTTGCAACAGGAGCCATTCTAGCACCTGAGTCAGAGGCCATGGAGCCCTCCTCCTGGCCCTGGGCTAACTTTGCTCCAATGGAGCTTTGGCTGCATGAGGGGAAGGGAGAGATAGAAAGCAAAAAGATGGGGAAGGTTGAAGAAGCAGATGGCTGCCTCTTCTGTGTGTCCTAGACAGGAATTGAACCCAGGACTTCCACACACTGGGCCAAAGCTCTCCCACTGAGCCATCCAGCCAAGGACACCACCTGTTTATAATTTAAAGTGAAAAAAAGCAATGGTAATAATAGAAGAAAACAGAGGTGAAAATGGCATCTTCCTGAACTTTCTGATGACAACATTCTAGATGATTGAGGCTGTCTCTCCTGTTTTTGTGTTTAAGCCTTAATGATTCCATAAAAGCTGGTTTACATGACCAAGTCAAAGAAACTCGGGTCTAGAAGAGCTCATCAGCACCCACTCTTGCTTCAGTGTGTCCAAGCTTTGGAAGGAAGACAGAGAAATAAAGGGAATACAGGGAAGACAGCTGTGAAGCAGGAAACCAGAAGGTTTTATAGGCAGACCTCATTCTATTGTGTGTAGTTCATTGTTATTCATAGATGTTGCCCTATTTTTTTTTCTTTTAAACTGATGGCAAAAACCCTCCACTAGTAAATTTTGATTACAGCTCACTCTATTTCATGGTTGGTCTGGAACCAAACCAGCAAACTATCCAAGGTTTGCCTCTGATTATTTCAAAAGCCTGGGGCTATATATCCTTACACTTGTTTATTCACTCATTCAATGTAACCACATCACATCATTAGAAAATATCAGAAAATTATCTTTTTTCTGAGGCATAAGGGAGATCTCAACCCCCAAATAATTCCACTATCACCATCACAACTCGCTTTTTTGTGCACTCAGCACCTGCTAGGGCCTGAAGTTCCGATCACTACAGCAAAAAGAGCTTGGAAACATTCGCAGGAGCCCTTACCTCCTACTTGATGAAATCCTATACATCACTCAAAGGCCACTTTTAGGCTCTTTTTCTCTGAAGTCTTCCCAGCCCATAGGAGGGGCTGTACCAAAGCTGTATCTATTAATATTCCCCATTTAAATTGTCAGTTCCCTTAAGAGTCTGTGGGTTTTGCATCCCCAGCACTCAGCGCTGGGTCCTGCACATGGTAGGCCAAAGAGCAGCGTTTTCATAGATGACAAAAAGCAAGCCTCATCCAGATGGACTGAGAAGCTCAGGAACAAACAGTTCTCCCCATTTGTGCAAACCTGGAGTTGGGTCCGTCATTCTTTGGGTCCAGCGCCCCTGGATCCTCCACCAACTCAGCTGGGAATTCGGAGAGCAGAGGCTGAGATTTCTCCATGGTTTGAGAAATGATGGCGAGAACCCAGATTCCACCGGCATGACCTCAGAGGCGCCTCTGGGCCAATACAGCCTGGAGTTGTGTGGAAAGACCAGCAACACACAAAAAAGGTGCAGTGCATGCGTGCAAACACGCAAACACACAAACACACGAACTCGCAGAAATGCACACAAAGGTGGCAAGAGAGGCAGCGACAAACCCTCCCCAAGCCAAGGAGCAGCGCACAGCTCAACAGGGTAAACTGGCCATCTTTGCTGACAGTTGACCGCTGAGGCACTGGGTCTTTTCAACCCTTTAGACCCAGCCCCAGTGGCCAGCACTTGGAGGGCTGAGGAACACCCCCAGAGCCCATTCCGAGGCTTCCACAGCTGCCAGGGCAGCTACTGGGCAGGGAAGGTGCTGGGCCATCAGCGGGCGGTGGCACAAAAGGGTGTGGGGCAGGGCGGAGCAAATGACGGAGGGTGTGGCGGACAGGGGCTAGAAGAAGGAGTGGGGCGGGATGAGGCGAGGAAGACACAAGGTGGGGCAGAGGGCTAGGGGTTATTATGGGATAGTGAGGCATGGGGAGGAGCTGGGATGGCATGGGGTGGGGGCAGGACAGGATGGGCCTGCAAGGCGCAGGAACACAATGTGAAGGACAGGGAATAGGGATTGGAGAAAGATCCAAAGGTTTATGTCAGCAGATTTCTGCTATGTGTAGCAGGCTTCGGGGAGGGGCAAGGACAGCGAGAGGTGGGGCCGGCAAGGGGCAGGGGAAGCACAGTGAGGAGCGGATCTGCTCCGCATGTTATAAAGAAGTGTTCAAAAAAGAGCCTCCTCACTTTTATGTCCCACCTACGTATGGAATAATGCAGTTCCTGGTTTTTTCTGATTTACTTATTTCACTTCATATAATGTTATCAAGATTCCACCATTTTGCTGTAAATGATCCGATGTCATCATTTCTTATGGCTGAGTAGTATTCCATAGTGTATATGTGCCACATCTTCTTTATCCAGTCATCTATTGACGGGCTTTTTGGTTGTTTCTATGTCCTGGCCACTGTGAACAATGCTGCAATGAACATGAGGCTGCATTGATAAGAGTGTGGTGGTTACAGGGGAGGGGGGAGAGGGAGAAAGAAAGGAGGAGGGGGAGGGGCACAAAGAAAACTAGATAGAAGGGGACAGAGGACAATCTGACTTTGGGTGATGGGTATGCAACATAATTGAACGTAGAGATAACCTGGAATTGTTATCTTTGAATACATGTATCCTGATTTATTGATGTCGTTCCATTAAAAAAATAAAATTATTTAAAAAATATAGCCTCCTCATGCCTTTACTGTGAAATAAAATTTTGTTCATGTCTCATGGTCATTGTGATGGAAGAAACAGCATGTGTCACCTCAGTGAAATTTGAGTTTAGAAAGAAGAAATCCTTGATTGGGAAAGAGATATTATTTAAAAAAAACACAAAAAAGGCCTGACATGTGTTGGCACAGTGGACAAAGCAGTCGACTTTGAAACACTGGGGTCGTGGGTTCAGAGCCCTGCACTTGTCTGGTCAAGGCATATATGGGAGTTGATGCTTTCTGCTCCTCTTTCCTCTCTCTCTCTCTCCTCTCTCTCTCTCTCTGTCTCCCTCCATCCTCTCTAAAATAAAAAAACCCGAAAAACAAAAATAAAACAATCACAAAAATGTACATGTTATGGATTTGCATGCGAAGTGTCTGTCGGAACCCTGTCTGTGAGTGCGCACAGTGTGCACATGAAGACATAAATTTGTCATGTCGCAGGAGAAGCCTGTTGGTGTTCTCAGAACCGGTTCTTATTCTGAGTTGCATGACATAGCTCTGTGAAAACGAGGATGAGAAGGTACTAGACTCTAAAAATAATTTTATGTAAATGTGGGCTCATAACCTTCCATTATGGAGGTATGGAGTATTCAGGTAGGTCGTTCAGTTTCGTTTGAGGGAAATGGCACCATTTCTGGGAGTCTTCATTCGTAGGTCTACGGGCAATGCATTCCCACTGCTCTGACTGGGTCCTGCGTTTCCCGCTGGCGTTGTAGACCGGTCGTGAAAACTTGGTGATGAGTCTGGGCAGTGTCCAGGTTGTTCCTGAGGGGGGGGAGGAGCAAGTAAGGGTTTCAATCAGGAAGGCCACAAGTGAGTCTGTGGGGGCCACCATGGATGAGTGGGACAATTGCAGGGAAGGGAGCTGGTAGATTAGAGCAGGAGAGAGACCAAAGTGTGTGCTCACTGCTGCCCTGAATGTGGGTCCTGTGCAAAAGGAGAGGGTGCAGAGGGGAAGATGGGAAGAGAGGAAAGGGGAGGTATTTTCAAATTCCATTAATGTTCCCAGGAGGGGAGGAGCATTGTGTCACACTGAGGATGGTTATGAAGTGTCTGGGTCATGGGGCAGCTTCCAGGGTGGAGTCTCATAAAATATTGAAATGAGGTGGCCCAGGGAAAAGTTGTTCTCAGCTGGTTTCTCCAGTGTGTGTGTCAAGACAGTATCCTCAGTGTGCTTCCCGTGGCCATATCCGCATAGTGAATCTTTGAAGGTTTGCTGTTGATGTATTTGCAGTGCAGTGCTACCTCCATGCATCTCCTGCAGCCATGGCTCAATTGGAGTGAGTTGGCGACAGGTGCTGAGGGTGGCTCCATTGTGTCAGCCTGAGGCACTAAGAAGCGCTTGGTTGCTAAGCAAAGGAGCAATGACCCAGATGGTCAAAACATCACCCCTAAGTGGGCTTGCAGGGTGGATTTTGCATACGGGAGTTGGTCTCTCTGCCTCCCTTCTTTTCATTAAATAATAAAAAAGAAACAGCAGAGAGCTTTTGCCAGTTAGCTCAAGTGCTTAGGAACATCAACTGAAAACACCAAGTTTGGGATTTGATCCCCAGTCAGGGCATATCTAATGAGTCCATGGCTGAGTGAAACAACAAATGAATGTTTCCCTTCCCACTCCCTTCTCTCTCCTATCTTCTTTCTGTCTCTCTGTAAATCAATAAAAATTAAACTTTGGCCAGATAGCTTCATTGGTTACAGCATTGTCCTGGACCATGAAGGTTGTTGGTTTGATTACTTGGTTAGGGCACATACAGGAAAATCTCAATGTTTCTATCTCTCTCTGCCTCTCTCTCACAAAGAACAACAAAAACAGTGGGGAGAACTAATTGTAAACCAAAGACTGTAGCCAGTTTCCTACTGTAAATCTTGGGGATTAAATGGAATTAGGTATTGCCCTGTCTTCTCAGAAGAAAATCAGTCCTCAAGGTAGCTTTATGCAGCAATCTCAGCTGATGAGGCAGGAAAGCTGGTCCCGCCCATCATGCCCTGCAGCCCACTGTACGCTCGTCTGGGGGCTGATCTGGGTGCAAGAGATGGCTTGAGGGTGAAGGATTCGCGCCAGGCACGACCCTTTCCCAAACAGAGCCACGGGCTTGTGCAGGAGACATAGGGCGTCTACGCAAGTGCCGGGAGAGGGAGGGAGGTAGAGAGAGGGTGGACCTCTGCTGTTTCAGAGGGGCTGCTAAGGGGAGGCAGCCTGTGGTGTCCTCATTTAAAACATTTTCAACTGCAGAGGGTGATTGGAGACACTTGAAGCCTCCTGAAGGCCACTCAGGCCAAAGGCCATGTGAGCCCTATTAGGCAGTGAGGGGAAGGGCAAGGTGGGGCTGCATAGAAAAAACCCAACAGGTAGGGCAGGCTAAGTGCCATCACTTAAGAGGAAACTCTGGAGGAGGTAGGGCCTGGCAGATGAAAGGCGGGGACTTGGAAACCAGCCTGATTGGGCAGGGGGAAGGAGATCACTGGGTGCAGAGACTTGGGAGGAGGGACTTGATAGGGGTTAGGGTTAGCGTGAGGGTAAGGGTAAGGTTGAGTGTAAGGGTGAGGGTGAGGGTTAGAAAGGTTAGGGTGAGAGTGAAGGTGAGGGAGAGGCTTAGGGTGAGGGTTAGGTTTAGATTGGGTAAGGTTTAAAGCAGGGGTCCCCAAACTTTTTACACAGGGGGCCAGTTCACTGTCCCTCAGACCATTGGAGGGCCAGAATATAAAAAAAAACTATGAACAAATCCCTATGCACACTGCACATATCTTATTTTAAAGTAAAAAAACAAAACGGGAACAAATAAAATATTTAAAATAAAAAAACAAGTAAATTTAAATAAAAAAACTGACCAGTATTTCAATGGGAACTATGCTCCTCTCACTGACCACCAATGAAAGAGTTGCCTCTTCTGGAAGTGCGGTGGGGGCCAGATAAATGGCCTCAGGGGGCTGCATGTGGCCTGCAAGCCATAGTTTGGGGACCCCTGATTTAAAGTTAGGGTTAGGGTTATGAAGAATTGATGCTTCTCATCTCTTCCAGCCTGTTTGTCCCTCTCTCTTTCTCAAAAAAATGTGGAGGAATTGTTCACCCTGAAGTCATGTCAAACCATTATATTTTGATTTTTTTATCACTTTTTTCATTATCTCCTCAAATTTACTTTCTGCTCCTTGGTGTTTGCTGCAGTCTGAGATACTATAGCATTGTTTTCAGTTCCTGCATATTTGGTGAGGTTAACAGAAACCTCTGGTCTCAGTTTCACAAATATCCTTTTCTTTTTTCTGCTAAAAAACTGGTCAACAAACCCCCACCCCATAACTCCAGTCCCCAGAGACTCCTCTCTTGTTCCTTGGCAGTTGCCACAAAAAAAGGCCCACAATTCACACCTCCACTCCTTGGTGCATCTAGTCCCAGGCTACACAAAGTATGGTTCCTTCATCTCTAGCAAAGGGAGTGTTGTAGTGTCCCAGACTTAAAGAATGTGAATGTGCATTTTAGCAACATCCCAAAATATTTATATACTCTAAATGTTCAAAGTGCCTATTTTTTAAATTATTTATATCTGAGAAAATGGATATGTAAAATTCTACCCTTTCCTAAATCTAACTCCTCATATTGGAAAGCCAAAATGACAAGCTCACAAAAACAGAGTGGAAGCTGCCAGGAACTGAGGGATTGAGAAAACAGAGAAGTTGGTGCAAGGGAACAAACTTTTTGATATAACATAAATAAGATCTGAGGATCTAAAGATAACATGGCAGCCTGACCAGTGGCGGTACATTACATAAAGCATCAACCAGAAACACTGAGGTGCCTGGTTGGAAACCTTGTGGTTGCTAGTTCAAGCATGTTGTCAACAAGAGTATCCCAAGGTTGAGCCCTAGGTTTCTGGTTCAACATAAGAACCCCAGTCAAGGCACATATGAGAAGCAATCAATGAACAACCAAATTGACTGAACACCTTTCTTTTTTAGGTATGATCATTTCCACCATTACACATGAAAAAGTAGGGCATGAAATCACTAAAGCTTTTATTTCTGAGTGTTGGGAAAATGATACTGTCACATCAGGACTGGATAGATGTATGATTATCACATCTTTGGTTCTTAGGATTGAGAAGATTGTCCCTATAGAATTGAAGACCTCTATGAAAAAATAGAAATCAGTAACATAATTTATAAAAGCATAATATCTCTGCTTTATAGGCAGATAAAAATTTATAATATCTGGTGCTACACAGTATAAAAAAAGTTTGTTTTTTTAACAAAATAAAATAGAACCAAATTTGTATTAATAACAACAATCTTTACTTTAAGACAAAACTAATTCTCTTTCTCGCAAAAACTTATCCCAGTATATCATACATTTTAATTCAATTAGAACATATCTTTGATTCATTTTATACAGAATTCATTTTGTTTTTGATTTTTTGTAGCTTTATTGATATATACTAGAATTCTAATCCTTTAAGAAAATTTTAATTCTGGTAAAAACCAAAATTAAGTAATTGTATATGTTATGCCAGTATTCTTTACATTAATATTCATAAACAAAATCAATCTTGCTGTTGGTTGAGCTGTATTTACTGGTAGCAAGATTATTTTTAATATTTTACAAGACATATTTACTAGTTGTCACATATATGCTTAGTTTCTTGGTAATATAAAGCGAAGCATAAATAAACGTATAATTCTAATTCTCAAGCAAACTCCCACTGCCCTGCACCACAAAAATTATTTTTTTTAAAAGCCACAATGTTACAAATCAAAACATTCCTCTGCTGGTCCTCTGTATATAAACTCTTTCAGGTCTTATCTTTTTCTCTCAGTTCCATGGCAGTGCCTCCCAATTGGCTGCTGGAGCAATTTAAATAGCCTCAGCATGACTAGAAGAAGCAGACACTATCTCAGGTGCATTTTCAGATAAGGTAAAACTTATCCTAAATGTGTACCATAATAAAAATATGCAAGTGCCATTTGGGTCAGAGAGGCAGCTCAGGTACCCTATGCCTGCATAAGGGGAAGATTAGCCTGCATCTCACTCAGTTTAGTGGCTGACTCCTTCTAGCAGTTTCTGCTTAAATCCATTAAATTGTTGAAACATCAAGCTGAACTGAAGCAATATATACCATGATTTCTAAAAAAGTCAAAACACAATTGGAAACTATAAACCTTAGAAAATGAAGTGATAGAGTATTCAAATAACTCCCCACTAAAAATGGGCATATAAAATACTTTATGTCAGAAATCAGTAGAGAAATGCAAATTAAAACTGCTATAAGATGTTACTTCACACCTATCAGGAGGGCTTTCACTAACAAATCAATGAACAACCAGAGATGATGAGGATTTGGAGGAAGAAAACACTTCTCCAGCATTGCCTGCCTGCATGAAGTTTTTCCTTTTCTTTTCCCCTTTCGGAACTTTCACAATTCCACTTTAGCATATATGGCTGCAACACAGAAAGACTATAAACACATTGATGCACTGCTAAAATCTGGACGACTTCCTTGCTCCTACCACAGTTGTGTAACATAAATTTTCCTACCTTGTCTTTCTTTTATTTTTGCATATTCCAGACAAACAAGAGAGGTAATTTAGTAATTTTTTCAGGGTAAATCTAGTTGAACTCTCAGCCAAATCACTTCTTCATCAACAAATGACCATTTTCTGATGCCACTACCAACTTATTAAAGTTTCAAGCCCTAGTAATTAAAATCGTTAGCAGCGGATGCTGCTTATTTTGCTCACAATTAATTCCACTAAGGGAATATAAACACACAAATTTTTTCCACTATACAGCACACTGTCCTGTTGTCCATGCTACCTCACTCCCTCCAATTCTTCACTGCCTGTGAATCATTCTTCATTCTATACTTATTCCGACAAATTCTTCCTTCCCTATATAGCTTTTTATTTTATATAAAATCTGCCTTACATATTCCCCATTTATTTCTAGATGAACATGCCACAATCATTTTCCTTTTTACCCTGGTCCCTCCATTACCATCTTGTCATGAACAATGACCCACTTTCACTTCTGCCTATATAACACCCTTTACCTGGCCCAGTCTCAGCACTTGTTTATAATTTCTTTCATGCCCTACTCTGCACACTCTCACAGTTGCTACCACACTTGACATTCCACAAACATACTGCTCCTACACCTGGCTGAGTTTCAATCACTTTCCAGTCTTGAGAATCTCAGGGTGCAATTTGCCACCACAATTCTTTTACTTTTTTTTCAAAGCTCTTGTGGCACTCAAGCCATTTCACAGAAACCCCCTTCTCACTTCTGCTGTCTCACTGCTGCCTTGTTGAAAGAGTACATCAGCATGAGCTGCAGTCAATCCTTTTATCCGTGCCTTTAGTACTTAATAGGGTTGCAAAAAAATAAAATAAAGGGCAGGTCTATTTGAAAATAAGATGCATTATAGAATAAATACTGTGAGAAAAGAAAATATAAAAAATTATTAGAATCCTATATCATCCCCTCAACCAAACTGTTTCTGTGTATTTGAATAACTACTCATGACTAATATAAAACATGGAGTTCCCTAAAACATAAGCATGCAACAATATGCAAAGTGAGAAATGGGAAAAGACACAAAGGTGATGCAAAAGCAGTTTGAGAGTTTCTGGTTATGTGTACTAGCTCTTAATTTCAAAATGTACATTGGATAGCAGCAGAGGAATACGTTTTTCTGGTGACATTTACCTAGCTGTAATTTTCAAGACATCCATGAGATGGCAGCAGAAAATTTTGTTTGTTTTTTCTAGAAACGCCCTTGGCCCTTTTAATCCAAATGTATGCAAAACGCAGCAGCAATCATCCTGGCTGAATGGCTTGCTTGGCTGAAACATTGTTTTGCAATGCAGAGGTGGCTGGTTCAGTCCTTGGCTGGGGAACATACAGAAACTGATCGATGCTTCTGTCTCACCATATCCTCCTGCCTCCCCTTTGATTCAATAAAAATAAAAAATTAAAAAAATAGAAAAAAATAAAGACAAAAATAAAAGGCAATGGAGAACATTTTTCTTGCCCACAGCATTCATTGAGAATCAAGACATGCTATTCATTTCTATTTTAAGACCCTCATATGCCCCACCTCACTTAATGTTCCCATTTGTCAAATGAGACAGAAATGATTGTTATCTGCATTTCATAGGTATTTGAACTAAAGACTGATTCTAACCTAATTCAAAACCCAGAAACGATGGTCCAAAATGAGAAAGAGTGTACACACACGGTATCCTGGACACATACAGCCATCAAAGTTGTCTTTAAATTTTTTGAATACTGTTTTTTTTTTTAAGAACACCTGCACATAAACTAATGGTCCAGCTTGTCAAGCACTCAACCAAGGTGGAGTTGGGGTGGAAATTGGGCAGGAAATGGGATAGGATAGAATAAGAGAAGAGGGGAGTGAGGAAGTGGCTTGGCCCTTCCCAGGTGCTGAACCAACAAGAGATCCTTTAAGAGTGCTCTACTCACTTCTACCACCTCCCTGTCTGATGGCATTTTAAAATCTGTTATACAGTCCAGAGCACAGGTCTGCTCCTACCCATTTGTCCTTTTTTTGAGACTTCACCTGACAGAAGCTTCCTACAGGCTCAGAATTAACACAAGAGCTGACTTATGGCTCCAACATCTACAAGCAAAAAAATAAAAACTAAGTCTCCTCCTCTGTCAAATGGGGAGAACCACTCCCACTTAGGTGGCTGTGAGGATTCAGGAAAGTGGTGCTCGTTAGCTCCTGCCCACTGTGTGACCAGCACTTTGCCTCTGTGCTATTTTGACCCATGTCTCATACAAAATTTCTATCAGTTCCCTCCTCTCTTCAGCCACCACCACATAGCATGTGAGACCTTGGAGCTCAGGATGGCCCTCTTGCACTCTGTCCTTGCCATTCCCAGCTGATGTCCAGGCCAATAATAAATGTATCTAGCCAAGTACCTGGAAGCCTGGGATTAGCCGGGGACACCCTCTCAGTTCTTGCACTCTCACAACCTCTTCATTCCTTGGAAACCACATTCTAATAAAGGACGCTGAGGGGCCACATGAAAAGGGTAGGCATCCGGAGGAAAAGAGCAGAAGGACTCAGTGCTCATAACCTCCACCAATATTATGACTTGCTCATGACATTCTCTAAAAGCAAAGTAGTTATGGCACAAAGGGGTCCGACCCACAGACACTGACCTATTTTTCCTAACCTCCTCCCTGGAATGTAATTTGAGATTCTCAAAATGTAGCAGTAATTCATATAGCCTTACTGGGGTCCCTGTAAAGATTAATTTTTAAAACTTGTACATTTTTAAAAATAAATTAATGTGAACATTTCTTTTTTTCTTTCATTTTTTTTACAGAGACAGGGAGAGAGTCAGAGAGAGAGATAGATTGGGACAGACAGACACAAATGGAGAGAGTTTATATTATGTGCCAGGACACAGATCAATCATCAGTTTTTCGTTGTGACCCTTTACATGTTCATTGACTCCTGTCTCATATGTGCCTTAGTCAGGGGGATACAGCTGATGGAGTGACCGCTTGCTTGAGCCAGCGACCTTGGGCACAAGCTGGTGAACTTTGCTCAAACCACATGAGCCCACGCTCAAGCTGGCGCCCTTGGGATCTCAAACCTCGCTCCTCTGCATTCTAGTCAAATGCTCCAACCACTGCGCATCGCCTGCTCAGGCTGTGAACATTTTTTTCTTTACTTTCTCTGGATTTTATTTAGTATCCTGGTTCTTAGTATGGGTGGAAGGGCTGTGTATTTTAAGTTTTTTTTGTCCTAAAATATATTCATCACTACATTTTCCCATAGGTTTTCTTATGTAGTTTTTATTTCCATTAATTTTAATGAATTTTGCAACTTCAATTGTGATTTTGAGGGGGGGGGTATTTAAGAGTGAATTTCCTTCAAAAAAGGGATTTTCAGGTAATTTCTATTCCTGTTTACTGTATTAAGTGTAATGACAACTAGAAACATGCTTTATATCATTTCTAAGGTTAGAGGTAGTTGAAACTTGCTTGAAAGAACATACAGGATTATACGTCGTAAATGTTATCAAAGTGCACTTCCCTGCTGCCATTTCATGTGCACCTTGTGAATAAAAGCTCAATTCAGTTCACTTGGAAAAATACATCAGTTGGGTGTTGTGCGTTATCTATCAATGTTGAATACAAAGCTATCTAAAAGAAACTTTTTTACCTTGTAAATATAAAGAATTTCTAGTTACTGCTTGCTACATTTTTCAACGTTAATTGTAATGAAAGCTAGAGATATACTTGGTATCTTCTCAATCCTCTGAAGTTGGCTGGAACTTGCTTTATAGCACATACAATAATGGTCTCTTTTACATGTGCTCTCTGCTGCCACCCCGTGTGAATCCTGAGAATCACGCTTCAGTACAGGTCCAAAGGAATAGTTTGGTAGAGAGCATTGTCTATAAACATTGATTCCAATTTGCCATTTCTGTAAAGATTTTGTGCATCTTTAGTGGTTTGTTTTCTGAAAATCTCTTGTTTCATCTTGTTTTCTCTCTTTCTTTGAGCCATGTTTTCATAAAGCCTTTGAAAGAGCCCATCATATACAAGGCACTGTGCTAGGAACTGATATCCCTGCAGTCAATGACTTCCCATTCTACTCTTTTAACTTCTGTCTTTTGAACTTCTTTTATATAAATCTACTTCGTGTCTTGTAAAATAGGATGTGCTTTGATTTGACAAGTATGTTGAATTCTACCAGATTTTCTATTATAAAAAATATATTCTTATTGCAGAAGTACAAGAAAAATTATCTCAATAACAACAACAACATATTTTCATACAGATATATCTACTCTTAATATTAGGACATTTTCTTTCCATATTCTTTGTGTACTTAATATATTTCTCTATGTATATATACTCAGGTACATTGGGTGTGTGTACATCTGTGTGCATAGATGTACATTGCACATTAGCATATCTCTCTGTGTCCACAGTGTCTGTCATTTGTGGATATCTGTGTAGGTATGCAAATGACTATTTATTAATTCATTCAAGAAACACTTATTGTATTTCTATAATGTGCCAGGCACTGTGCTCGAAACTGGTTGCCTATAGTGAATGAGACAGACACACTTTATGTCTTTAAGAATACTACACTGTCATGGGGTATACAGATGAAAAATACATAAATAAAATAATCGTAAGTTTAACAAGCACTGAATTTGGTAGTGCAATATGTTTGGTGTGAGATCTCACGGGCGCCAGATTGAGCATGGGCTCATGTGGTTTGAGCAAAGCTCAACAGCTTCAGCCCAAGGTTGCTGGCTCGAAAAAGCGGTACCTCGATCATCTGTACCCCCTTGTCAAGGCACATATGAGAAAGGAGTCAATGAACACGTAAGGGGTTTCAACCAAAAACTGACGATTAATCACTGACCTGGCACATAATAAAAACTCTCTCCATTTATGCACACAGTTGTACACACACCCAATGTACCTGAGTACATATACATAGAGAAATATAATAGGTACAGAAAGAATATGAAAAAATATCCTAATATTAAAGGTAGATATATCTGTATGAAAATTTGTTGTTTTTGTTTTTTCAGATCATTTTCTCTTGCACTTCTGCAATAAGAATACATTTTTATAATAAAAAAGCTGTTAAAATTCAAAGTACTTGTCAAATCAAAGCACATCCGATTTTGCACTACACTAATAGATTTAAATAAAAGAATTTCAAAAGGCATAAGTAAAAAGAGTAGAATGAAAAGTCACTGAGTGCAGGGACATGAGTTCCTAGTACAGTGCCTGGTATATGATTGGCACTTTCAAAGGCTTTATGAAAGCATGACTGGAAGAAAAGAAGAAAAACAAGATGAACCGAGAGATTTTCAGAAAACAAACCACTAAGTATACACAAAAACTTTACAGAAACGGCAAATTGAAATCAACGTTTATAAACAATCCTCTCTACCACACTTTTCCTTTGGACCTGTACTGAGGCGTGATTCCCAAGATGCACAAGAGGTGGCAGCAGAGAAGCACAATATCAGAGATCATTATTGTATGTGCTTTGGAGCAAGTTCCAGCCAACTTCAGAGGACTGAAATGATACCAAGTATATCTCTTACTTTAACTACAGTTAACGTTGACAGAAATAGCAAGCAGTAATTAGAAATGCCTTATATTTACAAGTTATAAAGGTTTTTTTAGATAGCCTTGCATTCAACATTGATAGATAATGCACAAGTCCCAATTGCTGTATATTTCAAGGTGAACTACTCTGAGCTGTTATTCTGAAGGTGCACACGAGGTGGCAGCAGGCAAGCACACTTGGAAAACATTTACCACAGATAATTCTGTATGTCCTTTCAAGCAAGTTTCAACTACCTCTAACCTTAGAAATGATATAAAGCATATTTTTTGTTGTCATTACACTTAATATAGTAAACAGTAATAGAAATTAAATAAAAATCTTTTTTAAGGTAAGGAAATTCACTTTTAAATAATGCCCCCTCAAAATCACAATTCAAGGTACAAAATACCTTAAAAATAATGGAAATAAATACTACATAAGAAAACTTATGGAAAAATGTAGTGATGAATATATTTTAGGGCAAGAAAACCTTAAAATACACAGCCTTTCCCACATACTAAGAACCAGGATACTAAATAAAATCCAGAGAAAGTAAAAAAAAATGTTCACAGCCTGAGTAGGCGATGGTGCAGAGTTTAGTGCATTTGACTGGAATGTGGAGGACCCAGGTTTGAGATCACAAGGTCGCCAGCTTGAGCGTGGGCTCATATGGTTTGAGCAAAGCTCACCAGTTTGAGCCCAAGGTCGCTGGCTTGAGCATGTGGTCACTTGATCAGCAGTAGCCCCCTGGTCAAGGCACATATGAGACAGAAGTCAATGAACACGTAAGGTGTCACAACGAAAAACCGATGATTGATCTGTGACCTGGCACATAATTAAAAACAAACAACAACAAAAAAAACTTTTTACATTCCTGTCTGTTTGTCCCTATTTATTCCTATCTCTGACTCTCTTTCTGTCTCTGTAAAAAAAAATGAAAGAAAGAAATAAAAGGTTCACAGAGACATACAGTGGAAGTATATACCATATTTCCCTTTCTTTAAGACTCATCTTTTTTTAAAAATGTGGGGTTTGAAAACGGTGTGCGTCTTAAACTGTGGTTGTAGTATTTTTTATTGCATTTCCTTTTTCTTCGCATTTGTTATCATTTTCTCAAATTTTGTGCCCAAAAATGAAGGTGTGTCTTCTACAGGGCGGCATATTATGCATGGGGAAATATGGTACTTTAAAACCTTACTACCTATTTCCTCTTGTGGTGAGATTTTGAAAAACATAATTCATTCCTCTATGCAATTTAAGCTGCAAAAACAACAAAAAAATAGGCATTGCCATTTTTTCTTTTATTTAGTTATGAATGTTAGAGGGAGGAAGTGAAGGAAAAAAGACAGACAGATAGTCAGAAACATCAATCTTTTTCTGTATGTGCTTTGAACCAGGACCAAACCTATGACATTACTGTATGGGTGTGATGCTCTAACTACTGAGCTCTCTGCTGTAAGCAAAGCATTGTCTCTTGGGGGACAAAATTACTAGAGAAAACCTGAGGGAATTCAATAATAAAATAATAATCTAGTCTGCTGTGGTGATTCACCTACTCAGGCTGTGAACATTTTTTTTTTTTTACTTTCTCTGGATTTTATTTAGTATCCTGGTTCTTAGTATGTGGGAAAGGCTGTGTATTTTAAGGTTTTCTTGCCCTAAAATATATTCATCACTACATTTTTCCATACGTTTTCTTATGTAGTAAGAAACACCAGAAGACATTTCTATGCTCTTGAGTGTCATGGGCATAAACAGTATTTCTGATTGTTGAGCACGAATTTACATCTTTCCTAACATGCACATTTTCTTGTGCCATGGCAGCAGTCCAGACTGAGAAACCTCCTAACCCTTGGTTTTCAGAATTTATCTGAGCCTGGGTCAGCACTTACATGTGAAATTCTTTTGGTCACAGAACACCTCCCATGTTCTTTGTTTCATCACTTGTAAATTTTCTCAGTTTTATATTAATAGCTGAGATCACGCATTGCTGAAGAACTGAGACTTATGTCTCAGCTCTGCCTTCTGTGAAACTGACATACTTAACCTTGTTATGATCAATCACAACTGGGACAAAACATATTGCACTACCAAATCCAGTGTTTGTCACAACTTATAATTTTTATGTATATTTTTCCTTCCTCTGTCTACTCCATGACAGTGTAATAACCATAAAGACAGAAAGTGAGTCTATCTCATTCACTATTGGCAAACAGTGTTGACCACAGTGCCTGGCATATAATAAAAATACAATAAGTTTTTGCTGAAAGAGTGAATAAATAGTCATATGCATACATACACAGATATCCACAAATGACAGACACTATTAAAACAGATAGGTATGCTCATGTGCAATGCACATCTATGCACACATTGGCTACATGCACCCAATGTACCTGAGTACATATACATAGAGAAATATAATTGGTACAAAAGAATACTGAAAGAAAGTGGCATAAAGTTAACAGCTGATATCTATGTATGAAAATATGTTGTTTTGTTTTTCTTATCATTTTTTACACTTCTGCAATAAGAATACCGTTTTATAATAAAAAGCTCTTAAAATTTTATATAATTGTAAAATCAAAGCACATCATATTTTACAATACATTCAGTAGATTTAAATGAAAGAAGTTCAAAAGACAGATGTAAAAATAGTAGAATGGGAAGTGACTGAGTGCAGGGACAGGAGTTCTTAGCACAGTGCCTGGTATATGATTGGGCACTTTCAAAGGCTTTATGAAAGCATGGCTGGAAGGAAAGAAGAAAAACAAAGTGAAACGATAGATTCCCAGAAAAAAAACCTCTAAGGATACACAAATCTTTACAGAACTGGCTAATTGGAATCAACGGTTGTAGACAATCTTATCTACCAAACTTTTCCTTTGGACTCGTACTGAAGCATGATTCCCAAGATGCAAACGAGATGGCAGCAGAGAAGCACATGTAACAGAGACCATTATTGTATGTGCTATGGAGCAAGTTCCAGCAAAATTCAGAGCATTGAAATGATATCAAGTGTATCTCTTGCTTACACTACAGTTAACATTGAAACAGGTAGCAAACAGTAACTAGAACTAACTTATATTTACAAGTTATAAAAGTATCTTCTAGATAGCCTTGGATTCAACATTGTTAGATAAGGCACAACACCCAACTGCTGTATATTTCCAGGTGAACTGCTCTGAGCTGTTATTCCCAAGGTGCACACGAGGTGGCAGCACAGAAGCGCATCTGGAAAACATTTACCACAGACATTTCTGAATGTTCATTCAAGTAAATTTTAACTACCTCAAACCTTTGAAATCATATAAAGCATGTTTCTTGTTGTCATTATACTTACTCTAGTAATCATTCTTAGAAACTAATTAAGAAACCCTTTCTTTTTTAAGTTAAGAAATTCACTCCTAAATAACCCCCCCTTAATCTCACAATTTAAGTGAAAATGTACTTTAAACTTAATGGAAATAAAAACTACATAAGAAAACCTATGAAAAAATGTTGTGATGAATAAATTGTAGTGGAAATAAAACTTAAAATACACAGCCATTCCACCCATACTATGAAACAGGATACTAAACAAAATCCAAAGAAAGTGTAAAAAAAATTTTTTTACATTCTGAACAGGCGGTGGCGCAGTGCATACAGCATTTGACTGAAATGCAGAGGACCCAGGTTGAAGATCCCAAGGTTGCCAGCTTGAGCTTGGGCTTATCTGGTTTGAGCAAAGCTCACCAGCTTTACCCATTGGGCTCACTGGCTCGAGCCAGGGGTCACTCAGTCAGCTGTAGCTCCCTGGTCAAGGCACAATGAGAGAGCAGTCAATGAACAACTAAGGTGTCACAACAAACAACTGATGATTGATCTGTGACCTGGCACATAATAAAAAAAACTCTTTACATTCTGTCTGTGTGTCTCTATCTATCCCTCTCTCTGACACTCTCCTGTCTCTGTAAAAAAAAAAAAATAAATAAATAAATAAAAGATTCACAGAGACATTTGGTGGGTGTATACTGTATTTCCCCTCATTTAAGACTCATCTTTTTTGAAAAATATGGGGTTTGAAAACAGGGTGCATCTTATACAGTGGTTGTAGTATTTTTTACGTGCATTTCCTTTTTCTTTGCATTTGCTTTCATTATCTCAAATTTTGTGCCCCAAAATGAAGGTGCTTCTTGTATATGGAAGCATACTGTGCATGGGGAAATATGGTACTTTACAACCATACTACCTATTTCCTCTTGTTTTGAGATTTTTAAAAACATAATTCATTCCTCTATGCAATTTAAGCTGCAAAAACAACAAAAAATAGTTATTGTCAATTTTTTATTTAATTATTGTTAGAGAGAGGAAGTGGGGGGAAAAGACAGACAGATATTCAGAAACATCAATCTCTTTCTGTATGTGCTTTGACCAGGACCAAACCTATGACATTACTGTATGGGTGTGATGCTCTATCTACTGAGGTCTCTGGTGATAGCATGCCATTGAATTTAGGGGAAAAAATTGCTAGAGAAAACCTGAGGTAATTAAAATGTAAACAATAATCTAGTCTGCTGTGGTGACAACACCAGAAGAATTTTCTTTGCTCTTGAGAGTCAGGGGCATAAAAAATATTTCTTATTGTTTACCACAATGTGACCCCTTTTCTAACATGAACTTTTTTCTTGTGCTGTTGCAGCAGTCCAGACTGCAAGACCTCCCAAGCTTTGGACATCAGAATTTATCTGAGCCTGGGTCACCACTTACAAGCTAGGTTCTTTTGGTCACAGAACACCTCCCAGGGTCTTTGTTTCACCACTTGAGAATTTTCTCAGTTTTATAGCTGAGAACATGCATTGCTGAAAAACTGAGACTTATGTCTCAGCTCTGCCTTTCGAGAAACTGATATACTGAACGTCACCACGATCAATGAAAACTGGGAACAAGACATTGCACTACAATATCCAGTGCTTGTCACAAACTTATAATTATTTTATTTATGTATATTTTTTCTTTCTCTGTCTACAGTGTGACATTGTATTATTCATAAAGGCAGAAAGTGAGTCTGTCTCTTTCAATATAGGCAACCAGTGTTGAGCACAGTACCTGGCACATAATAGAAATACAATAAGTGTTTAATGAATGAAAGAATAAATAGTAATTTGCATGCATACACAGGTATCCACAAATGATAGACACTGTGGACACAGAGATATATGCTCATGTGCAATGCACATCTATGTACACAGATGTATGCACACCCAATGTACCTTAGTACATATAAATAGAGAAATATAATAGGTACACTAAGAATATGGAAAGATAATGTCATAATGTTCAGAGTAGTTATCTCTGTATGAAAATTTGTTGTTTTGTTTCCTCATCATTTTTCTTGCACTTCTGCAATAAGAATACACTTTTTATAATAAAAAAGCAGTTAAATTCAACATACTTGTCAAATCAAATCACATCCCATTTTACAATACATTAAGAAGATTTAAATAAAGGAGTTCAAAAGACAGAAGTAAAAATACTAGAATGGGAAAACATTGAGTGCAGCAACTACTCATGTAGTTCCTAGCACAGTGCCTAGTATATGATGGGAACATTCAAAGGCTTTATGAAAGCATTGCTGGAAGGAAAGAAGAAAAACAAGATGAACCAATAGATTCCCAGAAATCAAATCACTAAGAATACACAAAAACTTTACAGAAACGGCAAATTGGAATCAACGTTTGTAGACAATCCTCTCTACCATTCCTTTCCTTTGGATCTGTACTAAGGCGTGATTCCCAAGGTGCACACAAGGTGGCAGCAGAGAAGCACATGTAACAGAGACCATTATTCTATGTGCTATGGAGCAAGTTCCAGCAAACTTCAGAGGATTGAAATGATATCAATTATATCTCTTGTTTTCACTACAGTTAACATTGAAACAGGTAGCAAACAGTAACTGGAAATCCCTTATATTTACAAGTTATAAAAGTATCTTCTAGATAGCCTTGGATTCAACATTGATAGATAACGCACAACACCCACTGCTTTATTTTTCCAGGTGAACTGCTCTGAGCTGTTATTCCCAAGGTGCACACGAGGTGGCAGCAGAGAAGCGCACTTGGAAAACATTTACCACGAACATTCCTGTATGTTCATTCAAGCAAGTTTCAACTACCTCAAACCTTTGAAATCATATAAAGCATTTTTCTTGTCATTATACTTACTCTAGTAATCATTCATAGAAACTAACTAAAAATCCCTTTCCTTTTTAAGTTAAGAAATTCACTCCTAAATAACCCCCCTGAAACTCACAATTCAAGTTACAAAATACATTAAAATTAATGAAAATAAAGACTGAGAAAATCTATGGAAACAAGTAGTGATGAATATATTTTAGCGGAAAAAAACCTTAAAATACACAGCCTTTCCACCCATACTAGGAATCAGGATACTAAATAAAATCCAGATAATGTAAAAGAAAAAATTTCACAGATTGACAAGGCAGTGGTGCAGTGGGTAGAGCATTTGACTGGAACCCATATTTGAGATCCCAAGATTGCCAGCTTGAGCGTGGTCTCACCTTGTTTTAGCAAAGCTAAACATCTTGAGCCCAAGGTCTCTGGCTCGAGCAAGGGGTCACTTGGTCAGCTGTAGCCCCCTGGTCAAGGCACATATGAGAGAGCAGTCAATGAACATCTAAGGCAGGGGTCCCCAAACTTTTTACACAGGGGGCCAGTTTTAGACATCAGAATTTATCTGAGCATTGGTCACCACATACAAGCTTGGTTCTTTTTCTCACAGAACAACTCCCAGGGTCTTTGTTTCATAACTTCTATATTTTCTCAGATTTATACCTGAGAACACGCATTGCTGATAATCCGGGACTTATGTCTCAGCTCTGACTTCTGAGAAAATGATATACTGAACCTCGCCACAATAAGTCATAACTGACACGAAAGATATTGCACTACAAAATTCAGTGCTTGTTAAACTTATGATTATTTTATTTATGTATATTTTTTCTTTCCCTCCACCCCATGACAGTGTAGTAATCATAAAGACAGAAATTGAGTCTGTCTCATTCACTATAGGCAACCAGTGTCGAGCACAGTGCCTGGCACATAATAGAAATAAAATTAGAGTTTCCTGAATGAATGAATGAATAAATAGTCATTTGCCTACGTACACAGATATCTAAAAATGACAGACACTGGACACAGAGAAATATGCTCATGTGCAATGCACATCTATGCACACAGATGTACACACACCCAATGTACCTGAGTATATATACATAGAGAAATATAATAGGTACACAAAGAATATGGAAAGAAAATGTCATAATATTAACAGAAGATATATCTGTATAAAAATATGTTGTTTTTTTTAGATCATTTTTCTTGTACTTCTGCAATAAGAATACATTTTTTATAATAAAAAAGCTGTTAAAATTCAACATACTTATCAAATCAAGGCACATCCTATTTTACAATACACGAAGTAGATTTATAAATAAGAAGTTCAAAAGACAGAAGTTAAAACAGTAGAATGGGAAGTCATTGAGTGCAGGGACATGAGTTCCTAGCACAGTGCCTGGTATATGATGGGCATATTCAAAGGCTCTATGAAAGCATGTTTGGAAGGAACGAAGAAAAACAAGATAAACGGAGTGACTTTCAGAAAACAAACCACTAAGTATACACAAAAACTTTACAGAATCGGCAAATTGGAATCAACTTTTATAGACAATCCTCTCTTCCAAACTTATCCTTTGGACCTGTACTGAGGTGTGATTCCCAAGATGAACACGAGGTGGCAGCAGAGAAGCACATGTAACAAATACCATTATTGAATGTGCTATAGAGCAAGTTCCAGCAAACTTCTGAGGACTGAAATGAAACCAAGTATATCTCTTGCTTTCACTACAGTTAATGTTTAAAGAAGTAGCAAGCAGTAACTAGAAATGCCTTATATTTACAAGTTTTAAAAGTTTCTTTTAGATAGCCTTGGATTCAACATTGATAGATTACACACAACAACCAACTGATGTATTTTTCCAGGTGAACTGATCTGAGCTGTTATTCCCAAGGTGCACATGAGGTGGCAGCAGAGACTCGCACTTGGAAAACATTTTCCACAGATAATCCTGTATGTTCTTTCAAGAAAGTTTCAACTACCTCTAACCTTAGAAATGATATAAAGCATGTTTCTTGTCATGACTTAATATAGTAAACAGTAATAGAAATTAACTAAAAATCCCTTTTTTCTAAGGTAAGGGAATTCACTGCTAAATAACCGCCCCTCAAAATCACAATTCAAGTTACAAAATACCTTAAAAATAATGGAAATAAAAACTA
Organism: Saccopteryx leptura; assembly: GCF_036850995.1. Classification (NCBI taxonomy): domain Eukaryota; kingdom Metazoa; phylum Chordata; class Mammalia; order Chiroptera; family Emballonuridae; genus Saccopteryx; species Saccopteryx leptura. The sequence continues at coordinate 496,001 of NW_027095704.1, read as the reverse complement.
CATAAGGAAACCTATACAAAATGTAGTGAGGAATATATTTTAGGGCAAGAAAACCTTAAAATACACAGCCTTTCCACCCATACTAAGAATCAGGATACAAAACAAAACCCTGAGAAAGTAAAAGAAAAAATGTTCACAGCCTGAGCTGGCGATGGCGCAGTGGTTAAAGCATTTGACTGGAATGTGGAGGGGCAAGGTTTTAGATCCCCAGCGCACAAGCTTGAGCATGGGCTCATGTGGTTTGAGCAAAGCTCACCAGCTTTTGCCCAATGTTGCTGGCTCGAGCAATCGGTCTCTCCATCAGCTGTAGCCCCCTGGGCAAGGCACATAGGAGAGAGGAGTAAATGAGCACATAAAGTGTCACAACAAAAAAACGATGATTGATCTGTGACCTAGCACATAATAAAAACTCTCTCCATTTCTGTCTGTCCCTATCTATCCCTCACTCTGACTCTCTCCCTGTCTCTGTAAAAAAAAAAAAAGAAAGAAAAAAAAAAGAACTGTTCACCAAGACATTTGTAAGGTGTATACCATATTTCTCCATGTATAAGTCTCCTCTTTTTAAAAAAAATGTTGGGTTAGAAAACCGGGTGCGTCTTTAACAGTGGTTGTAGTATTTTTTACATGCATTTCCAGTGTATTCGCATTTGTTATCATTTTCTCAAACTTTGTGTCCCAAAATTAAGGTGTGTCCTATCCTGGGAGGCTTTTTACTCATGGGGAAATATGGTACTTTACAAACTTACCATTTATTTTCTATTGGGGTGAGATTTTGAAAAACATAATTCATTCTTCTATGCAATTTAAGCTGCAAAAACAACAACAAAAAAGCCATTGTCATTATTTATTTATTTATTAATGTTAGAGGGAAGATAAAGAGGGAAAAATACAGACAGATAGTCAGAAACATCAATCTGTTTCTCTATGTGCCTTGACCCAGGATCAAACCTATGAGTTTAGAGTATGGGTGTATTGCTTTAAATACTGAGTTCTGTGGTGTCTTTTGGGCAAAAAATTAACTAGAGAATACCAGAGGATATTAAAAAATAAAATAATAATCTAGTCTGCTGTGATGACAACACCAGAAGTCTTTTATTTGCTCTTGAAATTTAGGGGCATAAACACTATTTCTGATTGTTTAGCACAAAGTGACCCCTTTCCTAACATGCACTTTCTCTTTTGCCGTGGCAGCAGTACAGACTGAGAGACCTCCTAAGCTTTGGACATCAGAATTTATCTGAGCATTGTCACCACATACAAGCTAGTTTCTTTAGCTCACAGAACACCTCCCAGGGTCTTTGTTCCATAACTTCTATATTTTCTCAGTTTTATACCTGAGAACACGCATTGCTGAAGAACTGAGACTTATGTCTCAGCTCTGCCTTCTGAGAAACTGATATACTGAACCTAGACACAATAAATTATAACTGGGACCAAAGATATTACTCTACCAAATTTAGTGCTTGTTATAACTTACGATTATTTTATTCATGTATATATTTTTTTCTGTCTATGCCATGACAGTGTAGTATTCATTAAGACAAAAAGTGAGTTTGTCTCATTTACTATAGGCAACCAGTGTTGAGCACAGTGCCTGGCACATAATAAAAATGCAATAAGTGTTTTCTGAATGAATGGTCATTTACATACATAAAAAGATATCCACAAATGACAAACACTGTTGACACAGAGAGACATGCTCATGTGCAATGCACATCTATGCACACAGATGTACACACACTCTATTTACCTTAGTACATATACATAGAGAAATATAATATATACACAAATAATATGAAAAAAATATCCTACTATTAACAGTAGATATATTTGTTTGAAAATTTGTTATTATAGTTTTTTGAGATCTTTTTCTCTTGCACTTCTGCAATAAGAATACATTTTTTATAACAAAAAAGTGTTAAAATTCAACATACTTGTCAAATGAAAGCACATCCAATTTAAACTATACTGATTATATTTAAATAAAAGAAGTTCAAAATACAGAAGTAAAATGAGTAGAATGAGAAGTCATTGAGTAAAGAGACATAATTTTCGAGCACAATGCCTGGTATATGATGGGCACATTTAAAGGCTTTATGAAAGCATGTTTGGAAGGAATGAAGAAAAACAAGATGAACCGAGTGATTTTCAAAAAACAAACCACTAAGGATACACAAAAACTTTACAGAATCGGCAAATTGGAATCAACGTTTATAGATAATCCTCTCTACCAAACTTTTTCTTTGGACCTGTACTGAGGTGTGATTTCCAAGATGCACATAAGGTGGCAGTAGAAAAGCACATATAACAGAGACCATTATTGAATGTGCTATAGAGCAAGTTCCAGCAAACTTCAGATGGTTGAAATGAAACCAAGTATATCTCTTGCTATCATTACAGTTAATGTTAATATAAGTATCAAGCAGTAACTAGAAATGCCTTATATTTAAAATTTATAAGCCCTGGCTGATTGGCTCAGTGGTAGAGCATCGGCCTGGCGTGCGGGGGAACCAGGTTTGATTCCTGGCCAGGGCACATAGGAGAAGCGCCCATTTGCTTCTCCACCCCCCCCCTTTTTCTCTGTCTCTCACTTCCCCTCCCGCAGCCAAGGCTCCATTGGAGCAGGGATGGCCCGGGCGCTGGGAATGTCTCCTTGCCCTCTGCCCCAGGCACTGGAGTGGCTCTGGTCGTGGCAGAGTGATGCCCCAGACAAGCAGAGCATTGACCCCTGGTGGGCAGTGCGTTGCCCCTAGTGGGCGTGCCGGGTGGATCACAGTTGGGCGCAGAGGGGAGTCTGTCTGACTGTCTCTCTCCATTTCCAGCTTCAGAAAAAAAAAGTTATAAAACTTTCTTTTAGATAGCCTTGGATTTAACATTGATATATAACGCACAAGAACCAACTGCTGTATTTTTCCAGGTAAACTGCTCTGAGCTGTTAATCTCAAGGTGCACATGAGGTGGCAGCAGAGAAGTGCACTTGGAAAACATTTACCACAGATACTCTTGTATGTCCTTTCAAGCAAGTTTCAACTACCTCTAAACTTAGAAATGATATAAAAAGTAAAAGAAAGTAAAAAAAAAAAGTGTTCAAATCCTGAGCAGGCGATGGAAAAGTGGTTAGAGCATTTGACTGGAATGCGATGGACCCAGGTTTGAGATCGCAAGGGCTCCAGCTTGAGAGTGGGATCATGTGGTTTGAGCAAAGCACACCAGCTTGAGCCCAAGGTCGCTGGCTCGAGCAAGTGGTCACTCGATCAGCTGTAGACCCCTGATTAAGGCAAATATGAGACAGGAGTCAATAAACACAAAAGGTGTCACAACAAAAAACTGATGATTGATATGTGACCTGGCACATAATAAAAACTCTCTCCATTTCTGTCTGTCTCTATGTGTTCCTCTCTCTGACTCTCTCCCTGTCCCTGTAAAAAAAAAAGATAAAAGAACTGTTCACAGAGACATGTGGAGTGTGTATATACCATATTTCCCCATGTATAAGACTCATCTTTTTTGAAACATATGGGGTTAGAAAACTCGGTGTGTCTTATACAGTGGTTGTAGTATATTTTACTTGCATTTCCCATTTATTTGTGTTTGTTATCATTTTCTCAAACTTTGTGCCCCAAAATTAAGGTGCATAATATACAGAGAGGCTTCTTATATATGGGGAAATATGGTACTTTACAACCTTACCATTTATTTCCTCTTGGGGTGAGATTTTGAAAAACATAATTCATTCCTCTATGCAATGTAAGCTGCAAAAACAACAACAAGAAAGCCATTCTCATTTTTTCTTTGATTCATTTATTAATTTTAGAGGGAGGATAAAAGGAAATAAAGACAGACAGATAGTGAGTAATATCAATCTGTTTCTGCATGTGACTTGACCAAGGACTAAACCTATGACTTTAGTGTAAGGGTGTGATGCTTTAACTACTGAGCACTCTGGTGTCTTTTGGAGAAAAAATTTACTAGAGAAATCCAGAGGTAATTAAAAAATAAAATGATAATCTAGTCTGCTGTGGTGACAACACCAAAAGCCTTTACATGCTCTTGAAATTCAGGGGCATAAACACTATTTCTAGTTAATTAGCATAAAGTGACCACTTTCCTAACATTCACTTTCTCTTGTGCCATGGCAGCAATTCAGACTGAGAGACGTCCTAAGCTTTGGACATCAGAATTTATCTGAGCATTGGTCAGCACATACAAGCTAGGTTCTTTTGCTCACAGAACACTGCCCAGGGTCTTTATTTCATAACTTGTATATTTTCCCAGTTTTATATCTGAGAACACGCATTGCTGATAATCCGAGACTTATGTCTCAGCTCTGACTCCTGAGAAACTGATATATTAAACCTCGCCACAATAAGTCATAACTGACATCAAAGGTATTGCACTATCAAATTCAGTGCTTGTTAAACTTATGATTATTTTATTTATGTATATTTTTTTCTTTCGGTCTACCCCATGACAGTGTAGTATTCATAAAGACAGAAAGTGAGTCTGTCTCATTCACTACAGGCAACCAGTGTCGAGCACAGTGCCTGGAACATAATAGAAATACAATAAGTGTTTCTTGAATTAATGAATAAATAGTCATTTGCATATATACACAGATATCCATAAATGAGAGAAACTGTGGAAAGAAAGAGATATGCTCATGTGCAATGCACATCTATGCACACAGATTTACACACACCCAATGTACCTGAGTATATATACATAGAGAAATATAATAGTTAAACAAAGAATATGGAAAAAAATGTCCTAATATTAATAGTAGATATATCTGTATGAAAATTCGTTGTTTTTTTTCTTTATTTTATTGTATTTATTTTTAATGGGGTGACATCAGTAAATCAAGATACATATATTCAAAGATAACATGTCCAGGTTATCTTAAAGTTCAATTATGTTGCATACCCATCACCCAAAGTCAGATTGTCCTGTCACCCTCTATCTAGTTCTCTTTGTGCCCCTCCCCCTCCCCCTTCCCTCTCCCTCTCCTCCCTCCCCCCGTAACCACCACACTCTTATCAATGTCTCTTGGTCTCACTTTTATGTCCCATCTACGTATGGAAAAATGCAGTTCCTGTTTTTTTCTGTTTTACTTATTTCACTCCGTATAATGTTGTCAAGATCCCACCATTTTGCTATAAATGATCCGATGTCATCATTTCTTATGGCTGAGTAGTATTCCATAGTGTATATGTGCCACATCTTCTTTATCCAGTCATCTATTGATGGGCTTTTTGGTTGTTTCCATATCCTGGCCACTGAACAATGCTGCAATGAACATGGGGCTGCATGTGTCTTTACAAGTCAATGTTTCTGAGTTTTTGGGGTATATACCCAGTAGAGGGATTGCTGGGTCATAAGGTAGTTCTATTTTCAGTTTTTTGAGGAACCACCATACTTTCTTCCATAATGGTTGTACTACTTTACATTCCCACCAAAAGTGGATGAGGGTTCCTTTTTCTCCACAACCTCTCCAACATTTGCTATTACCTGTCTTGTTAATAATAGCTAATCTAACAGGTGTGAGGTGGTATCTCATTGCCGTTTTGATTTGCACTTCTCTAATAACTAAAGAAGATGAGCATCTTTTCATATATCTGTTGGCCATTTGTATTTCTTCCTGGGAGAAGTGTCTGTTCATATCCTCTTCCCATTTTTTTATTGGATTGTTTGTTTGTTTGTCGTTGAGTTTTATGAGTTCTTTGTATATTTTGGACATTAGGCCCTTATCTGAGCAGGTGTTTAAAAATATCATTTCCCAATTAGTTGGCTGTCTGTTTATCTTGTTATCAATTTCTCTTGCTGAACAAAAACTTCTTAGTCTGGTGTAGTCCCATTCATTAATTTTTGCTCTCACTTCTCTTGCCTGTGGAGTCAAATTCATAAAATGCTCTTTAAAGCCCAGGTCCATGAGTTTGGTACCTATGTCTTCTTCTATGTACTTTATTGTTTCAGGTCTTATGTTTAGATCTTTGATCCATTTTGAGTTAATTTTAGTACAGGGGGACAAACTGTAGTCCAGCTTCATTCTTTTGCATGTGGCTTTCCAGTTTTCCCAGCACCATTTGTTGAAGAGGCTTTCTTTTCTCCATTGTGTGTTGTTGGCCCCTTTATCAAAAATTATTTGACTATATATATGTGATTTTATTTCTGGGCTTTCTATTCTGTTCCATTGGTCTGAGTGTCTATTTTTCTGCCAATACCATGTTGTTTTGATTGTTGTGGCCCTATAATAGAGTTTGAAGTCAAGTATTGTAATGCCCCCAGCTTCATTAATTTTCTTTAGGATTGCTTTGGCTATTCGGGGCTTTTTATAGTTCCATATAAATCTGATTAATTTTTGCTCCATTTCTTTAAAAAATGTCATTGGAATTTTGATGGGAATTGCATTAAATTTATATATAGCTTTGGGTAATATGGCCATCTTGATTATATTTATTCTACCTAACCAAGAACAAGGAATATTCTTCCATCTCATAATGTCTTTTTCGATTTCCCTTAACAATGGTTTATAGTTTTCATTGTATAAGTCCTTTACATTCTTTGTTATGTTTATTCCTAGATATTTTATTTTTTTTGTTGCAATCGTGAAGGGGCTTATTCTTTTGAGTTCATTCTCAAATGTTTCATTGTTGGCATATAGAAAGGCTATTGACTTCTGTATGTTAATTTTGTATCCTGCGACCTTACTGTATTGGCTTATTTTTTCTAGAAGTCTTTTTGTGGATTCTTTGGGGTTTTCGATGTATAGGATCATATCATCTGCAAAAAGTGATACCTTTACTTCTTCTTTTCCGATATGGATGCCTTTTATTTCTTTGTCTTGTCTGATTGCTGTGGCAAGAACCTCTAGTACCACATTAAGTAAGAGTGGAGAGAGTGGACAACCCTGTCTTGTTGCTGATTTAAGGGGGAAAGCCTTCAGTTTTGTGCAATTTAGTATGATGTTAGCTGATGGTTTATCATATATGGCCTTTATCATGTTGAGATATTTTCCTTCTATACCCATTTTGTTGAGAGTCTTAAACATAAAATTGTGTTGTATTTTATCAAAAGCCTTTTCTGCATCTATTGATAATATCATGTGTTTCTTGTTCTTTGTTTTGTTGATATGGTGTATTATGTTGACTGTTTTACGTATGTTGAACCATACTTGAGATTCTGGGATGAATCCCACTTGGTCATGATGTATTATTTTTTTAATATGTTGTTGTATTCGATTTGATATTATTTTGTTTAGTATTTTAGCATCTGTATTCATTAGAGATATTGGTCTGTAGTTTTCTTTTTTTGTGCCATCCTTGCCTGGTTTTGGTATAAGGGTTATGTTTGCCTCATAAAATGTGTTTGGAAGTATTGCTTCTTCTTTAATATTTTGGAAGACTTCCTGTAGAATAGGAACCAAGTCTTCTTTGAAGGTTTGATAAAATTCACTGGTATAGCTGTCTGGGCCTGGACTTTTAATTTTGAGGAGGTTTTTAATGGTTTTTTCTATTTCTTCTCTACTAATAGGTCTGTTTAGGCTTTCTGCTTCTTCTTGACTCAGTCTAGGAAGGTTGTATTGTTCTAGGAATTTATCCATTTCTTCTAGGTTGTTGAATTTAGTGGCATAAAGTTTTTCATAGTATTCTACAATAATTCTTTGTATATCTACGATGTCCGTGGTGATTTCTCCTCTTTCATTTTGGATTTTGTTTATATGAGTTCTTTCTCTTTTTTCCTTGGTAAGTCTTGCCAAGGGTTTGTCAATTTTGTTGATTTTTTCAAAGAACCAGCTCCTTGTTCTATTAATTTTTTCTATAGTTTTTCTGTTCTCTATTTCATTCATTTCTGCTCTGATTTTTATTATCTCCTTTCTTCGGCAGGTTTTGGGTTGTCTTTGTTCTTCATTTTCTAGTTCCTTAAGGTGTGAAGTTAAGTGGTTCACTTGGGCTCTCTCTTGTTTGTTCATATAGGCCTGAAGTGATATGAACATCCCTCTTATCACTGCTTTTGCTGCATCCCATAGATTCTGATATGTCGTATTTTCATTTTCATTTGTCTGTATATATCTTTTGATCTCTGCACTTATTTCTTCTTTGACCCATTCATTCTTTAAAAGTATGTTGTTTAGTTTCCACATTTTTGTGGGATTTTTTCCCTCTTTTTTGCTGTTGAATTCTAGTTTCAAGGCTTTATGATCAGAAAATATGCTTGGTACAACTTCAATTTTTCTGAATTTGCTGATGTCGTTTTTGTGACCCAACATATGGTCAATTCTTGAGAATGGTCCATGTACACTGGAGAAAAATGTATACTCTGTCACTTTCGGATGAAATGTCCTGTAGATGTCTATCATATCCAGGTGCTCTAGTGTTTTGTTTAGGGCCACTAAGTCTTTGTTGATTCTCTGTTTGGATGACCGATCTAGAGCCGTCAGCGGTGTATTGAGGTCTCCAAGTATGATTGTATTTTTGTCAGTTTTTGTTTTAAGGTCAATAAGTAGCTGTCTTATATATGTTGGTGCTCCTTGATTTGGTGCATATATATTAGGAATTGTTATGTCTTCTTGATTCAGTGTCCCCTTAGCCATTATGAAATGGTCATTTTTGTCTCTGAGTACTTTTTCTGTCTTGTAGTCAGCATCATCAGATATGAGTATTGCTACGCCTGCTTTTTTGTGGATGTTATTTGCTTGGAGTATTGTTTTCCAGCCTTTCACTTTGAATTTGTTTTTATCCTTGTTACTTAAATGAGTTTCTTGTAGGCAGCATACAGTTGGATTTTCTTTTTTGATCCATTCGGCTACTCTGTGCCTTTTTATTGGTGAGTTTAATCCATTTACATTTAGTGTAATTATTGACACTTGTGAGTTCCTCATTGCCAATTTATAGATTGCTTTCTGTTAGTTTTGTGCCTTGTTTGATTCTTCTCTTTTGTTTTTCTATCTTTTGTTTTTATTTGGTTGTGTTCCATACATCTTTCGTCTGTTGCTATCTTTTTTAAATCATGTGCTTCTGTGGTGGTTTTTTCAATGATGGTTACCATTAAGTAATGAAAAGGGTTCCTACCCTGTTCATGGTAGTGCACTATTTTGTGAGTACTTTTGCCCTCCATCGCCCCTTGCTACTGTTAATCTTCATCCTCTCCCCCCTTTCTTATTGTTGTCACAGTTTAAAGTTGGTTTTGTTATGTTCTTCTTGGAGCTTTTACTTGTGGCTTTGTTGTTTTTTTTTTATTCTTTGTATCTGATTGGAGAACCCCCTTTAGTATTTCCTGGAGTGGGGGTTTTCTGGTGATAAATTCTCTCATCTTTTCTGTATCTGTGAAGGTTTTTATTTCTCCTTCATATTTGAAGGATAGCTTTGATGGTTATAGTATTCGTGGCTGAAAGTTCCTCTCTTTCAAGACTTTAAATATTGGGGTCCACTCTCTTCTAGCTTGTAGAGTTTCTGTTGAGAAATCTGATGATAATCTAATGGGCTTTCCTTTATATGTTGTATTCTTCTTTTCCCTGGCTGCCTTGAGAATTTTTTCTTTGCAGTTGGTTTGTGCCAATTTTATTATGATGTGCCTTGAAGTAGGTTTGTTGGGGTTAAAAAAACTTGGAGTTCTATTTGCTTCTTGAACTTGAGGCTTTAGTTCTTTCCACAGGCTTGGGAAGTTCTCATCTATTATTTGTTTGAGTACGTTCTCCATTCCATTTTCTCTCTCTTCTCCCTCTGATATACCTATTATTCTTATGTTATTCTTTTTGATGGAGTCAGATAATTCCTGTAGGGCTATCTCATTTTTTTTAATTTTTGAATCTCTTTCTTTTTCTCTTTGTTGAGCCTCAAGTTGCTTGTCTTCTATTTTGCTAATCCTCTCTTCTATCTGGCCTGTTCTATTAGCTAAGGTTGTTACCTCATTTTTCAGCTCATGAATTGAGTTTTTCATCTCTGATTGATTTGTTTTTATAGTTTCAATTTCCTTGGAGATATACTCTTTGTGTTCATCGAGTTGTTTTCTGAGCTCCCTAAATTGCCTTTCTGTGTTTTCTTGTATATCTCTGAGTATTTTTAGGATTTCTATTTTAAATTCTCTGTCATTTAACTCCAAGGTTTCCAATATCTTAAATTTTTTCTCCATAGATTTTTCCTCATCTCTCTGTGTTACCTCTCTTTCTTTTGTATCCATGATATTCGATTTTCTCTTCTTTAATGGCATCTGAGGGTGGATTTCTTGATAGTATTAATGAGATTTTATAAGGAATAAAAGGATAAAAAAATAAAAATAAAAATAAAAAATTGCGTTTTTTTAAAAATTAATCATTAAATAAAGAAAAATAAAATAAGATAAAAATTTGAGGAAAAAAAGGAATGATTCCTTCCCCTCCTTTTTTTCTCTCCTCTCCTCTCCCCTCTTTTTTGAGAAAATCTTGTGATGAACTGTGAATTATATTGTAGTAAATAGAACAAACAATACTTGTAGTGGAGGGCCTGAATTGGGGAGAAGTAATATAGGGGTAAAGGAAAAAGAAAAAAAAGAAAAAAAAATAAAAGAAAAAAATATTTATATATAAAAAAGGGGGGAGCAGTATAGACCCACAAAAAGAAAATTAGGAAAAAATTTGGGTCAAGAATAAAATGATTTGCTTTTAGGTGTTGGCTGACTCAGAGTTATGATGAGAGGAATAAGAGGGAAACAGGAAAAAGGGGTGGAAAATTAAAAAATTACTATTGTATTTAGTGGAACAAGAACTAGATAAAATGGAGAGCCAGGGATGGGAGCACTGCTAATGTGTTAAAAAGGTGAAGTAAAAACCCTCCAAAATGCCACAAACTTAAGTTTGAGTCCCAGATAAGATAATTTGTTCATTATTGAGGTTTGAATGAGAGAAGACGTAAAGGAGAGAGGAAGAGACTAATATAGAGGGAGAAAAGAGAGAGAGAGAGAGAGAAAAGATGGAACCACTTAAAGAAGAAAAAAGAAAAAGGAGGAGAGAGAAAGAGAGAGTTAGGGGTTTTGGATTGCAACCCTCATTGAGAGAAAGGAGGAGGAATGAAAAGATAATGGGAGATATAACACTTATGGGTAGTGTAGTTCAAAGAGAGGTGAGAGTAAGACTGAGAGAGAATTAAATGACCAAATTGGAGTAGAAAAAAAAATTAAGAATGAAGAAAAGAGACACAGACGAACAAATATAATAAAATGGGATAGGTTATAAAGTCTGCAGATTATTCTTGATTTTGAGAGGTTGTCGTCTTGCTTTTTCTTTTCTGTCTTTCTGGTCGGTGATTTGTACCCCGGGTTCTGCCCCTGTGGCACGCTCTGGAAGAGGTTTGCAGTTGATAATTCTCTATGGTGATGTCATGTATTGGGCTTCAGTCTCGTTGGCAGTCGAGGCTCATTAGTGTTTATAGGCTCCAACAATGAGAGGATCTGTCACTGTGAGAGTGTTCCTGGAGCCTCTCTCCTAGTCTTTCCTTCCACAATTAGAAGCCTGATAATCCAGCTATGGGGTTTCTGCTGCCTCTGCCTGGATAGTAAGAGTCTCAAAGAGCTGGCAACTCCCCACTCTATTCCCACTCAGCACAGGGCTCTGAGTAAGGCTCAGTCAGTCAGAGCTGCTAGCATAATCAGGCGTGGCTTCCTCCCACTCAAAGACCTCTAGCTCTGCCCCTCTGTGGGATAACTCGAGTGCCCACTCCTGAGGCATTCGGAGGAATCTCTTGCCCACTCTCCGTGCACACCCACCAGGATGTCAGACCAGACAGGTCACACTTCGAGTGAAATCCCTACCCACACGGAGAAGATTGAGCTTTGGAATTGGCTTTTGCTCTATCCCCGTGCGGCTTTCCCAAGGGGCTAGGGCTGCCTGAGATTCCATTCCTGGCCCGCTCACAGACCTCTGACTCTGCTCCTCTGTGGAAAAACATGGGCGCCCACCCCTGAGGAGTTCGGAGGAATCTCCTGCACACTCTCTGTGCGTGCGCGCTGACCAGATTATGATTCTCAGGCGGGACGCCTCTCACTCCGAGAAAGCCCTCTGCCCACACGGAAAAGTTACTGGGTTGGAATTGGCTTTTGCTCTGTCCCCGTGTGGCTTTCCCAGGGCGCTGGGGCTTCCACTCCTGTCCCGCTCACAGGCCTCTGACCTTGCTCCTCTGAGGGAAAACACAGGCGCCCACCCCTGAGGAGTTCAGAGGAATCTCCTGCCCACTCTGCGTGCGTGGGCACTGACCAGATTATGAGGCTCAGGTGGGACGCCTCTCACTCCGAGAAAGCCCTCTGCCCACACGGAAAAGTTACTGGGTTGGAATTGGCTTTCGCTCTGTCCCTGTGCGGCTTTCCCAGGGCACTGGGGCTTCCGCTCCTGGCCCAATCACAGGCCTCTGACTCTGCTCCTCTGAGGGAAAACACGGGTGCCCACCCCTGAGGAGTTCGGAGGAATCTCCTGCCCACTCTGCGTGCGTGGGCGCTGACCAGATTATGAGGCTCAGGCGGGACGCCTCTCACTCCGAGAAAGCCCTCCTCCCACACAGAAAAGTTCCGCCGTTGGAGTTGGCTCCAGCTCCCTCCCTGTGCCCGGTCCCCTCAGGGCGCTGGGGCTCCTAGGAGATGCTGCTTTTTGCCCACACAGAGTCCTCTGACTCTGCTTCTCTGTGGGTTAGCACAGGCTGCGCCCACCCCTGAAGTGTTCGTAGGAATCTCTTGCCCACTAACCATGCGCGCGCCAGCCAGGAGATGCGGAAAATGGCTGCCCCACTTGTCTTTCTTTCTCTGGGTTTGGCGCGCGTGTTAGCTTGAATTGCCCAGGTTTTTCCACGGCTTGGATCTCCGTGCCACAGCCTGGTTTGGCTGTTTGTACCGCGGCCTGGATCTATTCACTCCCTATGCCCGCCTTAGTTTCTATATTCTCAGTTCTCAGTGAAAGCCATCCTGTTTGGGTTAGAGAGGAAGGCGGAGCATTTCTTACTCCTTATTTCCCCTGGGGTTTGACCATATATTTAGCCAATCTTTCGCTTGATCCTACCTTCAGGTGTGTTGTGAAGCATCTGAAGACTCCAAGGATAGGTTTTTCTGTTTCTGGTTGAAGAACTTGTTGAGTTTATGGGGAGATTTTCGGTATCGCTTCCTACCGCGCCATCACTGTGACGTCATCGCTCTGTTGTTGTTTTTGAGATCATTTTTCCTGCACTTCTGCAATAAGAATACATTTCTTTATTATAAAAAAGCTGTTAAAATTCAACATATTTGTCAAATCAAAGCACATCCTAATTTAAAATGCAGGAAGTAGATTTAAGTAAAGGAAGTACAAAAGATAGAAGTTAAAAGAGTAGAATGAGAAGTCATTGAGTGCAGGGACATGAGTTCCTAGCACAGCACCTGGTATATGATGGGCACTTTCAAAGGCTCTATGAAAGCTTGGCTGGAAAGAAAAACAATGAATCGAGAGATGAATCGAGAGATTTTCAGAAAACAAACCACTAAGGGTACACAAAAACTTTACAGAAACTGCAAATTGAAATCAACACTTATAGATAATGCTCTCTACCAAACTATTCCTTTGGACCTGTACTGAGGCGTGATTCCCAAGATGCACACGAGGTGGCAGCAGAGAAACACATGTAACAGAGACCATTATTTTATGTGCTATGGAGCAACTATCAGCCAACTTCAGAGGACTGAAATGATACCAAGTATATCTCTTGCTTTCACTACAATTAACGTTTAAAGAATTAGCAAGCAGTAACTAGATATTCCTTATATATACAAGTTATAAAGTTGCTTTTAGGTAGCCTTGAATTCAACATTGATAGATAACACACAACATCCAACTGATGTATTTTTCCAGGTAAACTGATCTGAGCTGTTATTCCCAAGGTGCACACAAGGTGGCAGCAGGGAAACACACTTGGAAAAATGTACCACAGATAATCCTGTATGTTCTTTCAAGCAAGTTTCAACTACCTCTAACCTTAGAAATGATAAAAAGCATGTTTCTTTTTGTGATTACACTTAATATTGTAAACAGTAATAGAAATTATATAAAAATTATTTTTTGAAGGTAAGGAAATGCACTCCTAAATAAGCTCCCCTCAAAATCACAATTCAGGTTACAAAATACCTTAAAATTAAAGAAAATAAACTCTATATTAGAAAACCTATGGAAAAATGTAGTGATGAATATATTTTAGGGCAAGAAAACCTTAAAATACACAGCATTTCCACCCATACTAAGAACCAGGATACTAAATAAAATCCAGAAGCAGTAAAAGAGAAAAATGTTCACAGCCTGAGCAGGCAATGTTGCAATGGTTAAATCATTTGACTTGAATTCGGAGGACCCAGAATTGAGATCCCAAGGGCTCTATATTGAGTGTGGGCTCATGTGGTTTGAGCAAAACTCACCAACTTGAGCCAAAAGTCGCTGGTTCGAGCAAGCGGCCACTCGATCAGTTGTAGCTTCTGGTAAAGTCACATATGAGAATAGAGTTAATAAACATGTAAGGTGTCACAATTAAAACTGATGATTGATCTGTGACCTGGTACATAGTAGAAAACTCTCTCCATTTCTGTCTGTCTGTTTCTATCTATCCCTCTCTCTGACTCTCTCTCTGTCTATGTAAAAAAAAAAAAAGAAAAAAAAGTAATGTACACAAAGACATATGGAAGGTGTATACCATATTTCCCCATGTATAAGACACATCTTTTCACTTTCGTTTGGGGGAAATGGCACCATTTCTGGGAGTCTTCATTTGTAGGCGTACAGGAGATGCATTCCCACTGGTCTGAGTGGGTCCTGCATTTCCCGCTGGCGTTGTAGACCAGTCGTGGAAACTTGGCCATGAGTCTGGGCAGTGTCCAGGTTGTTCCTGTGGGGGGGGGAGCAAGTAAGGGTTTCAATCGGGAAGGTCACAAGTGAGTCTGTGGGGGCCACCGTGGATGAGTTGGGGAGTCACAGGGAAGGGAGCTGGGAGACTGGAGCAGGAGAGAGACCAAAGTGTGGTGCCCACTGGTGCCCTGAATGTGGGTCCTGTGCAAAGGGAGAGGGTGCAAAGGGGAAGGTGGGGAGGGAGGAAAGGGGAGGTATTTTCAAATTCTGTTAATGTTCCCAGGAGGGGAGGAGTGTTGTGTCACACTGAGGATGGTTATGAAGTGTCTGGGTCATGGGGCAGCATCCAGGGTGGAGTCTCATAAAATATTAAAATGAGGTGGCCCAGGGGAAAGTTGCTCTAAGCTGGTTTGTTTGTGTGTCAAGACAGTATCCTCAGTGTGCTTCCCGTGGCCATATCCGCAGAGTGAATCTTTGAAGGTTTGCTGTTGATGTATTTGCAGTGCAGTGCTACCTCCATGCATCTACTGCAGCCATGGCTCAATTGGAGTGAGTTGGTGACAGGTGCTGAAGGTGGCTCCATTGTGTCAGCCTCAGGCGCTAAGAAGCGCTTGGTTGCTAAGCAAAGGAGCAATGACCCAGATGGTCAAAACATCACCCCTAAATGGGCTTGCTGGGTGGATTCTGCATATGGGAGTTGGTCTCTCTGCCTCCCGTCTACTCACTAAATAATAAAAAAAGAAACAGCAGAGAGCTTTTGCCAGTTAGCTCAAGTGCTTAGGAACATCAACTGAAAACACCAAGTTTGGGATTTGATCCCCAGTCAGGGCATATCTAATGAGTCCATGGCTGAGTGAAACAACAAATGAATGTTTCCCTTCTCACTCCGTTCTCTCTCCTTTCTTCTTTCTGTCTCTCTGTAAACCAATAAAAATTAAACTTTGGCCAGATAGCTTCATTGGTTACAGAATTTTCCTGGACCATGAAGGTTAGTGGTTTGATTACTTGGTTAGGGCACATACAGGAAAATCTCAATGTTTCTATCTCTCTCTGCCTCTCTCTCAAAAAGAACAACAAAGGTAGCGGGGAGAACTAATTGTAAACTGAAGACTGTAGCCATTTTCCTACAGTAAATGTCTGGGATTAAATGGAGTTAGGTATTGCCCTGTATTCTCAGAAGAAAATCAGTTCTCAAGGTAGCTCCGTGCAGAAATCTCAGCTGATGAGGCAGATAAGCTGGTCACGCCGATCCTGCCCTGCAGCCCACTGCACACTCCTCTGGGGGCTGATCTGGGTGCAAGAGATGGCATGAGGGTAAAGGATTTGCGCCAGGCATTACCCTTTCGCAAACAAAGCCACGGGCTTGTGCAGGAGACATAGGGTGTCTAAGAATGTGCCAGGAGAGGGAGGGAGGTAGAGAGAGGGTGGACCTCCGCTGTTTCAGATGGGCTGCTAAGGGGAGGCAGACTGTGTTGACCTCATTTAAAACATTTTCAACTGCAGAGGGCGATTGGAGACACTTGAAGCCTCCTGAAGGCCACTCAGGCCAAAGGCCATGTGAGCCCTATTAGGCAGTGAGGGGAAGGGCAAGGCAGGGCCACATAGAAAGAATCCGACAGGTAGGGCAGGCTAAGTGCCATCGCTTAAGAGAGAACTCTGGAGGAGTTCTGGAGTGGCAGATGAAAGGCGGGGTCTTGGAAACCAGCCTGATTGGGCAGGGTGAATGAGATCACTGGATGCAGAGACTTGGGAGGAGGGACTTGATAGGGATTACAGTTAGGGTCAGGGTTAGGGTTAGGGTTAGGGTGACGGTAAGGGTAAGGGTGAGTGTGACGGTGAGTGTAAGGGTGAGGGTGAGGGTTAGGGTTAGGGTTAGGTTTAGATTGGGTAAGGTTTAAAGTTAGGGTTAGGGGTATGAAGAATTGATGCTTCTCATCTCTTCCAGCCTGTTTGTCCCACTCTCTTTCTCAAAAAAATATGGAGGAATTGTTCACCCTGAAGTCATGTCAAACCATTATATTTTGATTTTTTTTTATCACTTTTTTTACTATCTCCTCAAATTTACTTTCTGCTCCTTGGTGTTTGCTGCAGTCTGAGATACTATAGCATTGTTTCAGTTCCTGCATATTTGGTGAGGTGAACAGAAACCTCTGGTCTCAGATTCACAAATATCCTTTTTTTTTCTGCTAAAAGAACTGGTCAAAAAACCCCCACTCCATAACCCCAGTCCCCAGAGACTCCTCTCTTGTTCCTTGGCAGTTGACACAGAAAAAAGGTCAACATATTACACCTCCACTCCTGGGTGTGTCTAGTCCCAGGCTACACAAAGTATGTTTCCTTCATCTCTAGCAAAGGGAGTGTTGTAGTGTCCCAGACTTAAAGAATGTGAATCTGCATTTTAGCAACATCCCAGGTTATTTATATACAGTAAATGTTCAAAGTGCCTATTTTTTAATTATTTATATCTGAGAATATGGATATTTAAAATTCTACCCTTTCCTAAATTTAACTCCTCATATTGGAAAGCCAAAATGACAAGCTCACAAAAACAGAGTGGAAGCTGCCAGGAACTGGGGGATGGAGAAAACAGAGAAGTTCGTACAAGGGAACAAACTTTTCAATATAACATAAATAAGATCTGAGGATCTAAAGATAACATGGCAGCCTGACCAGTGGTGGTACATTAGATAAAGCATCAACCAGAAACACTGAGGTGCATGGTTGGAAACCTTGTGGTTGATAGTTCAAGCATGGGGTCAACAATAGTATCCCAAGGTTGCTGGGTTGAGCCCTAGGTTGCTGGCTCAATATAAGAACCCCAGTCAAGACACTTTTGAGAAGAAATAAATGAACAACTAAATTGACTGAACACCTTTCTCTTTTAGGTATGATCATTTCCACCATTACACAAGAAAAAGTAGAGCATGCAATCACTAAAGCTTTTATTTCTGAGTGTTGGGAAAATGGTACTGTCACATCAGAACTGGATAGATGTATGATTATCACATCTTTGTCTCTTAGGATTGAGAAGATTGTCCCTATAGGAATTGAAGACCTCTATGAAAAAATAGAAATCAGTAATATAATTTACAAAAAAATTATATTGCTGCTTTGTAGGCAGATAAAAATTTATAATATCTGGTGCTAAACAGTATAAAAAAGTTTGTTTTTTTACCAAAATAAAATAGAACCAAATCTGCATTAATAACAACAATCTTTACTTTAAGACAAAACTAATTCTCTTTCTCACAAAAACTTATCCCAGTATATCATACATTTTAATTCAATTGGAACATATTTTTGTTTCATTTTATACAGAATTCATTTTGTTATTGATTTTTCTGTAGCTTTATTGATATATACTAGAATTCTAATCCTTTAAGAACATTTTAATTCTGGTAAAAACCAAAATTAAGTAATTGTATATGTTATACCAGTATTCTTAACATTAATATTCATAAACAAAATCAATCTTGCTGTTGGTTGAGCTGTATTTACTGGTAGCACGATTATTTTTAATATTTTACAAGACATATTTACTAGTTGTCACATATATGCTTAGTTTCTTGGTAATATAAAGCGAAGCATAATTAAACGTATAATTCTAATTCTCAAGCAAACTCCCACTGCCCTGCACCACAAAAAATATTTCTTAAAAAAGCCACAATGTTACAAATCAAAACATTTCTCTGCTGGTCCTCTGTATATAAACTCTTTCAGGTCTTATCTTTTTCTCTCAGTTCCATGGCAGTGCCTTCCAATTGGCTGCTGGAGCAATTTAAATTGCCTCAGCATGACTAGAAAAGTAGACACTATCTCAGGTGCATTTTCAGATAAGGTAAAACTTATCCTAAATGTGTACCATAATAAAAATATGCAAGTGCCATTTGGGTCAGAGAGGCAGCTCAGGTACCCTATGCCTGCATAAGGGAAAAATTAGCCTGTACCTCACTCAGTTTAGTGGCTGACTCCTTCTAGAAGTTTCTGCTTAAATCCATTAAATTGTTGAAACATCAAGCTGAACTGAAGCAATACACACCATGATTTCTAAAAAAGTCAAAACACAATAGGAAACTATAAACCTTAGAAAATGAAGTGATGGAGTATTCAAATAACTCCCCACTAAAAATGGGCATATAAAATACTTTATGTCAGAAATCAGTAGAGAAATGCAAATGAAAACTGCTATAAGACATTACTTCACACTTATCAGGAGGGCTTTCACTAACAAATCAATGAACAACCAGAGATGATGAGGATTTGGAGGAAGAAAACACTTCTCCAGCATTGCCTGCCTGCATGCAGATTTTCATTTTCTTTTCCCCTTTCAGAGCTTCCACAATTCCACTTTGGCTGCAACAGAGACAGACTATAAACACATTGATGCACTGCTAAAATCTGGACGACTTCCTTGCTCCTACCACAGTTGTGTAACATAAATTTTCCTACCTTGTCTTTCTTTTATTTTTGCATATTCCAGACAAACAAGAGAGGTAATTTAGTAATTTTTTCATGGTAAATCTAGTTGAACTCTCAGCCAAATCACTTCTTCATCAACAAATGACCATTTTCTGATGACAC
Source organism: Saccopteryx leptura (assembly GCF_036850995.1). Lineage (NCBI taxonomy): Eukaryota > Metazoa > Chordata > Mammalia > Chiroptera > Emballonuridae > Saccopteryx > Saccopteryx leptura. The sequence continues at coordinate 476,602 of NW_027095704.1, read as the reverse complement.
TACCACCTTATTAAAGTTGCAAGCCCTAATAATTAAAATCGTTAGCAGCTGATGCTGCTTAATTTGCTCACAATTAATTCCACCAAGGGAATATAAACACACAAATTTTTTCCACTATACAACACACTGTCTTGTTGTCCATGCTACCTCCCTCCCTCCAATTCTTCACTGCCTGTGAATCATTCTCCATTCTGTACTTATTCTGACAAATTATCCGTTCCCTAAATAACTTTTTTATGTTATAAAGTCTGCCTTACATATTCCCCATTTATTTCTAGATGAACATGCCACAATCATTTTTCTTTTTACCCTGGTCCCTCTATTACCATCTTGTCATAAACAAAAACCCACTCCCACTTCTGCCTATATAATAACCTTTACCTGGCCCAGTCTCAGCACTTGTTTATAATTTCTTCCATGCCCTACTCTGCACACTCTCACAGTTGCTACCACACTTGACATTCCACAAACATACTGCTTCCACACCTGATTGGCTAACTTTCAATCACTTTCCAATCTTGAGAATCTCAGGGTGCAATTTGCCACGACAATCCTTTTACTTTATTTTCAAAGCTCTTGTGGCACTCAAGCCATTTCACAGAAACCCCCTTCTCACTACTGTTGTCTCACTGCTGCCTTGTTGAAAGAGTACATCAGCATGAGCTGCAGTCAATCCTTTTATCCGTGCCTTTCGTACATAATAGGGTTACAATAAAATAAAATAAAGGGCAGGTCTATTTGAAAATAAGGTGCATTATAGAATAAATACTGTGAGAAAAGAAAATATAAAAAATTATTAGAATCGTATATCATCCCCTCAACCAAACTGTTTCTGTGTATTTGAATCACTACTCATGACTAATATAAAACATGGAGTTCCCTAAAACATAAGCATGCAACAAGATGCAAAGTGAAAAATGGGAAAAGACACAAAGGTGATGCAAAAGCAGTTTGAGAGTTTCTGGTTATGTGTACTAGCTCTTAATTTCAAAATGTACATTGGACAGCAGCAGAGGAATACATTTTTCTTGTGACATTTATGTAGCTGTAATTTTCAAGACATGCGTGAGATGGCAGCAGAAAATTTTGTTTGTTTTTTCTAGAAACGCCCTTGGCCCTTTTAATCCAAATGTATGCAAAACGCAACAGCAATCATCCTGGCTGAATGGCTTTCTTGGCTGGAATATTGTCTTGCAATGCAGAAGTGGCTGCTTCAGTCCTTGGCTGGGGAACATACAGAAACTGATCGATGCTTCTGTCTTACCCTTATTCTCCTGCCTCCCCTTTGATTCAATAAAAATAAAAAATTAGGCCCTGGCCGGTTGGCTAAGCAGTAGAGCGTCGGCCTGGCGTGCAGGGGACCCGGGTTTGATTCCCGGCCAGGGCACATAGGAGACGCGCCCATTTGCTTCTCCACCCCATCCCCTCCTTCCTCTCTGTCTCTCTCTTCCCCTCCCACAGCCAAGGCTCCATTGGAGCAAAGATGGCCCAGGCACTGGGGATGGCTCCTTGGCCTCTGCCCCAGGTGCTAGAGTGGCTCTGGTCACGGAAGAGCAACGCCCCGGAGGGGCAGAGCATCGCCCCCTCATGGGCAGAGCGTCGCCCCTGGTGTGCGTTCTGGGTGGATCCCGGTCGGGCATATGCGGGAGTCTGTCTGACAGTCTCTCCGTTTTTCCAGCTTCAGAAAAATACAAAAAAAAATTAAAAAAATAGAAAAAAATAAAGACAAATTAAAAGGCAATGGAGAAAATTTTTTTTCTCCACAGCATTCACTGAGAATCCAGACATGCTATTCATTTCTATTTTAAGACCCTCACATGCCCCACCTCACTTAATGTTCCCATTTGTCAAATGAGACAGAAACGATTGTTATCTGCATTTCACAGGTATTTGAACTAAAGACTGATTCTAACCTAATTCAAAACCTAGAAACGATGGTCCAAAATGAGACAGAAGTGTGTACACACATGGTATCCTAGACACATACAGCCATCAAAGTTGTCCTTGAAATTTTTGAATACTGTTTTTTTTTAAGAACACCTGCACATAAACTAATGGTCCAGCTTGTCAAGCACTCAACCAAAGTGGAGTTGGGGTGGAAATTGGGCAGGAAAAGGGATAGGATAGAATAAGAGAAGAGGGGAGTGAGGAAGTTGCTTGGCCCTTCCCAGGTGCTGAACCAACAAGAGATCCTTTAAGAGTGCTCTACCCACTTCTACCACCTCCCTGTCTGATGGCATTTTAAAATCTGTTATTCGGTCCAGAGCACAGGTCTGCTTCTACCCATTTGTCCTTTTTTTGAGACTTCACCTGACAGAAGCTTCCTACAGGCTCAGAATTAACACAAGAGCTGACGTATGGCTCCAACATCTACAAGCAAAAAAATAAAAACTAAGTCTCCTCCTCTGTCAAATGGGGAGAACCACTCCCGCTTAGGTGACTGTGAGGATTCAGGAAAGCAGTGCTCATTAGCTCCTGCCAACTGTGTGACCAGCACTTTGCCTCTGTGCTATTTTGACCCATGTCTCATACAAAATTTCTATCAGTTCCCTCCTCTCTGCAGCCACAACAACATAGCGTGTGAGACCTTGGAGCTCAGGATAGCCCTGCTGCACTCTGTCCTTGCCATTCCCAGCTGAAGTCCAGGCCAATAATAAACGTATCTGGCCAAGTACCTGGAATCCCGAGCTTAGCTAGCGACACCCTCTCAGTTCTTGCACTCTCACAACCTCTTCATTCCTTGGAAACCACATTCTAATAAGGGACGCTGAGGGGCCACATGAAAAGGGTAGGCATCCGGAGGAAAAGGGCAGAAGGACTCAGTGCCCATACCTCCACCAATATTATGACTTGCTCATGACATTCTCTAAAAGCAAAGTAGTTATGGCACAAAGGGGTCCGACCCACAGACACTGGGTTATTTTTCCTAACCTCCTCGCTGGAATGTAATCTGAGATTATCAAAATGTACCAGTAATTCATATAGCCATACTGGGGTCCCTGAAAAGATTAATTTTTAAAAATTATACATTTTTAAAAATAAATTAATGTGAACATTTCTTTTTTTCTTTCTTTTTTTTACAGAGACAGGGAGAGAGTCAGAGAGAGGGATAGATAGGGACAGACACACAGAAATGAAGAGAGTTTATATTATGTGCCAGGTCACAGATTATACATCAGTTTTACTTGTGACCCCTTACGTGTTCATTGACTCCTGTCTCATATGTGCCTTGGTCAGGGGTATACAGCTGATGGAGTGACCGCTTGCTTGAGCCAGCGAACTTGGGCACAAGCTGGTGAGTTTTGCTCAAACCACATGAGCCCATGCTCAATCTGGCGCCCTTGGGATCTCAAACCTCGCTCCTTTGCATTCCAGTCAAATGCTCCAACCACGTCGCCATTGCGTGTGCAGGCTGTGAACATTTTTTTCTTTTACTTTCTCTGAATTTTATTAATATCCTCATTCTTATTATGGGTGGAAAGGCTGTGTATTTTAAGGTTTTCTTGCCTTAAAATATATTCATCACTAATTTTTTTCATAGATTTTCTTATGTAGTTTTTATTTCCATTAATTTTAAGGAATTTTGCAACTTCAATTGTGATTTTGAGGGGGGGGGTATTTAGGAGTGAATGTCCTTACCTTCAAAAAAGGGATTTTCAGGTAATTTCTATTCCTGTTTACTGTGTTAAGTGTAATGACAACAAAAAACATGCTTTATATCATTTCTAAGGTTAGAGGTGGTTGAAACTTGCTTGAAAGAACATACACAATTATATATGGTAAATGTTATCAAAGTGAGCTTCCCTGCTGCCACCTCGTGTGCACCTTGTGAATAAAAGCTCAATTCAATTCCCTAGGAAAAATACATCAGTTGGGTTTTTTGCGTTATCTGTCAATGTTGAATCCAAAACTATCTAAAAGAAACTTTTATAACTTGTAAATATAAAGAATTTCTAGTTACTGCTTGCTAATTTTTTCAACGTTAATTGTAGTGAAAGCAAGAGATATACTTGTTATCATATCAGTCCTCTGTAGTTGGCTAGAACTTGCTCCATAGCACATACAATAATGGTCTCTTTTACATGTGCTCTCTGCTGCCACCACGTGTGAATCTTGAGAATCACTCTTCAGTACAGGTCCAAAGAAATAGTTTGGAAGAGAGCATTGTCTATAAACGTTTATTCCAATTTGCAATTTCTGTAAAGTTTTTGTGCATCTTTAGTGGTTTGTTTTCTGAAAATCTCCCGGTTCATCTTGTTTTTCTTCTTTCTTTGAGCCATGCTTTCATAAAACCTTTGAAAGAGCCCATCATATACAAGGCACTCTGCTAGGAACTCATGTCCCTGCACTCAATGACTTCCCATTCTACTCTTTTAACTTTTGTCTTTTGAACTTTTTTTATATAAATCTACTTCGTGTCTTGTAAAATAGGATGTGCTTTGATTTGACAAGTATGTTGAATTCTACCAGATTTTCTATTATAAAAAATAAATTCTTATTGCAGAAGTGCAAAAAATGATCTCAATAACAACAACAACAAATTATCATACAGATATATCTACTGTAAATATTAGGACATTTTGTTTCCATATTCTTTGTGTACCTATTATATTTTTCTATGTATATATACTCAGGTACACTGGGGATGTGTACATCTGTGTACATAGAAATGTTCACAGAAACATTTTGAGAGTGTATACCATATTTCCCTATGTATAACACTCATCTTTTTTAAAAAATGTGGGTTTAGGAAACGGGGTGCGTCTTATACAGTGGTTGTAGTATATTTTATTTGCATTTCCCGTTTATTCCCATTTGTATCATTTTCTCAAACTTTGTACACCAAAATTAAGGTGCATATTATACAGGAAGCCTTCTTATACATGGGGAAATATGGTACTTTACAACCTTACATTTATATCCTATTGGAGTGAGATTTTGAAAAACATAATTCATTCTTCTATGTAATTTAAGCTGCAAAAACAACAACAAAAAAGCTATTGTCATTTTTTCTTTTATTTATTTATTTATGTTAGAGGCAGGATAAAGGGAGGAAAAGACAGACAGATAGTCAGAAACATCAATCTGTTTCTGTATGTGCCTTGAACCAGGAGCAAAACTATGACATTAGTGTATGGGTGTGATGCTTTAACTACTGAGCTCTGTGGTTAGAGGAAGCCATTGTCTTTTGGGGAAAAAATTTACTAGAGAAAACCAGAGGTAATTAAAAAATAAAATAATATTCTAATCTGCTGTGGTGACAACACCAGAAGACTTTTCTTTGCTCTTGAAATTTAGGGGCATAATCACTATTTAAAGTTGTTTAGCACAAAGTGAACCCTCTCCTAATATGCACTTTCTTTTGTGCTGTGTCAGCAGTCCAGACTGAGAGACCTCCTAAGCTTTGGACATAAGAATTCATCTGAGCATTGTTCACCACATACAAGCTAGGTTCTTTTGCTCACAGAACAATTCCCATGGTCTTTGGTTCATAACTGCTACATTTTCTCAGTTTTATACCTGAGAACATACATTGCTGAAAAACCGAGACTTATGTCTCAGCTCTGCCTTCTGAGAAACTGATATACTGAATCTCACCACAATAAATCATAACTGACACCAAAGATATTGCACTACCAAATTCAGTGCTTGTTAAAATTACGATTATTTTATTTATGCATATTTTTTCTTTCTGTCTACCCCATGACAGTGTAGTATTCATAAAGACAGAAAGTGAATCTGTCTCAATCACTATAGGCAAACAGTGTCAAGCACAGTGCCTGGAACATAATAGAAATACAATAAGAGTTTCCTGAATGAATGAATAAATAGTCATTTGTATACATACACAGATATTCACAAATGACAGACACTGTGCAATGAGAGAGATATGCTCATGTGCAATACAAACCTATGCACACAGATATACACACACCCAATGTACCTGAGTATATATACATAGAGAAATATAATAGGTACACAAAGAATATAAAAAAATGTCCTAATATTAACAGTAGATATATCTGTATGAAAATTTGTTGTTCTTTTTGAGATCATTTTTCTTGCACTTCTGCATCTTTAGTGGTTTGTTTTAGGCTCTGCCTCTCTGAATTCTTTCCTGTGCCTGTAGGAGGGGCTGGAACCCATCAAAGTGCCTTCTTTAGATATTCTTCTATTCTGTGAATGTTCTCCATTTAAACTCTCAGTTTTTTCTATAATAAAAAAGCTGTTAAAATTCAACATACTTGTCATATCAAAGCATACCCCATTTTACAATACATGAAGTAGATTTATATAAAAGAACTTCAAGAGACAGAAGTTAAAAGAGTAGAATGGGAAATCATTGAGTGCAGGGACATGAGTTCCTAGCACAGTGCCTGGTATATGATGGGCACTTTCCAAGGTTTTATTTATTAATTTATTTTTATTATATTTATTTTTATAAATAAATTTTTATTTTAATGGAGTGACATCAATAAATCAGGGTACATATATTCAAAGAAAACATTTCCAGGTTATCTTGTCATTTAGTTCTGTTGCATACCCATCACCCAAAGAGAAATTGTCCTCCATCACCCTCTATCCAGTTTTTTTTGTACCCCTCCCCCTCCCCTTCCCCCTCTCCCCCCTTCCTTTCCCCCACCCCCTGTAACCACCACACTCCTGTCCATGTCTCTTAGTCTCGCTTTTATGTCACACCAATATATGGAATCCTGCAGTTCTTGTTTTTTTCTGATTTGCTTATTTCACTCCACATAATGTTATCAAGGTTCCACCATTCTGCTGTAAGTGATCCGATATCATCATTTCTTCTAGCTGAATACTATACCATGGTGTATATGAACCCCATCTTCTTTATCCAGTCTTCTATTATTTTTAAAGTGATTGAAAGCCTTTAAGCAAACTCTTGGCCAATACAGCAAGAATCCATAAAAGAGTAGTGTCCTTAACATGTTCACTAAGTCCAAATTGGCCCCATCACCATGCCAAATCCCTGAAAAAAAATGCAACCCAAACACAGTTCAGTCTGTTAGGAGCTGTCACAGGGAGCAGGAGTCCAGGAAAAGTCCACACAGGAAAAGTCCACATGGCACTGGAATTGTTGTCACCATTCTATACTTTGCAGCTCATGTCCAAGTCCCAATGACCGCTGCTTCTAGCTGGTAATGATTCAGGTAGACTGGAAAAGCCATTTGCAGCAAGCGTGGATATGGAGCTTCTGTTCTCCTCTGCCTGGAGAGTTGAGACCAGGTTGCTTTTCCCTGGAGCTCTGCAACTGTGGCATGGTAAGGGAACCTTGGGATACACTAAGCTGGGTGGCAAAGGTAAATTTATAATACAAGTTGGCAAAGGGAGGAAAGAGAGCTCTAAATTCAGAGTAGGTGGCAGCCTGAAATATGAGTGAGACATTGTGGTAGGAGGGATAAAGGAAACACTATATATTAAGCAAAGCAGCAGAAAATAGGACTATCAACACCCACAACAGAGATCTTTGAGGGAAGAATAAAAAAACTGACTATTTAGGCAAAACATAGTTAAGTGGCCCTTGTGCAAATGAGATCAGTTTACCTGCTTCTTGGAAGAAATACCCTAGGCTCGTCCACAGTGTCATAGATGGGGCCGATGGCCCTGGGCACCTTCAGCCTTCAGTGGCAAACCCCAGCTTTCTGGGCAAGGTTAGGTCATAGGTGGCTGGAGAAGGGATGGAAGAGACTGAACCCTCCCTTAGTGAAGCGTAGGAAAAGCCTGCCTTCCAGTGTCCCTGTTTCTTCACAGCAGAGGCATGTAAGCCTGGCAGGCTTTAGCTCAATGACCTTCCTTTCCACTATTGAAGCAGGACCCAGATGGAATCCTATGAGACCCCTTTGGGGCATTGGAGCTTTTAAGGGTGTATCCTAAAAGCTGGTAGTTCCCCTGATCTCTATTGGGCTTTTTCTGCCTCTAGGTATCTTAAAAGCCATGCTCAGAAGATCTCGCTGAGGGGTTTGAAGATCCCCATCCGCCTATATAAATCTTTTCCATATATCTGGAGCTATTTGGAAAAAGACAAAAAAGTGTTATTAGCTGGATCTAATAAAAAAGTTAGTAGTTTGCAGGGGAAAAAGATTTGGTGTCTCCTGTTCATCAGCCTTCAAAAGAAATGTAAAAATTAAATATTTTTTAAGTAAAAAGCATGATATGGTAGACCCGTAGGAGTCATTGGCCTGGTGTGCAGGATTCCCGGGTTTGATTCCTGGACAGAGCACACAGGAGAAGCTCCTATCTACTTCTCCACCCCTCCCCCTCTCCGTCCTTTCCGTCTCTCACTTCCCCTCCCGCAACCAAGGCCCCACCGGAGCAGGAGCCACCCCGGACAGTAAGGATGGCCCCATGGCCTCTGCCCCAGTCGCTAGAATGGCTCTGGTTGTAACAGAGCAACACCTCAGATGGGCAGAGCATTCCCCCCTGGTAGGCATGCCAGGTGGATCCCGGTCAGGCGCATGCGGGAGTCTGTCTGACTGCCTCCCCATTTCCATCCTCAGAAAAATATAAAAATTAAGTAAATAAAAGAAAAAATACAACCAAAAAAAAGGGGGCTGGGGCATTCTCATGTGTTAAAGCTCCAGGGAGCAAGGAGTGAGCTTGAGTATGTCCTATGAAACATGGAGCTCTATGTTGACATATAAGTCTTTGAAGAAGGAGGAACTGCTGAAATAGTTAATCAGCATTTGTCCCTAAGACAGCAGTCTTTATAGTGGAAACACCATAAGTAAATATTTGCTGACTCTCTATAGAATATAGGGGGAATATGGCAAATGCTGAAAAGACATGCTCTTTGTGCCCCTAACCCTCCCCCAACCCCCTCCCTCTCTTCCCCCATCCTGTACCCCCAACACTGTTGTCCATGTCTGAGTCTCATCATTATGTCCCAACTATGTATGGAATCATATAGTTCTTATTTTTTCTGATTTACTTCTTTTGCTCAGTATAATGTTATCAAGGCCCATCCATGTTGTTATAAAAGATCCTATGTCATCATTTCTTATGGCTGAGTAGTATTCCATAGTATATATATACCAAAGCTTTTTAATCCACTCGTCCTCTGATGGACACTTGGGCTGTTTCCAGATCTTTGCTACTGTGAACAATGCTGCCATAAACATGGGGGTGCATTTCTTCTTTTCAAACAGTGCTATGGTGTTCTTGGGGTATATTCCTAACAGTGGTATAGCTGGGTCAAAAGGCAGTTCAATTTTTAATTTCTTGAGGAATCTCCATACTGTTTTCCACAGTGGCTGCACCAGTCTGCATTCCCACCAGCAGTGCAGGAGGGTTCCCTTTTCTCCACATCCTCGCCAGCACTTATTCTGTGTTGTTTTATTGATGAGCGCCATTCTGAATGGTGTGAGGTGATATCTCATTGTGGTTTTAATTTGCATTTCTCTAATTATTAGTGATGTTGAACATTTTTTCATATGCCTATTGGCCATCTGTGTGTCCTCTTTGGAGAAGTGTCTATTCATTTCTTTTGCCCATTTTTGGATTGGATTGTTTGTCTTCCTGGTATTAAGTTTTACAAGTTCTTTATAAATTTTGGTTATTAACCCCTTATCAGATGCAATGTCAAATATATTCTCCCATTGTGTAGTTTGTCTTTTTATTCTGTTCTTATTGTCTTTGGCTGTTCAGAAGCTTTCTAGTTTGATAAAGTCCCATTTGTTTATCCTGTCTTTTATTTCACTTGCCTGTGGAGACAAATCAGAAAATATATTGCTGCGAGAGATGTCAGAGAGCTTACTGCCTATGTTTTCTTCTAAGATGCTTATTGTTTCACGGCTTACATTTAAGTCTTTTATCCATTTTGAGTTTGTTTTTGTGAGTGGTGTAAGTTGGTGGTCTAGTTTCATTTTTTGCAGGTAGCTGTCCAATTTTCCCAACATCATTTGTTGAAGAGGCTGTCTTTACTCCATTGTATTTCCTTACCCTCTTTGTCAAATATCAATTGTCCATAGAACTGTGGGTTTATTTCTGGGTTCTCTGTCCTGTTCCACTGATCTATGTGCCTGTTCTTATGCCAGTACCATGCTGTTTTGAGTACAGTGGCCCTATAATATAACGTGATATCCGGAAGTGTGATCCCTCCCGCTTTATTCTTCCTTTTCAAGATTGCTGAGGCTATTTGTGTTCTCTTTTGGTTCCATATAAATTTTTGGAATATGTGTTCTATATCTTTGAAGTAGGTCATCGGTATTTTAATCAGTATTGCATTGAATTTATAGATTGCTTTGGGTAATATAGACATTTTAATGATGTTTATTCTTCCTAACCATGAGCACAGTATATGCCTCCACTTATTCGTATCTTCCCTGATTTCTTTTATCAGTGTTTTATAATTTTCCGAGTACAAGTCTTTAATATCCTTGGTTAGATTTATTCCTAGCTACTTTATTTTTTGTTGTTGCAATGGTAAAGGGGATTGATTCCTTGATTTCTCTTTCTGACAGTTCATTATTAGTGTATAAAAATGCCTCTGATTTCTGTGTATTGATTTTATATCCTGCCACCTTGCCGAATTGATTTATCAGTTCTAGTAGTTTTTTGACTGAAATTTTAGGGTTTTCTATATACAATATCATATCATCTGCAAATAATGATAGTTTTACTTCTTCTTTTCCCATTCGGATGCCTTTTATTTCTTTTTCTTGTCTGATTGCTGTGGCTAGGACTTCCAGAACTATGTTGAATAAGAGTGGTGAAAGGGGTCATCTCTGCCTTGTTCCTGATCTTAAGGGGATTGCTTTTAATTTTTGCCCATTGAGTATGATGTTGGCTGTGGGTTCGTCATAGATGGCCTTTATCATGTTGAGGTATGTTCCCTGTATTCCCATGTTGATCATGAATGGGTGCTGGACTTTATCAAATGTTTTTTCTGCATCTATTGAAATTATCATGTGGTTTTTCTCCTTTCTTTTTTTTATGTGATGAATCACATTGATTGATTTGCGAATATTGTACAAGCCTTGCCTCCCAAGAATAAATCCCACATGATTATGGTGTATGATTTTTTTCATATATTGCTGGATCTGGTTTGCTAATATTTTGTTGAGGATTTTTCATCTAAGTTCATCAGGGATATTGGCCTATAATTTTCTTTTTTTGTGTTGTCTTTGCCTGGTTTTGGAATCAGAATTATGCTTGCCTCATAAAAAAAGTTTGGAAGTCTTCCTTTCTCTTGAATTTTTTAAAGTAGCTTGAGAAGGATAGGAGTTAGTTCTTCTTTGAATATTTGGTAGAATTCACTTGTGAAGCCCTCAGGCCCAGGACTTTTCTTTTTTGGGAGTTTTTTGATAGCTGTTTGAATCTCATTTGGTGTAATTGGTCTGTTTAGGTTTTCTGATTCTTCCAGATTGATTTTTGGAAGATTATATGATTCAAGGAATTTGTTCATTTCATCTAGGTTGTCTAGTTTTTTGGAGTACAGTTCTTTATAGTGTTTCTTTACAATATTTTGTATCAATATTTCTGTTGTGTCAGTTGTTATTTCTCCACTCTCATTTCTAATTTTATTTATTTGAGTCCTCTCTCTTTTTTTCTTGGTGAGTCTCATTAAAGGTTCATCGATCTTGTTTACCTTTTCAAAGAACCAGCTCCTGGATTCATTGGTCCTCTGTATTGTGTATTGTTTCTTTAGCTTCTGTGTCATTTATTTCTGATCTGATCTTTATTATTTCCTTCCTTCTACTAGCTCTGGGCTTTACTTGCTGTTTTTTTTTTTCTAGTTCTTTTAGATGCAGGGTTAAGTTGTTTATTTGAGCTTTTTCTAGCTTCTTGAGGTATGCCTGTAATGCTATAAACTTCCCTCTAAGTACTGCTTTTGCTGTGTTTCATAAATTTTGAGTTGATGTATGCTCATTATCGTTCATTTCTAGGAATTTTTTAATTTCTTCTTTGATCTCAATGTTAACCCATTCATTATTTAATAACGTGCTAATTAGTTTCCAAGTGTTTGAATATTTTTCCATTTTTCTATTGTGGTTGATTTCTAGTTTAATGTCATTGTGATCAGAGAAAGTGCTTGATATGATTTTGATCTTCTTAAATTTGTTGAGACCACTTTTGTGCCCTAACATATGGTGTATTCTAGAGAATGTACCATGAGCACTAGAAAAGAATGTATATTCTGCTGTTTCAGGGTGAAAGGTTCTGAAGATATCTATTAAATTGAGTTGATATAATATGTCCTTTAAGTCTGCTGTTTCTTTGTTGATTTTCTTTCTTGAGGATCTATCTAATGATGTTAGTGGGGTATTGAAATCCCCTACTATTATAGTATTGCTGCTGATCTCACTTTTTAAGTCCATCAAAGTCTGCTTTATATATTTAGGTGCTCCTATATTAGGTGCATAGATATTTATAATAGTTATATCTTCCTTTTGGATTTCTCCCTTTATCATTATGTAGTGACCTTCTTTATCTCTAACTATGGTCTTGGTTTTAAAGTTTATTTTGTCGGATATAAGTATTGCTACCCCAGCTTTTTTTTCATTTCCATTTGCGTGAAATATTTTTTTTTCATGCTTTTCTCTTCAGCTTGTGTACATCTTTTGATTTAAGGTGTGTTTCTTGTAGACAGAATATGTATGGGTCCTGTTTTCTTATCCACGCAGCTACCTTATGTCTCTTGATCAGATCATTTAATCCATTAACATTTAAGGTTATTACTGATATGTAATTGTTTATTGCCATTTTTTTTCTTTGAAACTGTATTCCTCTTTTGCTATATTCTTTTTTTCCTCTGATCTGTTTACAACAGGTCCCTTAGCATTTCTTGCAGCCTTGGTTTGGTTGCAGTGAATTCCTTGAGGGTTTTTTTTTTTTTTTTTGTCTGTAAAGCTTTTTATTTCACCTTCAATTTAATTGATAGCTTTGCTGGATAAATTAGTCTTGGTTTTAGGATCTTGTTCTGCATTACTTTGAATATTTCTTGCCATTCCCTTCTGGCCTCAAGTGTTTCTGTTGAGAAATCAGAAGTCATCCTTATGGGGGCTCCTTTGTAGGTGATAGCCTTTTTTCTCTAGCAGCTTTTAATATTTTCTCTTTATCATTTAGCTTTGGTATTTTATTCATGATGTGTCTTGGTGTTGGTTTCTTTGGGTTTCTCCTTAATGGAGTTCTCTGTGCTTCCTGAACATGTGTAATGTTTTCCTGCCTTAATTGGGGGAAGTTTTCCACTATAATATGTTTGAACAAAGTCTCTATCCTTTGTTCTTTCTCTTCTTCTTCAGGAACCCCTATGATGCGGATGTTATTTCTCTTCATGTTGTCACAGAGCTCTCTTAGAGTTTCCTCAGATTTTTTGAGTCTCTTTTCTTTTTTCTGCTCTGCTTCCATGCCTTTATTTATCATGTCCTCTAACTCACTGATTCAATTCTCTGCTTCATCCATCCTGCTTTTAATTCCTTCCATTGTATTCTTTATTTCAGATATTGTATTTGTCATTTCTGACTGATTCTTTTTTATTATTTCAATGTCCTTTTTTATATTTGTTATCTCTTTATTTAGGTTTTTGTAATGGCCATCTATGGTTGTTCTGATATCTTTGAGCATCCTAACAATCGTTATATTAAACTCTGCATCTGGTAATGTGGTTATATCTGATTCACTTAGGTAGTTTTCTGGGAATTTCTCTTGGTTTATTTGTGTTGTATTTTTCTGCCTCCACATATTCTCTTCACAGGAGTGGCTGTGATCACGTGCTCGGGTGCACAAGCGTTGGTGGCCTTGCCCTTTGCCTCACCACTGTGTGTGACATTATGCTCTGTCCTCAGGGCACTGACGAGCACCTTTGCTCGGCTGCAGGTCTCCGCCTGTTTCTGGGCTTTTGCCCTGTCCTTGCAGGAGGAGCCCACTCAAGGAACGGCTGCTAGCCTTGGCTCTACCTCCAGGCAGGACTGCGTTTCCAAGCTCAGCTCAGTAGCGGAACTCCACCACTTCTGGACTTTTGGCTCCACCCCCGCGGGAGGAGCTGGATACCAAGTCTGACTGCAAGCCTGGGTTGCACAGGTGGGGCAAGGCTGTGCTCCTCTGCCTTTTCTCAGGGGCTGGTCTTCACCCTTTCCTGAGTTCCCGCCCTATTACCCACAGGCTGGATTACAGGCTGCCGGTAGCTGAACTTGACCGCTTTTGAAAGCCCCCCTTTCCCCAGCCAGGCAAGATTGAGCTCACACCTGAGCCGAGTGGTGGCCAGCTGGTTTGTGCCCCTGCCAGCGAAACCGTGCTTTTGTCTCCTGCTGCCGCCCACCTTCTGGCGTGCCCTCAGCCACGTGGGTGGGGGCGTTGCAGCTCGGACCATAAGACTCACTACTGTAGACACAAAAACCTCCCTCCTTCTATGCGACTCTGCTCTGAATGCCGTGGGTGAGATTGTTTGGCTGCCCTCCTGCTTCCATTTCCTGGTATTGCTGTTTTCGGGGGAAATATTCCCTTCAGCTTTGGAAAGTGACTCGTCCCAGGGGTTAGGGTGGCTATCTCCCAAAATGCTTCTCCCTGTGCCTTCTAGATTACACTCTCTTCCTGTAGCTCTGATCCTCTCCTCTCTCCCCCCATTTCCAGGAGCCCCGGGTGGGTGGTTATGAGAGATGTTCTGTGCGGTCCCTTTAAGAAGGATCCTGTGTCTGAGAAATCAGACTCATTCTCAAAAGAGTATCCCAACTTGTTTCCAGCTAAATACTGTCCTTACGCCTTCTTCTGGGCTTTGGGGCTGCAGGCAGGGCCTTTGTTCCTGGGGCTCAGGACCCTTCCCCCTCTGCTAAACTCACTTTCTGCCAGGCGAGTCTCTCCCTGCTGCCGTTCGCTCCGGGGAGCTGGCAGCCCTCTCTGCGTTTCCCCAATTCTGCTTTTCCTACCAGTCTCTGTGTGGCTTCTTCAGCGTTCCTTGGTTGAAGAGTCCTCTTAGTTTAGTCCAAAGTTGGTTTTTCCAGATGATAGTTCATAAAATTAGTTTGTAATCCACTTTGGTTCTGGGAGGTAGATGTTGGTATGTTCGCCTAATCCAGCGACATCTTGTCTCTCCTCCAAGGTTTTATGAAAGCATGGTTGGAAGAAAAGAAGAAAAACAAGAGGAACCGAGAGATTTTCAGAACATAAACCGCTAAGGATACACAAATACTTTACAGAAACGGCAAATTGGAATCAACATATATAGACAATGCTCTCTACTGAACGATTCCTTCGGACCTGTATTGAAGCATGATTCCCAAGATGCACACGAGGTGGCAGCAGAGAAGCACATGTAACAGAGACCATTCTTCTATGTGCTATGGAGCAAATTCCAGCCAACATCAGAGGATTAAAATGATGCCAAGTATATATGTGGCTTTCCCTACAATTAATGTTGAAAGAAGTAGCAAGCAGTAACTAGAAATTCCTTATATTTACAAGTTATAAAAGTTACTTTTAGATAGGTTAGGATTCAACATTGATAGATAACGAACAACACCCAACTGATATTTTTCTAGGAGAACTGATCAGAGCTGTTATCCGCAAGGTACACAGGAGGTGACAGCAGGGAAGCACACTTGAAAAACATTTACCAGAAATAATCCTGTATGTTCTTTCAAGCAAGTTTCAACTACCTCTAACCTTAGAAATAATATAAAGCATGTTTCTTGTTGTCATTACACTTAATATTAAACAGTAATAGAAATTAACTAAAAATCCCTTTTTTGAAGGTAAGACAATTCACTCCTAAATAACCCCCCCCTCAAAATCACAATTCAAGTTGTAAAATACCTTAAAATTAATAGAAATAAAAACTACATAAGGAAACCTATGGAAAAATGTAGTGATGAATATATTTTTGGGTAAGAAATCCTTAAAATACACAGCCTTTCCATTCATACTAAGAACCAGGATACTAAATAAAATCCAGAGAAAATAAAAGAAAAAAATGTTCACAGCCTGAGCAGGCCATGGTGCAGTGGTTAGAGCAATTGACTAAAATGCGGAGGACACAGGTTTGAGATCTCAAGGGCGCCAGCTTGAGCATGGGCTTATGTGGTTTGAGCAAAGCTCACCAGCTTAATCCCAAGGTCGCTGGCTCGAGCAAGCGATTACTCAATCAGCTGTAGCTTCCTGGTCAAGGCACATATGAGACAGGAGTCAATGAACACATAAGGTGTTACATCAAAAAACTGATGATTGATCTGTGACCTGGCACATAATAAAAACTCTTTCCATTTCTGTCTGTCTGTCCCTATCTATTCCTCTCCCTGACTCACTCCTTCTCTCTTTAAAAAATAAAATGTTCACAGAGACATTTGGAGGGTGTATACCATATTTCCCCATGTGTAAGACTCATCTTTTTTGAAAAATGTGAGGTTAGAAAACTGGGTGCGTTTTATACACGGTTTTAGTATTTTTTACTTGAATTTCCCATTTATTGGCATTTCTTATCATTTTCTCAAAATTTGTGCTCCAAAATTAAGGTGCATTTTATACAAGAAGGCTTCTTATACATGGGGTTATATGGTACTTTACAAACTTATCATTTATTTCCGTTTAGGGTGCTATTTTAAAAAACATAATTCATTTTTCTATGCAATTTTAGCTTCAAAAACTATAACAAAAAAGCCATTGTCATTTTTTCTTTTATTTATTTATTCATGTTAGAGGCAGGATAAAGGGTGAAAAAGATAGACAGATAGTCAGAAACATCAATCTGTTTCTGTATGTGTTTTGACCCAGGAGCAAACCTATGATATTAGCATATGGGTGTGATGCTTTAACTACTGAGCTCTTTGGTGAGAGCAAGCCATTGTCTTTTGGAGAAAAAAAATTATAAGACAAAACCAGAGGTAATTAAATATAAAATAATAATCTAGTCTGCTGTGGTTACAAGACCAGAAGACTTTTCCTTGCTTTTGAAATTCAGAGGCATAATCACTATTTTTAATTGCTTAGCACAAAGCGACCCCTTTTCTAATATGCACTTTCTCTGGTGCCATGAAAGCAGTCCAGACTGAGAAACCTTCTAAGCTTTGGACATCAGAATTTATCTGAGCATTATTCACCATATACAAGGTAGGTTCTCTTTCTCACAGAACACCTTCCAGGGTCTTTGGTTCATAACTTTTATATTTTCTCAGTTTTATACCTGAGAACACGCATTGCTGAAAAACCTAGATTATGTCTCAGCTCTGCCTTCTGAGAAACTGATATACTGAACCTCGCTACAATAAATCATAACTGACAGCAAAGATAGATATTGCATTACCAAATTCAGTGCTTGTTAAACTTATGATTATTAAATTTATGTATATTTTTTTTCATTCTTTCTACCCCATGACAGTGTAGTATTGATAAGGATAGAAAGTGAGTCTCTCTCAATCAATATTGAGACTGTGTCAAGTATACAGTACCTGGCACATAATAGAAATACAATAAGTGTTTCCTCAATGAATGTATAAAGAGTCATTTGAAACGTACACAGATATCCATAAATGACAGACACTCTGCACACAGAAAGATATGCTCATGTGCAATGCACATCTATGCACACAGATGTACACACACCCAATGTACCTGAGTGTATATACATAGAGAAATAAAATAGGTACAAAAAGAATATGAAAAGAAAAGGTCCAGGCCCTGGCCGGTTGGCTCAGTGGTAGAGCGTCGGCCTGGCGTGTGGGGGACACGGGTTCAATTCCCGGCCAGGGCACATAGGAGAAGCTCCCATTTGCTTCTCCAGCCCCGACCCCCTCCTTCCTCTCTGTCTCTCTCTTCCCCTCCCGCAGCCAAGGCTCCATGGGAGCAAAGATGGCCCGGGCGCTGGGGATGGCTCCTTGGCCTCTGCCCCAGGGGCTAGAGTGGCTCTGGTCGTGGCAGAGCGACGCCCCAGAGGGGCAGAGCATCGCCCCCTGGTGGGCAGAGCATCGCCCCTGGTGGGCTAGCCGGTTGGATCCCGGTCGGGCGCATGCGGGAGTCTGTCTGACTGTCTCTCCCCGTTTCTAGCTTCAGAAAAATACAAAAAAAAAAAAAAAGAAAAGAAAAGGTCCAAATATTAACAGTAGATATATCCATATGAAAATTAGTTGTTGTTGTTTTTGAGATCATTTTTTTTGCAATACTGCAATAAGAATACATTTTTTTATAATAACAAAGCTGTTAAAATTCAACATACTTGTCAACTAAAAGAAGATACTATTTAAAATACACGAAGTAGATTTATATAAAAAGAGTTCAAAAGACAGAAGTTAAAGAATAGAATGGGAAGTCATTGAGTGCAGGGACATGAGTTTCTAGCAGAGTGCCTGGTATATGATGGGCACTTTCAAAGGCTTTATAAAAGCATGGCTGGAAGAAAAAAACAAAAACAAGATGAACCAAGAGATTTTCATAAAACAACTACTAAGGATACACATAAACTTTACAGAAAAGGCAAATAGGAATCAACGTTTATAGACAATGCTCTCTACCAAACTATTCCTTTGGACCTGTACTGAGGCGTGATACCCAAGATGCACACGAGGTGGCAGCAGAGAAGCACATGTAACAGAGACCATTATTGTATGTGCTATGGAGCAAGTTCCAGCCACCTTCAGAGGATTGAAATGATACCAAGTATATCTCTTGCTTTCACTACAATTAACGTTTAAAGAATTAGCAAGCAGTAACTAGAAATACCTTATATTTACAAGTAATACAAGTTTCTTTTAGATAGCTTTGGATTCAATATTGATAGATAACGAAAAACACCCAACTGCTGTATTTTTCCAGGTGAACTAATCTGAGCTTCTATCCCCAAGGTGCACACGAGGTGGCAGCAGGGATGCACACTTGGAAAACATTTACCACAGATAATCCTGTATGTTCTTTCAAGCAAATTTCAACTACCTCTAACCATCGAAATAATATAAAGCATGCTTCTTGTTGTCATTACACATAATATTAAAGAGCAATAGAAATTAACTAAAAATCCCTTTTTTAAAGGTAAGGAAATTCACTCCTGAATAACCCCCCCCCTCAAAATCACAATTCAAGTTGCAAAATACCTTAAATTAAGAGAAATAAAAACCACATAAGGAAACATATGCGAAAATGTAATGAATATGAACACATAATATGAACCAGGATACTAAATAAAATCCAGAGAAATTAAAAGAAAATAATGTTCACAGCCTGAGCAGGCAATGGAGCAGTTGTTAGAGCATTTGACTAAAATGTGGAGGACTCAGATTTGAGATCTCAAGAGTGCCAGCTTTAGCGTGGGCTCATGTGGTTTGAGCAAAGCTCACCAGCTTGAGCCCAAGGTCGCTGGCTCGGGCAAGCAGTCACTCGATCAGCTGTATCCCCCTTGTCAAGGCACATATGAGACAGGAGTCAATGAACACATAAGGGGTCACAAGTAAAACTGATGATTGATCTGTGACCTGGCACATAATAAAAAATGTCTACATTTCTGTCTGTCTGTCCCTATCTATCCTTCTCTCTGACTGTCTCTCTCTGTAAAAATAAAAGAAAACAAGAAATGTTCACAGAGACATTTAGATGGTGTATGCCATATTTCCCCATGTAGAAGACGTATCTTTTTTAAAAAATGTGGGTTTAGGAACGGGGGCCTTCTTATACAGTGGTTGTAGTATTTTTTATTTGCATTTCCAGTTTATTGCATTTGTTATCATTTTCTCAAACTTTGTGCTCCAAAATTAAGGTGCATCTTATACAGGAAGCCTTCTTATACATGGGAAAATATGGTACTTTACAACCTTACCATTTATTTCCTCTTGGAGTGAGATTTTGAAAAACATAATTAATTCTTCTAAGCAATTTAAGCTGCAAAAACAACAACAAAAAAGCTGTTTTCATTTTTTCTTTTATTTATTTATTTATGTTACAGGCAGGATAAAGAGGGGAAAAGACAGACAGATAGTCAGAAACATCAATCTGTCTCTCTATGTGACTTGACTCAGGAGCAAATCTATGACATTAGTGTATGGGTGTTATGCTTTAAATACTGAGCTCTGTGGTGAGAGCAAGCCATTGTCATTTGGGGAAAAAAATTTACTAGAGAAAACCAGAGGTAATTAAAAAATAAAATGATAATCTAATCTACTTTGTTGACAACACCAGAAAACTTTTCTTTGCTCTTGAAATTCAGGGTAATAATCACTATTTAAAGTTGTTTAGTACAAAATGACCCCTCTCCTAATATGCACATTTTTTGTGCCGTGTCAGCAGTCCAGACTGAGAGACCTCCTAAGCTTTGGACATCAGAATTTATCTGAGCATTGTTCACCATATACAAGCTAAGTTTTTTGCTCACAGAACACCTCCAAGGGTCTTTGGTTCATAAATTCTACATTTTCTCAGTTTTATACCTGAGAACATACATTGCTGAAAAACCGAGACTTATGTCTCTGCTCTGCCTTCTGAGAAACTAATATACTGAACCTAGACACAATAAATCATAACTGACACCAAAGATATTGCACTACCAAACTCAGTGCTTGTTAAAATTACGTTTACTTTATTTATGCATATTTTTTCTTTCTGTATACCCCATGATAGTGTAGTATTCATAAAGAAAGAAAGTGAATCTTTCTCAATCACTATAGGCAAAGAGTGTCGAGCACAGTGCCTGGAACAGAATAGAAATACAATAAGAGTGTCTTAAATGAATGAATAAATAGTCATTTGCATACATACACAGATATTCAAAAATGACAGAAACTGTGCACAAACAGAGATATGCTCATTTGCAATGCAGACATATGCACACAGATATACACACACCCAATGTACCTGAGTATATATACATAAAGAAATATAATAGGTACATAAAGAATATGAAAAAAAATGTACTAATATTAATAGTAGATATATCGGAATGAAAATTTATTGTTGTTTTTGAGATCATTTTTCTTGCACTTCTGCAATAAGAATACATTTTTTATAATAAAAAAGTGTTAAAATTCAACATACTTGTCAAATCAAAACATAATCTATTTTACAATACACTAAGGAGATTTATATAAAAGAACATCAAGAAACAGAAGTTAAAAGAGTAGAATGGGAAATAATTGAGTGCAGGGACATGAGTTTCTAGCACAGTGCCTGGTATATGATGGGCACTATCAAAGGCTTTATGAAAGCATGGCTGGAAGGAAAAAAGAAAAACAAGAAAAACCGAGAGATTTTCAGAATACAAACCACTAAGGATACACAAAAACATTACAGAAATGGCAAGTTGGAATCAACGTATATAGACAATGCTCTCTGCTAAACTTTGCCTTTGGAGCTGTATTGAGGCGTTATTCCCAAGGTGCACATGAGGTGGCAGCACAGAAGCACATGTAACAGAGACCATTATTGTATGTGCTATGGAGCAAGTTCCAGCCAACTTCAGAGGATTGAAATGATGCCAAGTATATCTTTTGATTTCCCTACAATTAAGGTTCAAAGAAGTAGCAAGCAGTAACTAGAAATTCCTCATATTTACAAGTTATAAAAGTTTCTTTTAGATAGGTTAGGATTCAAAATTGATAGATAATGCAAAACACCCAACTGATTTATTTTTCTAGGTGAATTGATCTGAGCTGTTATCCCCAAGGTGCACACGAGGTGGCAGCAGGGAAGCACACTTGGAAAACATTTACCACAGATAATCCTGTATGTTCTTTCAAGCAAGTTTCAACTACCTCTAAAATTAGAAATAATATAAAGCATGTTTCTTGCTGTCATTACAGTTAATATTAAACAGTAATAGAAATTAACTGAAAGTCCCTTTTTTGAAGGTAAGGAAATTTTCTCCTAAATAACCCCCCCCCCGAGAATCACAATTCAAGATGCAACATACCTTAAAATTAATGAAAATAAATACTACATAAAGGAACCTAAGAAAAAATGTAATGATGAATATATTTTAGGGCAAGAAAACATTAAAATACACAGCATTTCCACTTATACTAAGAACCAGGATACTAAATAAAATCCAGAGAAAGAAAAAGAAAAAAATGTTCACAGCCTGAGCAGGTGATGGCGCAGTAGTTAGAGCATTTGACTAAAATGCGAAGGACTCAGATTTGAGATCTCAAGGGCACCAGCTTTAGCGTGGACTCATGTAGTTTGAGCAAAGCTCACCAGCTTAAGCATAAGGTCGCTGGCTCGAGCAAGCGGTTGCTAGATCAGCTGTAGCCCTCTTGTCAAGGCATGTATGAGACAGAAGTCAATGAACACGTAAGGGGTCACAAGTAAAACTGATGATTGATCTGTGACCTGGCACATAATAAAAACTCTTTCCATTTCTGTCTGTCTGTCCCTATCTATTCCTCTCCCTGACTCTCTTCTTGTCTCTTTTAAAAAATACAAAAGAAAACAAGAAATGTTCCTAGAGACATTTGGAGGATGTATACCATATTTCACCATGTATAAGACTCATCATTTTTGAAAAATGTGAGGTTAGAAAACTGGGTTCGTCTTATACACGGTTGTAGTATTTTTTTACTTGTATTTCCTGTTTATTGGCATTTCTTATCATTTTCGCAAAATTTGTGCTCCAAATTTAAGGTGCGTTTTATACAGGGAGGATTATTTTACTTGGGGTTAGATGGTACTTTACAAACTTACCATTTATTTCTTCTTGGGGTGCTATTTTGAAAAACATAATTCATTCTTCTATGCAATTTTAGCTTCAAAAACTATAACAAAAAAGCCATTGTCATTTTTTCTTTTATTTATTTATTCATGTTAGAGACAAGATAAAAGGTGAAAAAGATAAACAGATAGTCAGAAACATCAATCTGTTTCTGTATGTGTTTTGACCCAGGAGCAAACCTATGATATTAGCATATGGGTGTGATGCTTAAACTACTGAGCTCTTTGGTGAGAGCAAGCCATTGTCTTTTGGCGAAAAAAATTATTAGAGAAAACCAGAGGTAATTAAATATAAAATGATAATCTAGTCTGCTGTGGTGATAAGACCAGAAGACATCCTTGCTCTTGAAATTCAGAGGCATAATCACTATTTTTAATTGTTTAGCACAAAGTGACCCCTTTCCTAACATGCACTTTCTCTTTTGCCGTGGAAGCAGTCCAGACTGAGAGAACTCCTAAACTTTGGACATCAGAATTTATGTGAGTGTTGTTCACCACATTGAAGCTAGGTTCATTTTCTCACGGAACACCTCCCAGGTTCTTTGGTTCATAACTTCTATATTTTCTCAGTTTTATACCTGAGAACACACATTGCTGAAAATTTGAGACTTATGTCTCAGCTCTGCCTTTTGAGAAACTGATATACTGAACCTCGCTACAATAAATCATAACTGAGAGCAAAGATATTGCACTACCAATTTCAGTGCTTTTTAAACTTATGATTATTAAATTTATGTATATATATTTTATATTTCTAACCCATGACAGTGTAGTATTGATAAAGATAGAAAGTGAGTCTCTCTCAATCAATATATGAGATTGTTTCAAGCACACTGCCTTAAATATAATAAAAATACACTAGGTTTTTCCTGGATTAATGAATAAAGAGTCATTTGCAAACGTACACAGATATCCATAAATGACAGACACTATGAACACAGAAAGGTATGCTCATGTGCAATGCACAACTATGCACACAGATGTACACACATTCAAATGTACCTGAGTGTATATACATAAAGAAATATAAGGCCTGACCTGTGGTGGCGCAGTGGATAAAGCGTCGACCTGGAAATGCTGAGGTCGCCGGTTCGAAACCCTGGGCTTGCCTGGTCAAGGCACATATGGTAGTTGATGCTTCCTGCTCCTCCCCCCCTTCTCTCTCTCTCTCTTCTTTCTAAAATGAATAAAAACAAAAAACAAAAAAAAAACAACAAAAAAAAGAAATATAAGAGGTACACAAAGAATATGAAAAGAAAAGGTCCTAATATTAACAGTAGATATATCTGTATGAAAATTTGTTGTTGTTTTTTTTTGAGATAATTTTTTTGCACTTCTGTAATAAGAATACATTTTTTATAATAAAAAAGCTGTTAAAATTCAACATACTTGTCAAATTAAAGCAGATCCTATTTACAATACACGAAGTAGATTTATATAAAAATAGTTCAAAAGACAGAATTTAAAAGAGTAGAATGGGAAGTCATTGAGTGCAGGGACATGAGTTTCTAGCAGAGTGCCTGGTATATGATGGGCACTTTCAAAGGCTTTATGAAAGCATGGCTCGAAGAAAAAAACAAAAACAAGATGAACCGAGAAATTTTTATAAAACAAACCACTAAGGATACACATAAACTTTACAGAAACGGCTAATAGGAATCAACGTATATAGACAATGCTCTCTACCACATTATTTTTTTGGACCTGTACTGATGCGTGATTCCCAAGATGCACACGAGGTGGCAGCAGAGAAGCACTTGTAACATAGACCATTATTGTATGTGCTATGGAGCAAGTTCCAGCCACCTTCAGAGGATTGAAATGATACCAAGTATATCTCTTGCTTTTACTAAAATTAACGTTGAAAAAGTAGCAAGCAGTAACTAGAAATAGCTTATATTTACAAGTTATAAAAGTTTCTTTTAGATAGCTTTGGATTCAACATTGATAGATAATGCACAGCACCCAACTGATTTATTTTTCTAGGTGAACTGATCTGAGCTGTTATCCCCAAGGTGCACACGAGGTGGCAGCAGATAAGTGCACTTGGAAAACATTTACCACAGATAATCCTGTATGTTCTTTCAAGCAAGTTTCAACTACCTCTAACCTTAGAAATAATATAAAGCATGTTTCTTGTTGTCATTACACATAATATTAAACAGTAATAGAAATTAACTAAAAATCCCTTTTTTGAAGGTAAGAAAATTCACTCCTAAATAGCCCTTCCCTCTAAATCACAATTCAAGTTGCAAAATACATTAAAATTAATAGAAATAAAAACTACATAAGGAAAACTATGGAAAAATGTAGTGATAAATACATTTTTGGGTAAGAAAACCTTAAAATACTCAGCCTTTCCACACAAACTATGAACCAGGATACTAAATAAAATCCAGAGAAGGTAAAATAAAAAAAATGTTCACAGCCTGAGCAGGCGATGGCGCAGTTGTTAGAGCATTTCACTAAAATGCGGAGGACTCAGATTTGAGATCTCAAGGGCGCCAGCTTTAGCGTGGGCTCTTGTGGTTTGAGCAAAGCTCAGCAGCTTAAGCCCAAGGTCGCTGGCTCGAGCAAGCGGTTGCTCGATCAGCTGTAGCCCTCTTGTCAAGGCACGTATGAAACAGGAGTCAATGAACACGTAAGGGGTCACAAGTAACATTGATGATTGATATGTGACCTGGCACATAATAAAAACTCTCTCCATTTCTGTCTGTCTGTCCCTATCTATTCCTCTCCCTGACTCTCTCCTTGTCTCTTTAAAAAAATAAAAAAGAAAACAAGAAATGTACCAAGAGACATTTGGAGGGTGTATACTCTATTTCCCCATGTATTCTTACATTCTCATCTTTTTTGAAAAATGTGAGGTTCGAAAACTGGGTGTGTCTTATATATGGTTGTAGTACCTATTACTTGAATTTCACATTTATTGGCATTTCTTATCATATTTTCAAAATTTTTGCTCCAAAATTTAGGTGCGTATTACACAGGGAGTCTTCTTATACATGGGGTTATATGGTACTTTAAAAACTTACCATTTATTCCCTCTTGGGGTGCTATTTTGAAAAACATAATCATTCTTCTATGCAGTTTTAGCTTCAAAAACTATAACACAAAAGCCATTGTCATTTTTTCTTTTATTTATTTATTCACTTTAGAGGCAGGATAAAGGGTGAAAAAGATAAACAGATAGTCAGAAACATCAATCTGTTTCTGTATGTGTTTTGACCCAGAGCAAAGCTATGATATTAGCATATGGGTGTGATGCTTTAACTACTGAGCTCTTTGGTGAGAGCATGCCATTGTCTTTTGGCGAAAAAATTTATTAGAGAAAACCAGAGGTAATTAAATATAAAATGATAATCTAGTCTGCTGTGGTGATAAGACCAGAAGACTTCTTTGTTCTTGAAATTCAGAGGCATAATCACTATTTTTAATTGTTTAGCACAAAGTGACCCCTTTCCTAACATGCACTTTCTCTTGTGCCATGAAAGTAGTCCAGACTGAGAGACCTCCTAAGCTTTGGACATCAGAATTTATGTGAGTGTTGTTCATCACATACAAGCTAGTTTCTTTATCTCACGGAACACCTCCCAGGTTCTTTAGTTCATAACTTTTATATTTTCTCAATTTTATACCTGAAAACATGCATTGTTGTAAAACCAAGACTTATGTCTCAGGTCTGCATTCTGAGAAACTGATTTACTGAACTTCGCTAAAGTAAATTAAAACTGACAGCAAAGATATTGCACTACACAATTCAGTGCTTTTTTAAATTTTGATTATTAAATTTATGTATATTTTTTCTTTCTTTCTACCCAATGAAAGTGTAGTATTGATAAGGATAGAAAGTGAGTCTCTCTCAATCAATATAGCAGACTGTGTCGAGCACAGTGCCTTGCATAGAATAGAAATAGACTAAGTTTTTCCTGAATGAATGAATAAAGAGTCATTTGCAAACGTACACAGATATACATAAATGACAGACACTATGCACACAGAAAGATATGCTCATGTGCAATGCACATCTATGCACACAGATGTACACACACTCCAATGAACCTGAGTGTATATACATAGAGAAATATAATAGGTACACAAAGAATATGAAAATAAAGGTCTTAATATTAACAGTAGATATATCTGTATGAAAATTTGTTCTTGTTGTTTTTGAGATCATTTTTTTGCACTTCTGCAATAAGAATACATTTTTATAATAAAAAAGCTGTTAAAATTCAACATACTTGTCAAATTTAAGGAGATCTTATTTACAATACACGAAGTAGATTTATATAAAAAGAGTTCAAAAGACAGAATTTAAAAGAGTAGAATGGAAAGTCATTGAGTGCAGGGACATGAGTTTCTAGCAGAGTGCCTGGTATATGATGGGCACTTTCAAAGGCTTTATGAAAGCATGGCTGGTAGAAAAGACCAAAAACAAGATGAACCTAGAGATTTTCATAAAAAAAACCCACTAAGCATATACATGAACTTTACAGAAACGGCAAATAGGAATCAACGTTTATAGACAATGCTCTCTACCAAACTATTCCTTTGGACCTGTACTGAGGCATGATTCCCAAGATGCACACGAGGTGGCAGCAGAGAAGCACATGTAACAGAGACCATTATTGTATGTGCTATGGAGCAAGTTCCAGCCACCTTCAGAGGATTGAAATGATACAAGTATACCTCTTGCTTTCACTAAAGTTAACATTGAAAGAAGTAGGAAGCAGTAACTAGAAATAGCTTATATTTACAAGTAATAAAAGTTTCTTTTAGATAGCTTTGGATTCAACATTGATAGATAACGCACAGCACACAACTGATTTATTTTTCTAGGTGAACTGATCTGAGCTGTTATGCCCAAGGTGCACACGAGGTGGCAGCAGGGAAGCGGACTTGGAAAACATTTACTACAGATAATCCTGTATGTTCTTTCAAGCAAGTTTCAGCTTCCTCTAAACATAGAAATAACATAAAGCATGTTTCTTGTTGTCATTACACATAATATTAAACAGTAATAGAAATTAACTAAAAATCCTTTTTTTAAGTTAAGAAAATCCACTCCTAAATAACATCTCCCATCAAAATCACAATTCAAGTTGCAAAATACCTTAAAATTAATAGAAATATAAACTACATAAGGAAACCTATGAAAAAACGTAGTGATGAATATATTTTTGGGTAACAAAACCTTAAAATACTCAGCCTTTCCACACATACTATGAACCACGATACTAAATAAAATCCAGAGAAATTAAAAGAAAAAAATGTTCACAGCCTGAGCAGGGGATGGCGCAGTGGTTAGAGCATTTGACTAAAATGCAGAGAACTCAGATTTGAAATTTCAAGGGCGCCAGCTTTAGCGTGGGCTCATGTGGTTTGAGCAAAACTCAGCAGCTTAAGCCCAAGGTCACTAGATCGAGCAAGTGGTTGCTCGATCAGCTGTAGCCCTCTTGTCAAGGCACTTATGAGACAGGAGTCAATGAACACGTAAGGGGTCACAAGTAAAACTGATGATTAATCTGTGACCTGGCACATAATAAAAACTCTCTCCATTTCTGTCTGTCTATCCCTATCTATTCCTCTCCCTGACTCTCTCCTTGTCTCTTTAAAAAAGTAAAAAAGAAAACAAGAAATATTCCCAGAGATATTTGGAGGGTATATACCATATTTCCCCATGTATAAAACTCATCTTTTTTGAAAAATGTGAGGTTAGAAAACTGGGTGCGTCTTATACACGGTTGTAGTAGTTTTTACTTGAATTTACCATTTTGGCATTTTTTATCATTTTCTCAAAATTTGTGCTCAAAAATTAAGTTGCGTTTTATACAGGGAGGCTTCTTATACATGCGGTTATATGGTACTTGACAAACTTACCATTTATTTCCTCTTGGGGTGCTTTTTTGAAAAACATAATTCATTCTTCTATGCAATTTTAGCTTCAAAAGCTATAACAAAAAGCCATTGTCATTTTTCTTTTATTTATTTATTCATGTTAGAGGCAGGATAATGGGTGAAAAAGATAGACAGATAGTCAGAAACATCAATCTGTTTCTGTATGTGTTTTGACCCAGGAGCAAACCTATGATATTAGCTTATGGGTGTGATGCTTTAACTACTGAGCTCTTTGGTGAGAGCAAGCCATTGTCTTTTGGCGAAAAAATTTATTAGAGAAAACCAGAGGTAATTAAATATAAAATGATAATCTAGTCTGCTGTGTTGATAAGACCAGAAGACTTTTTTTTCTCTTAAAATTCAAAGGCATAATCACTATTTTTAATTGTTTAGCACAAAGTGACCCCTTTCCTAACATGCACTTTCTCTTGTGCCATGAACGCAGTCCAGACTGAGAGACCTCCTAATCTTTGGACATCAGAATTTATGTGAGTGTTGTTCACCACATACAAGCTAGGTTCTTTTTCTCACAGAACACCTCCCAGGTTCTTTGGTTCATAACTTCTATATTTTCTCAGTTTTATACCTGAGAACACACATTGCTGAAAAAATGAGACTTATGTCTCAGCTCTGCCTTTTGAGAAACTGATATACTGAACCTCGCTACAATAAATCATAACTGAGAGCAAAGATATTGCACTACCAAATTCAGTGCTTTTCAAACTTACGATTATTAAATTTATGTATATTTTTTTCTTTCTTTCTACCCCATGACAGAGTAGTATTGATAAGGATAGAAAGTGAGTCTCTCTCAATCAATATAGCAGACTGTGTCTAGCACAGTGCCCTTGCATAGATAGAAATACAATAAGTGTTTCCTGATGAATGAATAAAGAGTCATTTGCAAACATACACAGATATCCATAAATGACAGACACTATGCACACAGAAAGATATGCTCATGTGCAATGCACATCTATGCACACAGATGTACACACACCCAAAATACCTGAGTGTATATACATAGAGAAATATAATAGGTACACAAAGAATATGAAAAGAAAGGTCCTGATATTAACAGTAATATATCTGTATGAAAATTTGTTGTTGTTGTTTTTGAGATCATTTTTTTGCACTTCTGCAATAAGAATACATTTTTATAATAAAAATCTGTTAAAATTCAACATACTTGTCAAATCAAAGCAGATCCTATTTACAATACACGAAGTAGATTTATATAAAAAGAGTTCAAAGACAGAATTTAAAAGAGTAGAATGGGAAGTCATTGAGTGCAGGGACATGAGTTCCTAGCACAGTGCCTGGTATATGATGGGCACTTTCAAAGGCTTTATGAAAGCATGGCTGGAAGAAAAGAACAAAAACAAGATGAACCGAGAGATTTTCATAAAACAAACCACTAAGAATACACATAAACTTTACAGAAACGGCAAATAGGAATCAACGTTTATAGACAATGCTCTCTACCAAACTATTCTTTGGACCTGTACTGAGGCGTGATTCCCAAGATGCACACGAGGTGGCAGCAGAGAAGCACATGTAACAGAGACCATTATTGTATGTGCTATGGAGCAAGTTCCAGCACCTTCAGAGGATTGAAATGATACCAAGTATACCTCTTGCTTTCACTAAAATTAACGTTGAAAGAAGTAGGAAGCAGTAACTAGAAATAGCTTATATTTACAAGTTATAAAAGTTTCTTTTAGATAGCTTTGGATTCAACATTGATAGATAACGCCAGCACCCAACTGATTTATTTTTCTAGGTGAACTGATCTGAGCTGTTATCCCCAAGGTGCACACGAGTGGCAGCAGGGAAGGGCACTTGGAAAACATTTACCACAGATAATCCTGTATGTTCTTTCAAGCAAGTTTCAACTACCTCTAACCTTAGAAATAATATAAAGCATGTTTCTTGTTGTCATTACACATAATATTAAACAGTAATAGAAATTAACTAAAAATCCCTTTTTTGTAGGTAAGGAAATCCACTCTAAATATCCCTTTCTCAAAATCACAATTCAAGTTGCAAAATACCTTAAAATTAATAGAAATAAAAACTACTTAAGGAAACCTATGGAAAAATGTAGTGATGAATATATTTTTGGGTAAAAAAACCTTAAAACACTCAGCCTTTCCACACATACTATGAACCAGGATACTAAATAAAATCCAGAGAAAGTAAAAGAAAAAAATGTTCACAGCCTGAGCAGGCAATGGCGCAGTTGTTAGAACATTTGACTAAAATGCGGAGTAATTTAGTAATTTACTAAATTACTCTCAGATTTGAGATCTCAAGGGCGCCAGCTTTAGCGTCTGCTCATGTGGTTTGAGCAAAGCTCAGCAGCTTAAGCCCAAGGTCGCTGGCTCGAGCAAGCGGTTGCTCGATCAGCTGTAGCCCTCTTGTCAAGGCACGTATGAGACAGGAGTAAATGAACACGTAAGGGGTCACAAGTAAAACTGATGATTGATCTGTGACCTGGCACATAATAAAAACTCTCTCCATTTCTGCCCTGTCTGTCCCTATCTATTCCTCTCCCTGACTCTCTCCTTGTCTCTTTAAAAAAGAAAAAAGAAAACAAGAAATGTTCCCAGAGACATTTGGAGGGTGTATAACATATTTCCCCATGTATAAGACTCATCTTTTTTGAAAAATGTGAGGTTAGAAAACTGGGTGCGTCTTATACACGGTTGTAGTATTTTTTACTTGAATTTCCCATTTATTGGCATTTCTTATCATTTTCTCAAAATTTGTGCTCAAAATTAAGGTGCGTTTTATACAGGGATGCTTCTTATACATGGGGTTATATGGTACTTTAAAAACTTACCATTTATTTTCTCTTGGGGTGCTATTTTGAAAAACATTATTCATTTTTCTATGCAATTTTAGCTTCAAATACTATAACAAAAAGCCATTGTCATTTTTTCTTTTATTTATTTATTCATGTTAGAGGCAGGATAATGGGTGAAAAAGATAGACAGATAGTCAGAAACATCAACCTGTTACTCTATGTGTTTCGACCCAGGAGCAAACCTATGATATTAGCATATGGGTGTAATGCTTTAACTACTGAGCTCGTTTGTGAGAGCAAGCCATTTTCTTTTGGCGAAAAAATTTATTAGAGAAAACCAGAGGTAATTAAATATAAAATGATAATCTAGTCTGCTGTGGTGATAAGACCAGAAGACTTTTCCTTGCTCTTGAAATTCAGAGGCATAATCACTATTTTTAATTGTTTAAGACAAAGTGACCCCTTTCCTAACATGCACTTTCTCTTTTGCCGTGGAAGCAGTCCAGACTGAGAGACCTCCTAAGCTTTGGACATCAGAATTTATGTGAGTGTTGTTTACCACATACAAGCTAGGATCTTTTCTCACGGAACAATTTCCAGGTTCTTTGGTTTATAACTTCTATATTTTCTCAGTTTTATACCTGAGAACATGCATTGCTGAAAAACTGAGACTTAAGTCTCAGCTCTGCCTTTTGAGAAACTGACATACTGAACCTTGCTACAATAAATCATAACTGACAGCAATGATATTGCACTAGCAAATTCAGTGCTTTTCAAACTTACGATTACTAAATTTATGTATATTTTTTTCTTTCTTTATACCCCATGTCAGAGTAGTATTGATAAGGATGGAAAGTGAGACTCTCTCAATCAATATAGCAGACTGTGTCGATAACAGTACCTTGCATAGTATATAAATACAATAAGTGTTTCCCGGATGAATGAATAAAGAGTCATTTGCAAACATAAACAGATATCCAAAAATGACAGACACTATGCACACAGAAAGATATGCTCATGTGCAATGCACATCTATGCACACAGATGTACACACACACAATGTACCTGAGTGTATATACATAGAGAAATATAATAGGTACACAAAAATATGAAAAGAAATGGTCCTAATATTAACAGTAGATATATCTGTATGAAAATTTGTTGTTGTTGTTTTTGAGATCATTTTTTTGCACTTCTGCAATAAGAATACATTTTTATAATAAAAAAGCTGTTAAAATTCAACATACTTGTCAAATCAAAGCAGATCCTATTTACAATACACGAAGTAGATTTATATAAAAAAAGTTCAAAAGACAGAATTTAAAAGAGTAGAATGGGAAGTCATTGAGTGCAGGGACATGAGTTCCTTGCAGAGTGCCTGGTATATGATGGGCACTTTCAAAGGCTTTATGAAAGCATGGCTGGAAGAAAAGAACCAAAACAAGATGAACCAAGATATTTTCATAAAACAAACCACTAAGGATACACATAAACTTTACAGAAACGGCAAATAGGAATCAACGTTTATAGACAATGCTCTCTACCAAACTATTCCTTTGGACCTGTACTGAGGCGTGATTCACAAGATGCACACGAGGTGGCAGCAGAGAAGCACATGTAACATAGACCATTATTGTATGTGCTATGGAGCAAGTTCCAGCCACCTTCAGAGGATTGAAATGATACCAAGTATATCTCTTGCTTTCACTAAAATTAACGTTGAAAGAAGTAGCAAGCAGTAACTAGAAATAGCTTATATTTACAAGTTATAAAAGTTTCTTTTAGATAGCTTTGGATTCAACATTGATAGATAACGCACAGCACCCAACTGATTTATTTTTCTAGGTGAACTGATCTGAGCTGTTTTCCCAAGGTGCACACGAGGTGGCAGCAGGGAAGCAGCACTTGGAAAACATTTACCACAGATAATCCTGTATGTTCTTTCAAGCAAGTTTCAACTACCTCTAACCTTAGAAATAATATAAAGCATGTTTCTTGTTGTCATTACACATAATATTAAACAGTAATAGAAATTAACTAAAAATCCCTTTTTTGAAGGTAAGGAAATCACTCCTAAATAACCCCCACCTCAAAATCACAATTCAAGTTGCAAAATACCTTAAAATTAATAGAAATAAAAACTACATAAGGAAACCTATGGAAAAATGTAGTGATGAATATATTTTTGGGTAACAAAACCTTAAAATACTCAGCCTTTCCACACATACTATGAACCAGGATACTAAATAAAATCCAGAGAAAGTAAAAAAAAAAAATGTTCACAGCCTCATCAGGCAATGGTGCAGTTGTTAAAACATTTGACTAAAATGCGGAGGACTCAGATTTGAGGTCTCTAGGGGGCCAGCTTTAGCGTGGGCTCATGTGGTTTGAGCAAAGCTCACCAGCTTAAGCCCAAGTTCGCTGGCTCGAGCAAGCAGTCGATCGATCAGCTGTAGCTCTCTTGTCAAGGCATGTATGAGACAGGAGTCAATGAACACGTAAGGTGTCACAAGTAAAACTGATGATTGATCTGTGACCTGGCACATAATAAAAACTCTCTCCATTTCTGTCTGTCTGTCCCGATCTATTCCTCTCCCTGACTCTCTCCTTGTCTCTTTAAAAAAAGAAAAAAGAAAACAAGAAATTTTTCCAGAGACATTTGGATGGTGTATACCATATTTCCCTATGTATAAGACTCATCTTTTTTGTAAAATGTGAGGTTAGAATACTGGGTGCGTCTTATAAGTGGTTGTAGTATTTTTTACTTGAATTTCCCATTTATTTGCATTTCTTATCATTTTCTCAAAATTTGTGCTCCAAAATTAAGCTGCGTTTTATACAGGGAGGCTTCTTATACATGGGGTTATATGTACTTTACAATCTTACCATTTATTTCCTCTTGGGGTGCTATTTTGTAAAATATAATTCATTCTTCTATGCAATTTAAGCTGCAAAAACAACAACAAAAAGCTATTGTCATTTTTTCTTTTATTTATTTATTCATGTTAGAGGCATGGTAATGGGGGAAAAGACAGACAGATAGTCAGAAACATCAATCTGTTTCTGTATGTGCCTTAACCCAGGATCAAAACTATGACATTAGTGTATGAGTGTGATGCTTTAAATACTGAGCTCTGTGGTGAGAGCAAGCCATTGTCTTTTGTGTAAAAAATTTACTACAGAAAACCAGAGGTAATTAAAAAATAAAATTGTAATATAATCTGCTCTGGGGAAAACACCAGAAGACTTTTGTTTGCTCTTGAAATTCAGGGGCATAATCACTATTTAAAATTGTTTTGCACAAGTGACCCCTCTCCTAATATGCACTTTTTTGGGGGGCCGAGTTAGTAGTCCAGATTGAGAGACCTCCTAAACTTTGGACATCAGAATTGATCTGAGCATTGTTCATCACATACAAGCTAGGTTCTTTTGCTCACAGAACACCTCCCAGGGTCTCTGGTTCATAACATTTATATTTTCTCTGTTTTATACCTGAGTACATACATTGGTGAAAAACCAAGACTTATGTCTCAGCTCTGCCTTCTGAGAAACTGATATACTGAACCTCGACACAATAAATCATAACTGACCCAAAGATATTGCACTAACAAATTCAGTATTTGTTAAAATTACGATTATTTTATTTATGCATATTTTTTGTTCTGTCTACCCCATGACAGTGTAGTATTCATAAAGACAGAAAGTGAATCTGATTCAATCACTATAGGCAAACTGTGTCGACCACAGTGCCTGGCACATAATAGAAATACAATAAGTGTTTCCTGAATGAATGAATAAAGAGTCATTTGCAAACGTACACAGATATACATAAATGACAGACACTCTGCACACAGAAAGCTATGCTCATGTGCAATGCACATCTATGCACACAGATGTACACACACCCAATGTACCTGAGTGTATATACATAGAGAAATATAATAGGTACACAAAGAATATGAAAAGAAAATATCCTAATATTAACAGTAGATATATCTGTATGAAAATTTGTTGTGGTTGTTTTTGAGATCATTTTTTTTGCACTTCTGCAGTAAAAATACATTTTTTATAATAAAAAAGCTGTTAAAATTCAACATACTTGTCAATTCAAAGCAGGATCCTATTTAAAATACACGAAGTAGATTTATATAAAAAATGTTCAAAGACAGAATTTAAAAGAGTAGAATGGGAAGTCATTGAGTGCAGGGACATGAGTTCCTAGCAGAGAGCCTGGTATATGATGGGCACTTTCAAATGCTTTATGAAAGCATGGCTGGAAGAAAAGAGCAAAAACCAAGAGATTTTCATTAAACAAACCACTAAGGATACACAAAAACTTTACAGAAATGGCAAATAGGAATCAACGTTTATAGACAATGCTCTCTGCCAAACTATTTCTTTGAACCTGTACAGAAGAGTGATTCTCAGTATTCACAGGAGGTGGCAACAGAGAAGCACATGTAACAGAGACCATTATTGTATGAGCTATGGAGCAAGTTCCAGCCACCTAGAGGACTGAAATGATACCAACTATATCTCTACCTTTCATTAAAATTAATGTTGAAAGAAGTAGCAAGCAGTAACTAGAAATTCCTCATATTTACAAGTAATAAATTATCTTTTAGATAGGTTTGGATTCAACATTGATAGATAATGCACAACACTCTACTAATGTATTTTTCCAGGTGAACTGATCTGAGCTGTTATCCCCAAGGTGCACACAAGGTGGCAGCAGGGAAGCGCACTTGGAAAACATTACCACAGATAATCCTGTATGTTCTTTCAAGCAAGTTTCAACTACCTCTAACCTTAGAAATAATATAAAGCATGTTTCTTGTTGTCATTACACATAATATTATACAGTAATAGAAATTAACTAAAAATGTCTTTTTTGAAGATAAGGAAATTCACTCCTAAATAACCCCCCCTCAAAATCACAATTCAAGTTGCAAAATACCTTAAAATTAATAGAAATAAAAACTACATAAGAAAACCTATGGAAAAATGTAGTGATGAATATATTTTTGGGTAAGAAAACCTTAAAATACTCAGCCTTTCCACACATACTATGAACCAGGATACTAAATAAAATCCAGAGAAAGTAAAAGAAAAAAATGTTCACAGCCTGAGCAGGCGATGGCACAGTTGTTAGAGCATTTGACTAAAATGCGGAGGACTCAGATTTGAGATCTCAAGGGGGCCAGCTTTAGCATGGGCTCATGTGGTTTGAGCAAAGCTCACCAGCTTGAGCCCAAGATTGCTGGCTTGAGCAAGCAGTCACTCGATCAACTGTAGCCCCCTTGTCAAAGCACGTATGAGACAGGAGTCAATGAACACGTAAGAGGTCACAAGTACAACTGATGATTGATCTGTGACCTGGCACATAATAAAAAATGTCTCCATTTCTGTCTGTCTGTCCCTATCTATCGATCTCTCTGACTGTATCCCTGTCAGCGTAAAAAAAAAAAAAAAAAAAGGAAAAAAAGAAATGTTCACAGAGACATTGAAGATGGTGTATACCATATTTCCCTATGTATAAGACTCATCTTTTTTGAAAAATGTGGGTTTAGGAAACAGGGTGCGTCTTTTACACTGATTGTAGTATTTTTTATTTGCATTTCCCATTTATTCACATTTGTTATCATTTTCTCAAACTTTGTGCCCCAAAATTAAGGTGCGTTTTATACAGGGAGGCTTCTTATACATGAGGTTATATGGTACTTTACAAACTTACCATTTATTTCCTCTTGGGGTGCTATTTTGAAAAACATAATTCATTCTTCTATGCAATTTTAGCTTCAAAATCTATAACAAAAAAGCCATTGTCATTTTTTCTTTTATTTATTTATTCATGTTAGAGGCAGGATAAAGGGTGAAAAAGATAGACAGATAGTCAGAAACATCAATCTGTTTCTTAAACCAAGAGCAAACCTATGATATTAGTTTATGGGTGTGATGCTTTAACCACTGAGCTCTTTGGTGAGAGCAAGCCATTGTCTTTTGGCAAAAAAATTTATTAGAGAAAACCAGAGGTAATTAAATATAAAATGATAATCTAGTCTGCTGTGTTAATAAGACCAGAAGACTTTTCCTCGCTCTTGAAATTCAGAGGCATAATCACTATTTTTAATAGTTTAGCACAAAGTAACCCTTTTCCTAACATGCACTTTCTCTTGTGCCATGAAAGCAGTCCAGACTTAGAGAACTCCTAAGCTTTGGACATCAGAATTTATGTGAGTGTTGTTCACCACATACAAGCTAGGTTCTTTTTCTCACGGAACACTTCCCAGGTTCTTTGGTTCATAACTTCTATATTTTCTCAGTTTTATACCTGAGAACACACATTGCTGAAAAATTGAGACTTCTGTCTCAGCCCTGCCTTTTGAGAAATTGATATACTGAACCTGGCTACAATAAATCATAACTGAGAGGAAAGATATTTCACTACCAAATTCAGTGCTATTCAAAACTTACGATTATTAAATTTATGTATATTTTTTACTTTCTTTCTAACCCATGCGACTGTAGTATTGATAAGGATAGAAAGTGAGTCTCTCTCAATCAATAAAGCAGACTGTGTCTATCAGAGTGCCTTGTATAGAATAGAAATACAATAAGTGATTCCTGAATGAATAAATAAAGAATCATTTGAGAACGTACACAGATATCCATAAATGACAGACACTATGCACACAGAAAGATATGCTGATGTGCAATGCACATCTATGCACACAGATGTACACACACCCAAAATACCTGAGTGTATATACATAGAGAAATATAATGGGTACTTAAAGAATATGAAAAGAATAGATCCTGATATTAACAGTAGATATATCTGTATGAACATATGTTGTTGTTGATTTTGAGATCATTTTTTGCGCTTCTGCAATAAGAATACATTTTTTATAATAAAAAATCTGTTAAAATTCAACATACTTGTCAAATCAAACCAATTTCTATTTACAATACACGAAGTAGATTTATATAAAAAGAGTTCAAAAGACAGAATTTTTTTTTTATTTATTCATTTTTAGAGAGGAGAGGGAGAGACAGAGAGGAGAGACAGAGAGAGAGACAGAATTTAAAAGAATAGAATGGGAAGTCATTAAGTGCAGGGACATGTGTTCCTAGCATAGTGCCTGGTATCTGATGGGCACACTCAAAGGCTTTATGGAAGCATGGCTGAAATATAAGAACAAAACTAAGATGAACCGAAAGATTTTCATAAAACAAACCACTAAGTATACACAAAAACTTTACAGAAATGGCAAATAGGAATCAACGTTTATAGACAATGCTCTCTACCAAACTATTCCTTTGGACCTGTACTGAGGCGTGATTCCCAAGATGCACACGAGGTGGAAGCAGAGAAGCACATGTAACAGAGACCATTATTGTATGTGCTATGGAGCAAGTTCCAGCCACCTTCAGAGGATTGAAATGATACCAAGTATACCTCTTGCTTTCACTAAAATTATCGTTGAAAGAAGTAGCAAGCAGTGACTAGAAATAGCTTATATTTACAAGTTATAAAAGTTTCTTTTAGACACCTTTGGATTCAACATTGATAGATAACACAAAGTACCCAACTGATTTATTTTTCTAGGTGAACTGATCTGAGCTGTTATCCCCAAGGTGCACACCAGGTGGCAGCAGGGAAGCGCACTTGGAAAACATTTACCACAGATAATCCTGTATGTTCTTTCAAGCAAGTTTCAACTACCTCTGACCTTAGAAATAATATAAAGCATGTTTCTTGTTGTCATTACACATAATATTATACAGTAATAGAAATTAACTAAAAATCCCTTCTTTGATGTAAGGAAATTCATTCGTAAATAACCCCACCTCTAACATCAAAACTCATGTTGCAAAATACATTAAAATTAATAGAAATAAAAACTACATAAGGAAAAATATGAAAAAATGTAGTGATGAATATATTTAAGGCAAGAAAAACATAAAATACACAGCCTTTCCACCCATATTAAGAACCAGGATACTAAATAAAATCCAGAGAAAGTAAAAGAAAAATATGTTCACAGCCTGAGTAGGCCATGGCGCAGTGGTTAGAGCATTTGACTCAAATACGGAGGACCCAATTTTGATATCTCAAGGGTGCCAGCTTGAGCGTGGGCTCATGTGGTTTGAGCAAAGCTCACCAGCTTAAGCCCAAGGTCGCTGGCTCTAGCAAGCGGTTACTCGATCAGCTGCAGCCCCCTGGTCAAGGCATATATGAGACAGGATTCAAAGAACACGTAAGGTGTTACAGCAAAAAACTCATGATTAATCTGTGACCTGGCACATAATAAAAACTCTCTCTATTTCTGTCTGTCTGTCCCTATCTATTCCTCTCCCTGACTCTCTACTTGTCTCTTTAAAAAAAAAGAAAACAAGAAATATTCACAGAGACATTTGGAGGGTGTATACCATATTTCCCCATGTATAAGACTCATCTTTTTTGAAAAATGTGAGGTTAGAAAACTGGGTGTGTCTTATACACAGTTGTAGTATTTTTTACTTGAATTTCCCATTTATTGGCATTTCTTCTCCTTTTCTCAAAATTTGTGCTCCAAAATTAAGGTGCGTTTTATACAGGGAGGCTTTTTATACATGGGGTAATATGGTACTTTACAAACTTACCATTTATTTCCTCTTTGGGTGCTATTTGAAAAACATAATTCATTCTTCTATTCAATTTTAGCTTCAAAAACTGTAACAAAAAAGCCATTGTCATTTTTTCTTTTATTTATTTATTCATGATAGAGGCAGGATAAAGGGGGGGAAATAGACAGATAGTCAGAAACACCAATCTGTTACTGTATCTGTTTTGACCCAGGAGAAAACCTATGATATTAGCATATGGGTGTGATGCTTTAACTTCTGAGCTCTTTGGTGAGAGCAAGCCATTGTCTTTTGGCAAAAAATTTTATTAGACAAAACCAGAGGTAATTAAATATAAAATGATAATCTAGTCTGCTGTGGTGAAAGACCAGAAGACTTTTCCTTGCTCTTGAAATTCAGAGGCATAATCACTATTTTTAATTGTTTAGCACAAAGTGACCCCTTTCCTAACATGCACTATCTCTTGTGCCGTGGAAGCAGTCCAGACAAAGAGACCTCCTAAACTTTGGACATCAGAATTTATGTGAGCGTTGTTCACCACATACAAGCTAGGTTCATTTTCTCACGGAACACCTCCCAGGTTCTTTGGTTCATAACTTCTATATTTTCTCAGTTTTATACCTGAGAATATGGATTGCTGAAAATTCGAGACTTATGTCTCAGCACTGCCTTCTGAGAAACTGATAAACTGAACCTCGCTACTATAAATCATAACTGACAGCAAAGATATTGCACTACCAAATTCAGTGCTTTTCAAACTTACGATTATTAAATGTATGTAAATTTTTTTCTTTCTTTCTACCCCATGACAGTGTAGTGTTCATAAAGACAGAAAGTGAGTCTGTCTCATTCACTATATGGAACCAGTGTCGAGCACAGTTCCTGGCACATAATAGAAATGCAATAAGTGTATCCTGAATGAATGAATGGTCATTTGCATATGTATACTGATATCCAAAAATGACAGACACTGTGGACACAGAGATATATACTCATGTGCAATGCACACCTATGCACACAGATGTACACACACCCAATGTACCTGAGTATATGTACATAGAGAAATATAATAAGTACTCAAAGATTATGGAAAGAAAATGTCCTAATATTAACAGTAGATATATCTGTATGAAAATTTGTTGTTGTTGTTATTGAGATAATTTTTCTTGCACTTCTGCAATAAGAATATATTTTTTATAATAGAAAATCAGGTAGAATTCAACATACTTGTCAAATCAAAGCACATCCTATTTTACAATACACGAAGTAGATTTATATAAAAGAAGTTCAAAAGACAGAAGTTAAAAGAGTACAATGGGAAGTCATTAACTGCAGATATATGAGTTCCTAGCACAGTGCCTTGTATATGATGGGCTCTTTCAAAGGCTTTATGAAAGCATGGCTCAAAGAAAGAAGAAAAACAAGATTAAACGAGAGATTTTCAGAAAACTAACCACTAAAGGTGCACGAAAACTTTACAGAAATGGCAAATTGGACCAAACGTTTATAGAGAATGCTCTCTACCAAACTATTCTTTTGTACCTGTACTGAGGCGTGATTCTCAGGATTCACACGGGGTGGCAGCAGAGAGCACATGTAGGAGAGACCATTATTGTATGTGCTATGGAGCAAGTTCCAGCCAACTTCAGAGGATTGAAAATATACCAAGTATATCTCTTGCTTTCATTACAATTAACGTTGAAAAATGTAGCAAGCAGTAACTAGAAATTCTTTATATTTACAAGTTATAAAAGTTTCTTTTAGATAGCTTTGTATTCAACATTGATAGATAACGCACAACACCCAACTGATATATTTTTCCAAGTGAACTGAATTGAGCTTTTATTCACAAGGTGCACATGAGGGGGCAGCAGGGATTCGTAGTTTGATAACATTTACCACATATAATCCTGTATGTTCTTTCAAGCAAGTTTCAACTACCTCTAACCTTAGAAATGATATAAAGCATGTTTCTTGTTGTCATTACACTTAATACAGTAAACAGAAATAGAAATTACCTGAAAATCCCTTTTTTGAAGGTAAGGAAATTCACTCCTAAATAACCCCCCCTCAAAATCACAATTCAAGTTGCAAAATTCCTTAAAATTAAAGGAAATAAAAACTACATAATGAAACCTATGGAAAAATGTAGTGATGAATATATTTTAGGGCAAAAAAAACTTAAAATACACAGCTCTTCCACCCATACGAAGAACCAGGATACTAAATAAAATCCAGAGAAAGTAAAATAAAAAATGTTCACAGCCTGAGCAGGCGATGGTGCAGTGGTTGGAGCATTTGACTGGAATGCGGAGGAGTGAGGTTTGAGATCCCACGGGCGCCAGCTTGAGCGTGGGCTCAAGTCATTTGAGCAAAGCTCACCAGCTTTTGCCCAAGGTCGCTGGCTCAAGCAAGCGGTCACTCCATCAGCTGTATCCCCCTGACTAAGGCACATATGAGACAGGAGTCAATGACCATGTAAGGGGTCACAACAAAAAACTGATGATTGATCTGTGACCTGGCACATAATATAATTTCTCTCCATTTCTGTCAGTCTGTCCCTATCTATCCCTCTCTCTGACTCTCTCCCTGTCTCTGTTAAAAAAAAGAATGAAAAAAGAAATATTCACATTAATTTATTTTTAAAAATGTACAAGTTTTAAAAATTAATCTTTACAGGGACCCCAGTAAGGCTATATGAATTACTGGTACATTTTGATAATCTCAGATTACATTCCAGGGAGGAGGTTAGGAAAAATAACCCAGTGTCTGTGGGTCAGACCGCTTTGTGCCATAACTACTTTGCTTTTAGAGAATGTCATGAGCAAGGCATAATATTGGTGGAGGATATGGGCACTGAGTTTTTCTTCCCTTTTCCTCCAGATGCCTACCCTTTTCATGTGGCCCCTCAGCATCCCTTATCAGAATGTGGTTTCCAAAGAATGAAGAGGTTGTGAGAGTGCAAGGACTGAGAGGGTGTCCCCGGCTAAGCACGGGCTTCCAGGTACTTGGCCAGATACGTTTATTATTGGCCTGGACTTCAGCTGGGAATGGCAAGGACAGAGTGCAGGAGGGCCATCCTGAGCTCCAAGGTCTCACATGCTATGTGGTGGTGGCTGCAGAGAGGAGGGAACTGATAGAAATTTTGTATGAGACATGGGTCAAAATAGCACAGAGGCAAAGTGCTGGTCACACAGTGGGCAGGAGCTAATGAGCACCGCTTTCCTGAATCCTCACAGCCACCTAAGCAGGAGTGGTTCTCCCCATTTGACAGAGGAGAAGACTTAGTTTTTATTTATTTGCTTGTAGATGTTGGAGCCATAAGTCAGCTCTTGTGTTAATTCTGAGCCTGTAGGAAACTTCTGTCAGGTGAAGTCTCAAGAAAAGTACAAATGGGTAGAAGCAGATCTGTGCTCTGGACTGAATAACAGATTTTAAAATGCCATCAGACAGGGAGGTGGTAGAAGTGGAAAGAGCACTCTTAAAGGATCTCTTGTTGGTTCAGCACCTGGGAAGGGCAAGCCACTTCCTCACTCCCCTCTTCTCCTATTCTATCCTATCCTATTTCCTGCCTAACTTCCACCCCAACTCCACCTTGGTTGAGTGCTTGACAAGCTGGACCATTAGTTTATGTGCAGGTGTTCTTAAAAAAATAACCAGTATTCAAAAATTTCAAGGACAACTTTGATGGCTGAATGTGTCCAGGATACCGTGTGTGTACACTCTTCTGTCTCATTTTGGACCATCGTTTCTGGGTTTTGAATTAGGTTAGAATCAGTCTTTAGTTCAAATACCTGTGAAATGCAGATAACAATCATTTCTGTCTCATTTGACAAATGGGAACATTAAGTGAGGTGGGGCATGTGAAAGCCTTAAAATAGAAATGAATAGCATGTCTGGATTCTCAATGAATGCTGTGGGCAAGAAAAATATTCTCCGATG
Source organism: Saccopteryx leptura (assembly GCF_036850995.1). Lineage (NCBI taxonomy): Eukaryota > Metazoa > Chordata > Mammalia > Chiroptera > Emballonuridae > Saccopteryx > Saccopteryx leptura. Next base: position 432,687 of record NW_027095704.1, on the reverse strand, counting down.
CCTTTTATTTTTGTCTTTATTTTTTTCTATTTTTTTATTTTTATTGAATCAAAGGGGAGGCAGGAGGATAAGTGTAATACAGAAGCATCGATCAGTTTCTGTATGTTCCCCAGCCAAGAACTGAAGCAGCCACCTCTGCATTGCAAGACAATGTTCCAGCCAAGCGAGCCATTCACCCAGGATGATTGCTGCTGCGTTTTGCATACATTTGGATTAAAACGGCCAAGGGAGTTTCTAGAAAAAACAAACAAAATTTTCTGCTGCCATCTCATGGATCTTGAAAATTACAGCTAGGTAAATGTCACCAGAAAAATGTATTCCTCTGCTTCTATCCAATATACATTTTGAAATTAAGAGCTAGAACATATAACCAGAAACTCTCAAACTGCTTTTGCAGCACCTTTGTGTCTTCTCCCATTTTTCACTTTGCATCTTGTTGCATGCTTATGTTTTAGGGAACTCCATGTTTTATATTAGTCATGAGTAGTTATTCAAATACACAGAAACAGTTTGGTTGAGGGGTTGATATAGGATTCTAATAATTTTTTATATTTTCTTTTCTCACAGTATTTATTCTATAATGCATCTTATTTTCAAATAGACCTGCCCTTTATTTTATTTTTTTGCAACCCTACTAAAGGCACGGATAAAAGGATTGACTTCAACTCATGCTGATGTACTCTTTCAACAAAGCAGCAGTGAGAGAGCAGAAGTGAGAAGGGGTTTTCTGTGAAATGGCTTGAGTGTCACAAGAGCTTTGAATAAAAAGTAAAAGATTGTGGTGGCAAATTGCACCCTGAGATTCTCAAGACTGGGAAGTGATTGAAACTCAGCCAGGTGTAGGAGCAGTATGTTTGTGGAATGTCAAGTGTGGTAGTAACTGAGAGAGTGTGCAGAGTAGGGCATGGAAGAAATTATAAACAAGTGCTGAGACTGGGCCTGGTAAAGGGTGTTATAAAAACAGAAGTGGAAGTGGGGCTTTGTTCATGACAAGATGGTAATGGAGGGACCAGGGTAAAAAGGAAAATGATTGTGGCATGTTCATCTAGAAATAAATGGGGAATATGTAAGGCAGACTTTATATAAAATAGAAAAGTTATTTAGGGAACAGAGAATTTGTCAGAATAAGTACAGAATGGAGAATGATTCACGGGCAATGAAGAATTGGAGGGAGTGAGGTAGCATGGGCAACAGGACAGTGTGCTGTATAGTGGAAAAAATTTGTGTGTTTATATTCCCTTGGTGGAATTAATTGTGAGCAAATTAAGCAGCATCAGCTGCTAACGATTTTAATTACTAGGGCTTGCAACTTTAATAAGGTGGTAGTGGCATCAGAAAATGGTCATTTGTTGATGAAGAAGTGATTTGGCTGAGAGTTCAACTAGATTTACCCTGAAAAAATTACTAAATTACCTCTCTTGTTTGTCTGGAATATGCAAAAATAAAAGAAAGACAAGGTAGGAAAATTTATGTTACACAACTGTGGTAGGAGCAAGGAAGTCATCCAGATTTTAGCAGTGCATCAATGTGTTTATAGTCTTTCTCAGTTGCAGCCATATATGCTAAAGTGCAATTGTGAAAGTTCGGAAAGGGGAACAGAAAAGGAAAAACTGCATGCAGGCAGGCAATGCTGGAGAAGTGTTTTCTTCCTCCAAATCCTCATCATCTCTGGTTGTTTATTGATTTGATAGTGAAAGCCCTCCTGATAAGTGTGAAGTAACATCTTATAGCAGTTTTAATTTGCATTTCTCTCCTGATTTCTGACATTCAGTATTTTTTTTCTATTTAAATAAATTTTTATTTTAATTGGGTGACATCAGTAAATCAGGGTACATATATTCAAAGAAAACATTTCCAGGTTTTCTTGTCATTCAGTTCTGCTGCATACCCATCAACAAAGAGAGATTGTCCTCCGTCACCCTCTATCCAGTTATTTTTTGTACCCCTCTCCCTCCCCTTCCCCCTCTCCCTCCTTCTCTCCCTCTTCCCCCTGTAACCACCACACTCCTGTCCATGTCTCTTAGTCTTGCTTTTTTGTCCCACCAATGTATGGAATCCTGCAGTTCTTGTTTTCTTCTGATATGCTTATTTCATTCCGCATAATGTTAGCAAGATTCCACCATTCTACTGTAAGTGATCCGATGTCATCATTTCTTCTAGCTGAATAATATACCATGGTGTATATGTGCCCCATATTTTTTATCCAGTCTTCTATTTTTTTACAGTGATTAAAAGCCTTTAAGCCAACTCTTGGCCAATACAGCAAGAATCCATAAAAGAGTAGTGTCCTTAACATGTTCACCAAGTCCAAGATGGCCCTATCTCCATGCCAAATCCCTGAGAAATGCAACCCAACCACAGTTCAGTCTGTTAGGAGCTGTCACAGGGAGCAAGAGTCGAGGAAAAGTCCGCACATGAAAAGTCCACATGGCCCTGGAATTGTTGTCAACATTCTATACTTTGCAGCTCATGTCCAAGTCCCAATGACAGCTGCTTCTAGCTGGTAATAATTCAGGTAGACTGGAAAAGCCATTTGCAGCATGCGTGGATATGAAGCTTCTGTTCTTCTCTGCCTGGAGAGTTGAGACCAGGTTGCTTTTCCCTGGAGCTCTGCGACTCTGGCATGGTAAAGAGAATCTTGGGATACACTAAGCTGGGTGGCAAAGGTAAATTCATAATACAAGTTGGCAAAAAGGGGAAGGAGAGCTCTACATTAGGAGTAGGTCCCAGCCTGAAATATGAGTGGGGCATTGAGGTAGGAGGGATAAAGGAAACACTATATACTAAGCAAAGCAGCAGAAAATAGGACTATCAACACCCACAACAGAGATCTTTGAGGGAAGAATAAAAAACCTGACTATTCAGGCAAAACATAGTTCAGTGACCCTTGTGCAAATGAGATCAGTTTACCTGCTTCTTGGAAGAAATACCCTAGGCTCGTCCACAGTGTCATAGATGGGGCTGACAACCCAGGGCACATTCAGCCTTCAGTGGCAAACCTCAGGTTTCTGGGCAAGGTTAGGTCATAGCCTACTTTCAGTGTCCCTGTTTCCTCACAGCAGAGGCATGTAAGCCTGGCAGGCTTTAGCTCAATGACCTTCCTTTCCACTATTGAAGCAGGACCCAGATGGCATCCTGAGAGACCCCTTTGAGGCATTGGAGCCTTTAAGGGTGTATCCTAAAAGCTGGTAGTTCCCCTGATCTCTATTGGGCTTTTTCTGCCTCTAGGTATCTTAAAAGTCATGCTCAGAAGATCTCGCTGAGGGGTTTGAGGATCCCCATCTGCCTATATAAATATTTTCCATATATCTGGAGCTATTTGGAAAAGGACAAAACAATGTTATTAGCTGGATCTAATAAAGAAGGTAGTAGTTTGCAGGTGTAAAAGATTTGGTGTCTTCTGTTCATCAGCCTTCAAAAGAAATGTAATTTTTTTAAGTAAAAAGCATTTTATGGTAGACCCGTAGGAGTCATTGGTCTGGTGTGCAGGATTCCCGTGTTTGATTCCTGGCCAGAACACACAGGAGAAGCGCCCATCTACCTCTTCACCCCTCCCCCTCTCCCTCCCCTCCCTCCTCTCCGTCTCTCACTTCCCCTCCCACAGCCAAGGCTCCACTGGAGCAAAGCCATCCCGGGCACTAAGGATGGCCCCATGGCCTCTGCCCCAGTCGCCAGAATGGCTCTGGTCGCAACAGAGCTACACCCCAGATGGGCATAGCATCCCCCCCTGGTAGTCATGCCAGGTGGATCCCGGTCAGGTGCATGCAGGAGTCTGCTTGAATGCCTCCCCATTTCCACCCTCAGAAAAATACAAAAAATAAATAAATAAAAGAAAAAATACAACAACAACAACAAAAAAGAGGAAAACAGAAAAAAAAAGGGGCATTCCCTTGTGTTAAAGCTCCAGGGAGCATGGAGTGAGCTTGAGTATGTCCTATGAAACATGGAGCTCTATGTTGACATATAAGTCTTTGAAGAAGGAGAAACTGCTGAAATAGTTTATCAGCATTTGTCCCTAAGACAGCAGTCTTTATAGTGGTGCTGTCTGTCGATAGATTAAAGGGGGAATATGGCAAATGCTGAAAAGTCATGCTCTTTGTGTCCCCCTCCTCCTCCAACCCCCTCCCTCTCCTCCCCCCACCCTGTACCCCCAACACTGTTGTCCATGTCTCTGAGTTTCATCTTTATGTCCCACCTATGTATGGAATCATATAGTTCTTTGTTTTTTCTGATTTACTTCTTTCGCTCAGTATAATGTTATCAAGGCCCATTCATGTTGTTATAAAAGATCCTATGCCATCATTTCTTATGGCTGAGTAGTATTCCATAGTATATATTTACCAAAACTTTTTAATCCACTCGTCGTCTGATGGACACTTGGGCTGTTTCCAGATATTTGCTATTCTAAACAATGCTGCCATAAACATGGGGGTGCATTTTTTCTGGTGTTCTTGGGGTATATTCTTAACAGTGGTATAGCTGGGTCAAAAGGCAGTTCGATTTTTAATTTCTTGAGGAATCTCCATACTGTTTCCCACAGTGGCTGCACCAGTCTGTATTTCCACCAGCAGTGCAGGAGGGTTCCCTTTTCTTCACATCCTCGCCAGCACTTATTCTGTGTGTTGTTTTATTGATGAGCGCCATTCTGACTGGTGTGAGGTGATATCTCATTGCGGTTTTAATTTGCATTTCTCTAATCATTAGTGATGTTGAACATTTTTTTATATGCCTATTGGCCATCTGTGTGTCCTCTTTGGAGAAGTGTCTATTCATTTCTTTTGCCCATTTTTGGATTGGATTGTTTGTCTTCCTGGCATTAAGTTTTACAAGTTCTTTATAAATTTTGGTTATTAACCCCTTATCAGACGCAATGTCAAATATATTCTCCCATTGTGTAGTTTGTCTTTTTATTCTGTTCTTATTGTCTTTAGCTGTGCAGAAGCTTTTTAGTTTGATAAAGTCCCATTTGTTTATCCTGTCTTTTATATCACTTGCCTGTGGAGACAAATCAGCAAATATATTGCTGCGAGAGATGTCAGAGAGCTTACTGCCTATGTTTTCTTCTAAGATGCTATTGTTTCACGGCTTACATTTAAGTCTTTTATCCATTTTGAGTTTGTTTTTGTGAGTGGTGTAAGTGGGTGGTCTAGTTTCATTTTCTTGCAGGTAGCTGTCCAATTTTCCCAACACCATTTGTTGAAGAAGCTGTCTTTACGCCATTGTATTTCCTTACCTCCTTTGTCAAATATCAGTTGTCTATAGAGCTGTGGGTTTATTTCTGGGTTCTCTGTTCTGTTCCATTGATCTATGTGCCTGTTCTTATGCCAGTACCATGCTGTTTTGAGTACAATGGCCTTATAATATAACTTGATACCAGAAGTGTGATACCTCCCGCTTTATTCTTCCCTTTCAAGATTACTGAGGCTATTTGTGTTCTCTTTTGTTTCCATATAAATTTTTGGAATATGTGTTCTAAATCTTTGAAGTAAGTCATCGGTATTTTGATCGGTATTGCATTGAATTTATAAATTGCTTTGGGTAATATAGACATTTTAATGATGTTTATTCTTCCTAACCATGAGCACGGTATATGCCTCCACTTATTCGTATCTTTCCTGATTTCTTTTATCAATGTTTTATAATTTTCCGAGTACAAGTCTTTAATCTCCTTGGTTAGATTTATTCCTAGGTACCTTATTTTTTTGGTTGCAAAGGTAAAGGGGATTGATCCCTTGATTTCTCTTTCTGACAGTTCATTATTAGTGTATAAAAATGCCTCTGATTTCTGAGTATTGATTTTATATCCTGCCACGTTACCAAATTCATTTATCAGGTCTAGTAGTTTTTTGACTGAGACTTTAGGGTTTTCTATATACACTATCATATCATCTGCAAATAATGGTAGTTTTACTTCTTCTTTTCCAATTTGGATGCCTTTTATTTCTTTTTCTTGTCTGATTGCTGTGGCTAGGACTTCCAGAACTATGGTGAATAACAGTGGTGAAAGGGGGCACTCCTGCCTTGTTCCTGATCTTAAGGGGATTGCTTTTAATTTTTGCCCATTGAGTATGATGTTGGGTGTGGGTTTTTCATAGATGGCCTTTATCATGTTGAGGTATGTTCCCTGTATTCCCACTTTGCTGAGAGTTTTGATCATGAATGGGTGCTGGACTTTATCAAATGCTTTTTCTGCATCTATTGAAATTATCATGTGGTTTTTCTCCTTTCTTTTGTTTATGTGATGAATCACATTGATTGATTTGCGAATATTTTACCAGCCTTGCCTTCCCAGAATAAATCCCACTTGATCATGGTGTATGATTTTTTTCATATATTGCTGGATCTGGTTTGCTAATATTTTGTTGAGGATTTTTGCATCTAAGTTCATCAGGGATATTGGCCTATAATTTTTTTTGTGTGTGTTGTCTTTGCCTGGTTTTGGAATCAGAATTATGTTCACCTCATAAAAGGAGTGGAAGTCTTCCTTCCTCTTGAATTTTTTGAAATAGCTTGAGCAGGATAGGAGTTAGTTCTTCTTTGAATATTTGGTAGAATTCACTTGTGAAGCCATGAGGCCCAGAACTTTTCTTTTTTGGGAGTTTTTTGATAGCTGTTTGAATCTCATTTGTTGTAATTGGTCTGTTTAGGTTTTCTGATTCTTCCAGATTGATTTTTGGAAGATTATATGATTCAAGGAATTTGTCCATTTCATCTAGGTTGTCTAGTTTTTTGGCATACAGTTCTTCATAGTATTTTCTTACAATATTTTGTATTTCTGTTGTGTCAGTTGTTATTTCTCCACTCTTGTTTCTAATTTTATTTATTTGAGTCCTCTCTCTTTTTTTCTTGGTGAGTCTCATTAAAGGTTCCTCGATCTTGTTTACCTTTTCAAAGAACCAGCTCCTGGTTTCATTGATCCTCTGTATTGTTTCTTTAGCCTCTGTGTCATTTATTTCTGCTCTGATCTTTATTCTTTCCTTCCTTCTACTAGCTCTGGGCTTTACTTGCTGTTCTTTTTCTAGTTCTTTTAGATGCAGGGTTAAGTTGTTTATTTGAGCTTTTTCTAACTTCTTGAGGTATGCCTGTAATGCTATAAACTTCCCTCTCAGGACTGCTTTTGCTGTGTCCCATAAATTTTGAGTTGATGTATGCTCATTATCGTTTGTTTCTAGGAATTTTTTAATTTCTTCTTTGATCTCAATGTTAACCCATACATTATGTAATAACGTGCAATTTTGTTTCAAAGTGTTTGAATGTTTTTCCATTTTTCTATTGTGATTGATTTCTATTTCAATGCCATTGTGATCAGAGAAAGTGCTTGATATGATTTCAATCTTCTTAAATTTGTTGAGATCGCTTTTGTGGCCTAACATGTGGTCTATTCTAGAGAATGTACCATGAGTGCTTGAAAAGAATGTATAATCTGCTGTTTTAGGGTGAAAGGTTCTGAAGATATCAATTAAATCAAGTTGATCTAATATGTCCTTTAAGTCTGCTGTTTCTTTGTTGATTTTCTTTCTTGGGATTCTATCTAATGATGTTAATGGGGTATTAAAATCCCCTACTATTATAGTATTGCTGTTGATCTCGCCTTTTAAGTCCATCAAAGTCTGCTTTATATATTTAGGTGCTCCTATAGTAGGTGCGTAGATATTTATAATGGTTATATCTTCCTTTTGGATTGCTCCCTTTATCATTATGTAGTGATCTTCTTTATCTCTAACTATGGTCTTAGTTTTAAAGTCCATTTTGTCTGATATAAGTATTGCTACCCCAGCTTTTTTTTCATTTCCATTTGCGTGAAATATTTTTTTCCATCCTTTTATCTTCAGTCTGTCTGCATCTTTTGATTTAAGGTGTGTCTCTTGTAGACAGCCTATATATGGGTCCTGTTTTCTTATCCATGCAGCTACCCTATGTCTTTTGATCGGATCATTTAATCCATTAACATTTAAGGTTATTACTGATGTGTAATTGTTTATTGCCTTATTTTTTTCTTTGAAACTGTATTCCTCTTTTGCTATATTCTTTTATTCCTTTGATATGTTTACAACAGGTCCCTTAGCATTTCTTGCACCCTTGATGTGGTTGCAGTGAATTCCTTGAGGGTTTTTTTGTCTGTAAAGCTTTTTATTTCTCCTTCAATTTTAAATATTAGCCTTGCTGGATAAAGTAGTCTTGGTTGTAGGTTCTTGTTCTGCATTACTTTGAATATTTCTTGCCATTCCCTTCTGGCCTCAAGTGTTTCTGTTGAGAAGTCAGAAGTCATCCTTATGGGGGCTCCTTTGTAGGTGATAGTCTTTTTTTCTCTAGCAGCTTTTAATATTTTCTCTTTATCATTTAGCTTTGCTATTTTAATTATGATGTGTCTTGTTGTTGGTTTCTTTGGGTTTCTTCTTAATGGAGTTCTCTGTGCTTCCTGAACATGTGCAATGCTTTCCTGCCTTAATTGGAGGAATTTTTTGCTATAATATGTTTGAACAAAGTCTCTATTCCTTGTCCTTTCTCTTCTTCTTCAGAAACACCTATGATGCGTATGTTATTTCTCTTCATGTTGTCACAGAGCTCTCTTAGAGTTTCCTCAGACATTTTGAGTCTTTTTTATTTTTTCTGCTCTGCTTCCATGCCTTTATTTATTGTGTCCTCTAACTCAAAGATTCGATTCTCTGCTTCATCCATCCTGCTTTTAATTCCTTCCATTGTATTCTTTATTTCAGATATTGTATTTGTCATTTCTGACTGATTCTTTTTTATTATTTCAATGTGCTTTTTTATATTTGTTATCTCTTTATTTATGTTTTCGTAATGGCCATCTATGGTTGTTCTGATATCTTTGAGTATCCTAACAATCGTTATTTTAAACTGTGTATCTGGTAATTTCGTTATATCTGATTCACTTAGGTCCTTTTCTGGGGATTTCTCTTGGTTTATTTGCGTTGTATTTCTCTGCCTCTGCATTTTCTCTTCATGGGAGTGGCTGTGATCACATGCTTGGGTGCACAAGCGTTGGTGGCCTTGGCCTTTGCCCCGCCCCCGTGGGTGACGTTATGCTCGGTCCTGAGGGCACTGGGGAGCACCTTTGCTGAGCTGTGGGTCTCCACCTGTTTCCAGGCTTTTGCCCTGCCCTTGCAGGAGCAGCCCACTCGAGGAACGGTTCCGAGCCTTGGCTCTACCACCGGGCAGGACTGTGTTCCCAAGCTCAGCTCAGTAGCAAAACTCCGCCTCTACTGGTCTTTTTTGGCTTCACCACCGCTGGAGGAGCCGGCTACCAAGTCAGACAGCAAGCCTGGTTTGTTCGGGCAAGGCAAGGTTGTGCTCCTCTGCCTTGCTCAGTGTCTGGTCTCCAACCTTTCTGGGGTTCCTTCCCTTTTTCCTGCAGGCTGGATTACAGGCTGCCGGCAGCTGAGCTTGACCGCTTTTGGACACCCCCTTCTCCCCAGCTGGGCAAAGTTGAGCTCACACCTAAGCCCAGTGGTGGCCAGCTGGCTTCCGCCCCTGCCAGCAGAACCGCGCTTTTGTCTCCCACTGCCACCCACCCTCTGGCGCGCCCTCAACCTCGTGGGTAGGGGTGTTGCAGCTCGGACCCTAAGACTCACTACTGTAGACCCAAAAGCTCCCTCCTTCTATGCAACTCTGCTCTGAATGCTGCAGGGGAGCTTGTTTGGCTGCTCTCCTGCTTCCCTTTGCTGGTATTGCTGTTTCCAGAGGAAATATTCAATTCAGCTTTGGGGGGTGACTCGTCCCAGGGGTTAGGGTGGCTATCTCCCAAAATGCTTCTCCCTGTGCCTCCTAGATTACATTCTCTTCCTGTTACTCTGGTCCTCTCCTCTCTCCTCCTGTCCCCAGGAGCCCCGGGTGGGTGGTTATGAGAGAGATGTTCTGCGCGGTCCCTTTAAGAAGGATACTGTGTGTGAGAAATCAGACTCTTTCTCAAAAACAGTATCCTGACTTGTTTCCAGCTAAATACTGTCCTTACGCCTCTTCTGGGTTCTAGGGCTACAGGCTGGGGCTTTGTTGCTGGGGCTCAGGATGCTTCCCCCTCTGCTAAACTCACTTCCCGCCATGTGAGTCTCTCCCTGCTGCTGTTCACTAAGGGGAGCTGGGCAGCAATCTCCGCATTTCCCTGTTTCTGCTTTTTCTACCAGTCTCTGTGTGGCTTCTTCAGTGTACCTTGGTTGAAGAGTCCTTTTAGTTTAAGTATTTTTATATGCCCATTATTATTGGGAAGTTATTTCAATACTCTATCACTTCATTTTCTAAGGTTTATAGTTTCCTATTGTGTTTTGACTTTTTTAGAAATCATGGTATATATTGCTTCAGTTCAGCTTGATGTTTCAACAATTTAATGGATTTAAGCAGAAACTGCTAAAAGGAGTCAGCCACTAAACTGAGTGAGGTACAGGCTAATCTTCCCCTTATGCAGGCATAGGGTACCTGAGCTGCCTCTCTGACCCAAATGGCACTTGCATATTTTTGTTAGGGTACACATTTAGGATAAGTTTTACCTTATCTGAAAATGCACCTGAGATAGTGTCTGCTTCTTCTAGTCATGCTGAGGCTATTTAAATTGGGAGGCACTTCCATGGAACTGAGAGAAAAATATAAGATCTGAAAGACTTTATATACAGAGTACCAGCAGAGAAATGTTTTGATTTGTAATATTGTGGGTTTTCTAAAAAATATTTATGTGGTGCAGGGCAGTGGGAATTTGCTTGAGAATTAGAATTATACATTTATTTATGCTTTGCTTTATATTACCAAGAAACTAAGCATATATGTGACAACTAGTAAATATGTCTTGTAAAATATTAAAAGTAATCATGCTACCAGTAAATACAGCTCAACCAACAGCAAGATTGATTTTGTTTATGAATATTAATGTAAAGAATACTGGCATAACATATACAATTACTTAATTTTGGTTTTTACCAGAATTAAAATTTTCTTAAAGGATTAGAATTCTAGTATATATCAATAAAGCTACAGAAAAATCAATAAAAACATGAACTCTGTATAAAATGAAACAAAGATATGTTCCAATTGAATTAAAATGTATGATATACTGGGATAAGTTTTTGCGAGAAAGAGAATTAGTTTTGTCTTAAAGTAAAGATTGTTGTTATTAATGCAAATTTGGTTCTATTTTATTTTGTTAAAAAAACAAACTTTTTTTATACTGTGTAGCACCAGATATTATAAATTTTTATCTGCCTATAAAGCAGAGATATTATGCTTTTATAAATTATGTTACTGATTTCTATTTTTTCATAGAGGTCTTCAATTCCTATAGGAACAATCTTCTCAATCCTAAGAATTAAAGATACGATAATCATACATCTATCCAGTACTGATGTGACAGCACCATTTTCCCAACACTCAGAAATAAAATCTTTAGTGATTGCATGCCCCACTTTTTCATGTGTAATGGTGGAAATGGTCATACCTAAAAGAGAAAGGTGTTCAGTCAATTTAGTTGTTCATTGATTGCTTCTTATATGTGCCTTGACTAAGGTTCTTATGTTGAGCCAGCAACCTAGGGCTCAAGCCAGCAACCTTGGGATACTCTTGTTGACCCCATGCTTGAACTAGCAACCACAAGGTTTCCAACCAGGCACCTCAGTGTTTCTGGTTGATGCTTTATCTAATGTACCACCACTGGTCAGGCTGCCATGTTATCTTTAGATCCTCAGATCTTATTTATGTTATATCAAAAAGTTTGTTCCCTTGTACCAACTTCTCTGTTTTCTCCATCCCCCAGTTCCTGGCAGCTTCCACTCTGTTTTTGTGAGCTTGTCATTTTGGCTTTCCAATATGAGGTTTTTAATTTAGAAAAGGGTAGAATTTTACATATCCATATTCTCAGACATAAATAATTAAAAAATAGGCACTTTGAACATTTAGTGTATATAAATAACCTGGGATTTTGCTAAAATGCAGATTCACATTCTTTAAGTCTGGGACACTACAACGCTCCCTTTGCTGGAGATGAAGAAACCATACTTTGTGTAGCCTGGGACTAGACGCACCCAGGAGTGAGGTGTGATATGTGGGCCTTTTTTCTGTGGCAACTGCCAAGGAACAAGAGACGAGTCTCTGGGGACTGGGGTTATGGGGTGGGGGTTTGTTGACCAGGTCTTTTAGCAAAAAAAAGAAAAGGATATTTGTGAAACTGAGACCAGAGTTTTCTGTTCACCTCACCAAATATGCAGGAACTGAAAACAATGCTGTAGTATCTCAGACTGCAGCAAACACCAAGGAGCAGAAAGTAAATTTGAGGAGATAATAAAAAAAAGTGATAAAAAATCAAAATATAATGGTTTGAAATGACTTCAGGATGAACAATTCCTTCACATTTTTTTTGAGAAAGAGAGAGGGACAAACAGGCTGGAAGAGATGAGAAGCATCAATTCTTCATAACCCTAACCCTAACTTTAAACCTTACCCAATCTAAACCTAACCCTAACCCTCACACTCACCCTCACTCTCACCCTAACCTTTCTAATCCTCACCCTCACGCTTACACTCACCATCACACTCACCCTTACCCTTACCCTAACCCTAACCCTGACCCTAACCCTAACCCCTATCAAGTCCCTCCTCCCAAGTGTCTGCACCCAGTGATCTCCTTCACCCTGCCCAATCAGGCTGGTTTCCAGGACCCCGCCTTTCACTGCCAGGCCCAATCTCCTCCAGAGTTCCCTCTTAAGCGATGGCACTCAGCCTGCCCTACCTGTCGGGTTCCTTCTACACGGACCCACCTTGCCCTTCCCCTCACTGCCTAATAGGGCTCACATGGCCTTTGGCCTGAGTGGCCTTCAGGAGTATTCAAGTGTCTCCAATTGCCCTCTGCAGTTGAAAATGTTTTAAATGAGGTCATCACAGGCTGCCTCCCCTTAGGAGCCCGTCTGAAACAGAGGAGGTCCACCCTCTCTCTACCTCCCTCCCTCTCCCGGCACTTGCATAGACACCCTATATCTCCTGCACAAGCCCGTGGCTCTGTTTGGGAAAGGGTAGTGCCTGGCGCGAATCCTTCACCCTCAAGCCATCTCTTGCACCCAGATCAGCCCCCAGACGAGTGCACAGTGGGCTGCAGGGCAGGATGAGTGGGACCAGCTTTCCTGCCTCATCAGCTGAGATTTCTGCATGGAGCTACCTTGAGGACTGATTTTCTTCTGAGAAGACAGGGCAATACCTAACTCCATTTAATCCCCAAGATTTACAGTAGGAAACTGGCTACAGTCTTCGGTTTTCAATTAGTTCTCCCCGCTATCTTTGTTGTTCTTTTTGAGAGAGAGGCAGAGAGAGATAGAAACATTGAGATTTTCCTGTATGTGACCTAACCAAGTAATCAAACTGACAACCTTCATGGTCCAGGACAATGCTGTAACCAATGAAGCTATCTGGCCAAAGTTTAATTTTTATTGATTTACAGAGAGACAGAAAGAAGAAAGGAGAGAGAGGGGAGTGGGAAGGGAAACATTCATTTGTTGTTTCACTCAGCCGTGGACTCATTAGATATGCCCTGACTGGGGATCAAATCCCAAACTTGGTGTTTTCAGTTGATGTTTCTAACCACTTGAGCTAACTGGCAAAGGCTCTCTGCTGTTTCTTTTTTTATTATTTATTGAGAAGAAGGGAGGCATAGAGACCAACTCCTGTATGCAGAATCCACCCAGCAAGCCCACTTAGGGGTGATGTTTTGACCATCTGGGTCATTGCTCCTTTGCTTAGCAACCAAGTGCTTCTTAGCGCCTGAGGCTGACACAATGGAGCCACCCTTGGCACCTGTCACCAACTCACTCCAAATGAGCCATGGCTGCAGGAGATGCATGGAGGTAGCACTGCACTGCAAATACATCAACAGCAAACTTTCAAAGATTCACTATGCAGATATGGCCATGGAAAGCACACTGAGGATACTGTCTTGACAAACACACTAAAAAAACCAGCTGAGAACAACTATCCCCTGGGCCACCTCATTTCAATATTTTATGAGACTCCACCCTGGAAGCTGCCCCATGACCCAGAAACTTCATAACCATCCTCAGTGTGACACAACACTCCTCCCTTCCTGGAAACATTAACGGAATTTGAAAATACCTCCCTTATCCTCCCTCCCCACCTTCCCCTCTGCATCCTCTCCCTTTGTACAGGACCCGCATTCAGGGCAGCAGCGGGCACCACACTTTGGTCTCTCTCCTGCTCCAGTCTCCCAGCTCCCTTCCCTGCGACTCTCCCACTCATCTATGGTGGCCCCCACAGACTCGCTTGTGACCTTCCCGATTGAAACCCTTACTTGCTTTTCTCCCGCACAGGAACAACCTGGACACTGCCCAGACTCATCGCCAAGTTTCCACAACCGGTCTACAATGCCAGTGGGAAATGCAGGACCCACTCAGACCAGTGGGAATGCATCACCCCTAGGCCTACGAATGAAGACTCCCAGAAATGGTGCCACTTCCCCCAAACGAAAGTGAACAACCTACCTGAATACTCCATACCTTCATAATGGAAGGTTATGAGCCCACATTTACATAAAATTATTTTTAGAGTCTAGTACCCTCTCATCCTCGTTTTCACAGAACTATGTCATGCAACTGAGAATAAGAACCGGTTCTAAGAACACCAACAGGTTTTTCCTGCGACCTGACAAATTTATGTCTTCATGTGCACACTGTGCACCCAAAGACAGGGTGCCGACAGACACTTCGCATGCAAATCCATAACATGTACATTTTTGTGATTGTTTTATTTTGGTTTTTTGGGTTTTTTTATTTTAGAGAGGATGGAGGGAGACAGAGAGAGAGAGAGAGAGAGAGAGGAAAGAGGAGCAGAAAGCATCATCTCCCATATATGCCTTGACCAGACAAGTGCAGGGCTCTGAACCTGCGACCCCAGTGTTTCGAAGTTGACGCTTTTTCCACTGTGCCAGCACATGTCAGGCCTTTTTTGTGTTTTTTTTTTAAATAATATCTATTTCCCAATCAAGGATTTTTTCTTTCTAAACTCAAATTTCACTGAGGTGACACATGCTGTTTCTTCCATCACAATGACCATGAGACATGAACAAAATTTCTGTCACAGAAAGGGCATGAGGAGGCTCTTTTTTTTTAATAATTTTATTTTTTTAATGGAACAGCATCAATAAATCAGGAAACATGTATTCAAAGATAACAATTCTAGGTTATCTCTATGTTCAATTATCTTGCATACCCATTACTCAAAGTCAGATTGTCCTCTTTCCCCTTCTATCTAGTTTTCTTTGTGCCCCTCCCCTTCCACCTTTTTCTCTCCTTCTCTGCCCTCCCCCCTTAACCACAAAACTCTTATCAATGCAGCCCCATGTTCATTGCAGCTTTGTTCACAGTGGACAGGACATAGAAACAATTAAAATGCCCATCAATTGATGACTGGATAAAGAAGATGTCGCACATATACACTATGGAATACTACTCAGCCATAAGAAATGATGACATCGGATCATTTACAGCAAAATGGTGGAATCTTGATAACATTTTATGAAGTGAAATAAGTAAATCAGAAAAAAACAGGAACTGCATTATTCCATACATAGGTGGGACATAAAAGTGAGGAGGCTCTTTTCTGAACACTTCTTTATAACACGCAGAGTGGATCTGCTCCTCACTGCACTTCCCCTGCCCCTCGCCAGCCCCACCTCTTGCTGTCCTTGCCTTTCTTGCGGCCTGCTACACATAGCAGAAAATTTACTGAAATAAACCCTCAGATTTTTCTCCAATCCCTATTCCCTCTCCTTCACATTGTGTCCATGTGCCTTGCAGCCCCATCCTGTCCTGCCCCCAACCCACACCATCCCAGCTCCTCCCCATGCCTCACTATTCCATAATAACCCCTAGACCTCTGCCCCACCTTGTGTCTTCCTCACCTCATCCCTCCCCGCTCCTTCTGCTGGTCCCTGTCCGCCATGCCCTCCGTCATTCGCTTCGCCCTGCCCCACGCCTTTTTGTGCCCCCGCCCGCTGATGGGCCAGCACCGTCCCTGCCCAGTAGCTGCCCTGGCGGCTGTGGAAGCCTCCGACTGGGCACTGGGGGTGCTCTTCAGCCCTCCAAGTGCGGGCCACTGGGGCTGGGTCTAAAGGGTTGAAAAGACCCAGTGCCTCAGAGGTCAAGTGTCAGCGAATATGGCCAGTTTACCCTGTTGAGGTGAGTGCTGCTCTTTGGCTTGGGGAGGGTTTGTCGCTGCCTCTCTTGCCACCTCTGTGTGCATTTCTGCGAGTTCGTGTGTGTGTGTGTTTGCGTGTTTGCACGCATGCACTGCACCTTTGTTGGGTGCTGCTGGTCTTTCCACACAACTCCAGGCTGTATTGGCCCAGAGGCCCCTCTGAGGTCATGCCGGCGGAATCTGAGTTCTCACCTTCATTTCTCAAACCATGGAGAAATCTCAGCCTCTGCTCTCCGAATTCCCAGCTGAGTTGGTGCAGGATCCAGGGGCGCTGGATGCAAAGAACGACGGACCCAGCTCCGGGTTTGCACAACTGGGGAGAAGTTTTTGTTCCTGAGCTCCTCAGTCCATCTAGAGGAGGCTTGCTTTTTGTCATCTGTGAAAACGCTGCTGTTCGGCCTACCATGTGCAGGACCCAGTGCTGAGTGCTGGGGATGCAAAACCGGCAGACTCTTAAGGGAACTGACAGTTTAAATGGGGAATGTTAATAGAATAGAAGAATACCTAAAGAAGGCATTTCCATGTGGTACAGCCCCTCCTATGGGCTGGGAAGACTTCAGAGAAAAAGAGCCTAAAAGTGGCCTTTGAGTGATGTATAGGATTTCATCAAGTAGGAGGGAAGGGCTCCTGCGAATGTTTCCAAACTCTTTTGGTTGTAGTGATTGGAAATTCAGGCCCTAGCAGGTGCTGAGTGAACAAAAAAGCGAGTTATGATGGTGATAGTGGAATTATTTGGGGGTTGAGATCTCCCTTATGCCTCAGAAAAAAAGATAATTTTCTGATCTTTCCTAATGATGTGATGTGGTTCCATTGAATGAGTGAATAAATGAGTGTAAGGATATAAAGCTCTAGGCTTTTGAAATAATCAGAGGCAAACCTTGGATAGTTTGCTGGTTTGGTTCCAGACCAACCATGAAATAGAGTGAGCTGTAATCAAAATTTACTAGTTGAGGGTTTTTGCCATCCATATAAAAGAAATAAAATAGGGCAACCTCTATGAATAACAATGAACTACACACAATAGAATGAGTTCTGCCTATAAAAGCTTCTGGTTTCCTGCTTCACAGCTGTACACCCTGTATTCCCTTTATTTCTCTGTCTTCCTTCCAAAGCGTGGAAACACTGAAGCAAGAGTGGGTACTGATGAGCTCTTCTAGACCCGAGTTTCTTTGACTTGGTCATGTAAACCAGCTTTTAGGGAATCATTAAGGCTTAAACACAAAAACAGGAGAGACAGCCTCAATCATCTAAAATGTTGTCATCAGAAAGTTCAGGAAGATGCCATTTTCACCTCTCTTTTCTTCTATTATTACCATTGCTTTTTTCACTTTAAATTATAATCAGGTCGTGTCCTTGGCTGGATGGCTCAGTAGGAGAGTTTTGACCCAGTGTGTGGAAGTCCTGAGTTAAATTTCTGTCTATGAATCACAGAAGAGGCAGCCATCTTCTTCTTCAACCTTCCCCATCTTTTTCCTTTCTATCTCTCCCTTCCTCTCATGCAGCCAAAGCTCCATTGAAGCAAAGTTAGCCCCGGGTGCGGAGGAGGGCTCCATGGCCTCCGACTCAGGCACTAGAATGGCTCCTGTTGCAACAGAGCAACACCCCAGACGGGAAGAGCATTGCCCCTTGGTGCGCATGTTGGGTGGATCTTGGATGGGTGCATGTGTGGAGTCTGACTTCCTTCCTGCTTCTAAATTTGGGGGAAATATAATAATAAATAAATTAAAAACAGGTGGTATTAGCCTTTCGCATTTGGCGTCTCCAGGGTTCCTCATCTCTGTGTGCTGCTCTAGACATTTGTTTTGTTGTTGTAGCACCTACACATTATTTGGCTTCTCCACCTGTCTTGTTGCTTTTAAGCAAAAGGGACTGAGTTTTAACACTCACTGGATCTCTAGTGCCTAGCATGGAGCTCAGCAGATAGTAGGTTCTTAGTAATATTTATAGAATGAATGAGGAAACAAAGGCCTACAGAGAACACATGTTTTCACCATTGTTTTGACTTATGTCAAGCCTTTATTTTGTTCCAGGCACTATGCTAAGTGCTTAACATGTAACATCTCATTTAACTTTCATATAATAACTTAGCATTTTAAATGAGGAAATAAAAGCATAAGTATGAAGCCGTTCACATATTCATAGAGCCTCTAATTATGCTGAGGTGTTCAGCCCATCGGTTTTGACCTTACTCAATTGTCTGCTGGACCTCCAATCCTGGATTGAGGTATCTGGGGTGTGTGCTCATCAATACCCACTGTGTTGTCAAGAGGCTCCCAAGACTCCCTCCTTCACAAACTTTTTGGTTATCTCTGATATACTGTTGCCTAGCCTATTGTATAAAATATATATTACAGCGTGCCTCATATTTCCTGTTACTCTCATGTAACAGCACCCTGAAAACTGCCACCCTTTAAAGTTAGAATTTCTCCATCATTTTAAAATTTTACTGGTGGCAGAGGAAATTTGGGATTAAGGGAGATCAAAACTATGTGGCCTGATTGTCACTAATAACTTAAAAAGTCACAGATGAGTTAAAACAGCTGACAGAAATTATTTAGTGGATTAAGGCTTTCCAATATGAGGAGTTAAATTTAGTAACTGGTAGAATTTCTACATATCCATATTCTCAGATATAAATAATTAAAAAATAGGGACTTGTCTTTATTTAGTGCATATAAATAACCTAGGATTTTGCTAAAGTGCAAGTTCTCATTCTGTATTTCTGGGATACTACAAAACTTTCTTTGCTAAAGATTAAGGAACCGTGCTTGAAGTAGCCTGGGACTAGAAACAGCCAGGAGTGGAGGTGTGAGATGTGGGCCTTTTTTCTGTGGCAACTGCCAAGGAACCAGAAAGGAGTCTCCGGGGACTGGGATTATGGTGTGGGGTTTTTTAGACCAGTTTTTTAGCAGAAAAAAGAAAATAATTTTTGTAAAAATGAGACTAGAGATCTCTGTTCGCCTCACAAGATATACAGGCAATGAAAAAATGCTGTAGTATCTCAGACTGCAGCAAACACCAAGAAGCAGTAAGTTAATTTGAGGATATCAAGAAAATAGTGATAGGAAAAAAACAAATATAATGGTTTGACATGACTTCAAGTTTAAAATTTTACCTTCCCCCTCATTTTTTAAGAAAGAGAGAAGGACAAATATGCTGGGAGAGATGAGAAGCATCAATTCTTCATAACCCTAACCCTAAACCTACCCCTACCCTAACACTAACCCTAACACTAACACTCACCCTCACAATCATCCTCACCCTAATCTTCACGCTAACACTCATCCTCGCCCTAACCCTCATCTTCACCATCACCCTCAACCTATACCTCACCCTAACCCTCAACTTAACCCTAATGGTAACCCTAAACCTGACCCCTGCAAAGCCCCACCTTCCAAGGTTTCCCACCCAGTGATTTGCTTCACCCTGCCCTATCAGGCTGGCTGTCATGACCCCGCCCTTCATCAGCCAGGCCTTACCTCCTCCAGAGGCTCCATCTTCAGAGATGGCACTCAGCCTGCCCTACTTGACGGGCTCCTTCTCTACGGACCCTCCCTTGCTTTTACCCTCACAGACTAAGAGAGCTCACCTGGCCTTTGACCTGAGTGGTCTTCTGGAGGCTTCAAGAGGCTCCAATCGCCCTTTGCAGTTAAGAATGTTTTAAATCAGGAAATACAGGCTGTCTCCCCTTAGCGGCCAGTCTGGAAAAGCAGAGGTACACTCTCTTTTTCCCTTCCTCCCTTTCCCAGCACTTGCGGGGATGCCCTATGTCTCCTGCAATGGCCAGTGGTTTCTCTGTGGAAAGGGCAGTGCCTGGCGTGATTCCTTCAACCTCAAGCCAGCTCTTGCCTTCAGACTAGCCCCCCAGAGCAGTGCATAGCAGGCTGCAGAACAGGGTGGTCGGGACCAGCTCCCCTTCCCTATCAGCTGAGATTTTTGCATGGAGCTACATCGTGGACTGACTTTCTTCTGAGAAGACAATGCAATACATAACTCCTTTTAATCCCCAAGTCTTACAGTAGAAAACTGGCTTTGGTCTTTGGTTTACAATTAGTTCTCCCCACTGTCTTTGTTGTTGTTTTTGAGATAGAGATATACAGAGACAGAAATATTGAGATGTTCTTGTAGATGCCCTAACCAAAGAATCAATCTGACAACTTCCATGGTCCAGGACGATGCTCTAACCAACGAAGCTAACTGGTCAAGGTATAAATTTTATTGATTTATAGAGAGACAGAAAGTCGAAAGTGGAGAGAAGGGAGTGGAAAAAAAAACATTCATGTGTTCTTCCTCTCAGCTCTGGACTCATTGGTTATCCCCTGCCTGGGGATCAAATTCACAACATTGGTGTTTCTGGTGGTTGTTTCTTATTTTCTGAGCTAACTGGCAAAGGCTCTCTGCTATTTCTTTCTTTTTTTTCTTTTATTTAGTGAGAGAAAGGGAGGCAGAGAGACCAACTCCCATATGTGGGATCGACCCGAAAAACCCACTAGGGGGCAATGTTCTGACCATCTGGGGTGTTGCTCTGTTGCTTAGCAACCAAGTTTTCTTAGCAACTGAGGTGGTCACCATGGAGCCACGATCAACATCCGGGGCCAACTCGCTCCAATTGAGCCATGGCTGAAGGAGAAGCATGCAGTAGCACTGCACTGCAAATACATAAACAGCAAATTTTCAAAGAGTCACTGTACAGTTATGGGCATGGGCAGCAAACTGAGGAAACTGTCTTGACAGACACACTGGAGAAACCAGCTGAGAATATGGGCCACCTCATTTCAACATTCTATGTGAATCCACCTAAGAGCTGCCCCATGACCCAGAACCTTCATAACCTTCTTCACTGCAACACACCGCTCCTCCCTTCCCAGGCACATTCACGGATTTTGCAGATGCCTCTCTTTTTCTCCTTCCTTACCTTCCCTTTGCACCCTCACCCTTCCCACAGTACCTGCACCCAGAACAGCAGCAAGCACCACATTCCAGGATCTCTTCTGCACCGGTCTATCAGCTCACTTCCCTGCGACTCCCTCTCTCAGCCAGCCACAGTGGCCCCCACAGATTCTCCTTGGATGTCCCCCTACAGAAAGTTTTCCTCCCTTCAATCCCTCCACAGGAATAGCCTGGACACTGCCCAGAATCACCTGGACGTTTCCGCGATGGGTCTCCGACGCCAGCTGGAACCACGAGCCTCATTCAGACTGGTGGGAATGCATCCCCCGTAGGCCTATGACTGAAGACTCCAGAAAATGGCACCATTCCCCCCAAACAAAAGTGAACAACCTACCTGAAGACTCCATAGCTCCATAACATAAGGTTATGAGCCCCCATTTACATGTAAGATTTTCTCTGTGTCTAGTACACTGTCATCCTCATTGCCACAGAGCTATGTCACGAAACTCAGACTAATAACTGGTTCAGTTCTAAGAACACCAACGGGCACTTCCTGTGACATGACAAATTTATGTTTTCATATGCACACTGTGCGCCTTCACAGACAAGGTGCCGGCAGAAACTTCGCATCCAAATCCATAACATGTAATTATTTTTGTTATTTTATTTTTGTTTTTTGGGTTTTTATTTTAGAGAAAAGGGAGGGGGAGAGACAGAGAGAGAGAGAGAGAGAGAGAGAGAGATAGATTGAGAGAAAGAGGAAAGAGGAGCAGGAAGCATCAACTCCCATATATGCCTTGACCAGACAAATGTAGGGCTCTGAACCGGCGACCTCAGTGTTCCCAGGTCGACGCTTTATCCACTGCGCCAACACAGGTCAGTCCTTTATTTTGTTTTTTGTTTTTTTAATAATATCTTTTTCCCAATCAAGGATTGCCTCTTTCTAAACTCAAATTTCGGTGAGGTGACAAATGCTGTTTCTTCCATCACAACGACCATGAGACATGAACAAAATTTTCTTTCACAGAAAGGACACGAACAAGCACTTTTCTGAACAATTCTTTCTAACATGCGGAAAGGATCTGCTGCACCCTGCGCTGTTCCCACCCCTTGACATTTCCTCCCCTCGCTGTCCTTGCCCCACCCTGCGTTCCTTTTCATATCGCAGAAAGTCTGTGGTAAGAAACCCTCGACTCCCTCTCCAATTCCTATTCCCTCTCCATCAACTTGTGTCCCCGTGCCTTGCCTCCATGTCCTGCTCTACCCCCGCCCCATGCCAATCCCACTTCTCCCTGCTTCTCACTATTTCTTCCCACACCATAATCACCCCTCGCTGTCTGCCCCACCTTGTGTTTTCCTCGCACTTTCCCACCAGGCTCCTTCTGCTCTGTCCTGTCTGCCATGCCCCCTGTCATTTGCTGTGCCCCGCCTTGCACCTTTTTCTGCCCCTGCCCTGCACCGATCCCATCCGGTAGCCATCATAGCGGCTGCAAAAGCTGCATCCTTGGCTCTGAGGGCGATCTTAGGCCATCCCATTGCAAGCGGCCAGGGCGGAGTCTAAAGGGCAAAAAGAACCGAGCGCCTCAGCGGTTATGTGACTGCGAACATGGTCACTATTTCCATTGAGCTGCACGCCGCTCTTGGGATTGAGGTGAGTTTGTTCCTGCCTGTATTGTTGCCGCCTCCGTTTGCATTTCTATGAGTGCATGTGTTTGTGTTTGTGTGAGTGTTTGCATATTTCCGTGCATTCACTGCTCCTCTGTTGGGTGCTGCTGGTCTTTCAGCCCACCTCCAGGCTATCTTAGCCCATAGGCGCCCCTGAGGCCATGCTAGAGAATCTGGGTTCTTGCCATCATTTCCCAAACCTTGAAGTAAACTCAGCCTTTGCTCTCCGCTTTCCCAGCCTATTTGTTCCTGGTTCCAGGGGTGCTGGATTCAAAGAACAATGGACCCAGCTACAAAGAACAATCTGTTTGTTCCTGAGCTCCTCAGTCCATCTGGAGGAGGCTTGCTTTTTGCCATCTGTGAAAATGCTGCTGTTTGGCGTAACATATGCAGGACCCAGCACTGAGGGCTGGGGATGTAAAACCCGCAGAGTCTTAAGGGAACTGACAGTTTAAATGGGAAACATTCACAGAATAGAATAATATCTAAAAAAGGCATTTTGATTGGGTACAGCCCCTCCTACAGGCATAGGAAAAACTTCAGAGAGGCAGAGCCTAAAAGTGGGCTTTGAGTGATGTATAGGAGTTGGTCAAGTAAGAGGAAGGGATCCTGAGAAGTTTGCCAAGCTACTGTGGCTGTAGTGTTTGGATCTTCAGGACCTAGCGGGTGCTGAGTGGACAGAAAAGCGAGTTGTGATAGTAATAGTGGAATTATTTGAGGGTTGAGCTCTCCCTTATACATCAGAAAGGAAGATAACTTTCTGATCTTTCCTAATGATGTCATGTCATTACATTTAATGAGTGAATGAAAAAGTGTAAAGATATACAGCCCCAAACCTTCGAAATAATCAGAGGCAAAACTTGGATAGTTTGCTGGTTTTGTTCCAGAACAACCATGAAATAGAGTGAGTTGTAATCCAAATTTATTAGTGGAGGGATTTTGCCTTCAGTTCTAAATGAAAGAAAAAAAAATAGGGCAACATCTGTGAAGCACAATGAAGCTACACACAATAGAATAAGATCTGCCTATACAACCATTTGGTTTTCTGATTCACAGCTGTCTTCCCTGTATTTCCTTTATTTCTGTGTCTTCCTTTCAAAGCTTGGACACACTGAAGCAAGAGTGGATGCTGATGACCTCTTCTAGACAAGAATTTTTTTTTTTTTACTTTGTCATGTGAAACAGCTTTTAGGGAATCAAGACTTAAAGCCAAAAACAGGAGAAACAGCCTCAATTATCTAGAATGTTGTCATCAGTAAATTCAGGAAGATGCTATTTTCATCTCCATCTCCTACTATTTTCACCATTGCTGTTTTCACTTTAGATTACAGCAGGTGTTGGCCTTGGCTGGTTCGCTCAGAGATAGAGCATCAGTGCAGTGTGTGGAAGTCTTGTGTTCAATTCCCGGCCAAGACACACAGAAAGACGCAGCCATCTGCTTCTTCAACCTTCACTCTCTCCTTCCACTGTATCTCTCTCTTCCCTCCTGCCACACAAGCTCCACTAGAGCAAAGTTGGCCCCGGGTACAGAGGAGGGTTCCATGGCCTCCGCCTCAGGAGGTAGAATGACTTTTTGCAACAGAACAATGCCCCAGATGGGCAAAGCATTGCCCTCTGGTGGGCATGTTGTGTGGATCCCGGTCAGGTGCATTAGTGGAGTCTGACTGCCTTCCCGCTTCTAACTTTGGGGGGAAAATAATAAATTACGGACTGGTGGTATTAGCCTTTTCGCACCTGGCTTCTCCAGAGTTCCTCATCACACTGTGCTGCTCTAGACATTTTTCTCTGTTGTGGCACCTGGTCATTATTTGGCGTCTCCACCTGACTAGTTGCTTTTAAGCGAAAGGGACTGATTTTTAAGTATCACTGAATTCCCAGTCCTAGCATGAAGCTTAGCAGATAGTAGGTGCTTAGTAATATTTATAGAATGAATGAGAAAACTGAGGCCTACAGAGAACACGTGTTTCCACCATGGTTTTGGACTTATGTCAAGCCTTTATTTTTGCCAAGCACTATGCTAAGTGCTTAATATGTAGCATCACATTTAACTCTCAGATAATAACCCTGCTTTTCAAATGAGGAAATAAAAGCATAAATATGAAGCAGTTTACTTAGTCATAAAGCATGCAAAGAGTGTGGACGTGTTCAGCCCATTGTTTGGAACCTTTCTCAACTGTCTGCTGGACCTCCAATCCTGGATTGAGGTTTTTGGGCTGTGTGTTCATCAAGAAAAAATCTGTTGTCATGGGTCTCCCAAGAATTCCTCCTTTCACACACTTTTTGGTTATCTCTGATATACTGTGGCCTAGCCTAATGTATATAATATAGTATGGTGTGCATCATTTTTCCTGTTACTCCCATGTAACAGCACTCCAAAAACTACTACCCTTTCTAATCAGAAATTCTACATCATTTAAAAATTTTACTGGTGGCATGGGAAGTTTGGAATTATGGGAGATCAAAACTATGTGGTCTGATTTTCACTAATAACTTAAAAAGTCACGAGTGAGTTAAAACAGCTGGCAAAAAGCATTTAGTAGATTCTGGCTTTCCAATATGAGGAGTTAAATTTAGTAACTGGTAGAATTTCTACATATCCAAATTCTCATATATAAATAATTAAAAAATAAGGACTTCTCTTCATTTGGTGCATATAAATAACCTGGTATTTTGCTAAATTCATATTCTAATACTGTAAGTTTGGGAAACTACAACACTCTCTTTGCTAAAGAATAAGGAACTTTGCTTGGAGTAGCCTAAAACTAGACCCAGCCAGGATTGGAGATAAGAGATGTGGGCATTTTTTCTGTGCAACTGGCAAGGAATTAAGGAGGAGTCTCTGGGGACTGGGATTATGAGGTGGGTGTTTGTTGACCAGTTCTTTTATCATAGAAAAGAAAATGATGTTTGCTAAACTGAGACTAGAGTTCTCTGTTCGCCTCAAAAAATATGCAGGCACAAAAAAAAAATGCTGTAGTATCTCAGTCTGCAGCAAACACCAAAAAGCAGAAAGGAAATTTGAGGAGATAATGAAAAAAGTGATAAAAAAATCAAAATATAATGGTTTGATATGACTTCAGGGTGAATATTTTCACCATTTTTTTTTTTGAGAAAGAGAAAGAGACAAACTAGGTGAAAGAAATGAGAAGCATCAATTCTTCCTAACCCTAACCCTAACCCTGCCCTAAACCTAATCCTAATCCTCACAATCAGCCTAACCCTAACCCTCCAAACCCTCACCCTCACCCTCACTTTAACCCTAACCCTAACACCCACAAAGCCCCACCTCCCAAGGTATCGCACCCAGTGATCCCTTTCATCCTGACATATCAGGCTGGGTGCCACAACCCCGCCCCTTATTTTCCAGACCCCACCTTCTCCAGATACTCCGTCATCAGCGATGGCACTCAGCCTGCCCTCCCTGTCTGGCTTCTTCTCCCCGGCACTGCCCTTGCCTTTTTCCTCACTGCATAAGAGGGCTCACCTGGCCTTTTTCCTGAGTGGCCTTCAGGAGGCTTTAAGTGTCTCGAATCGCCCTCCACAGTTGAGAATGTTGTAAATCAGGACACCTAAAGCTGCCTCCAATTAGTGGCTAGTCTGAAACAGAGGAGGTCCACCCTCTCTATCACTTCCTCCCTCTCCTGGCACTTGCAGGGACACCCAGTGTCTCCTGCACAGGCCGGTGACTGCTCTGCAAAAAGGGCAGTGCTTGGCGTGAGTCATTCAACCTCAAGCCAGCTCTTGCCCCCAGACCAGCCCCAAGACCAATGCGCAGCAGGCTGCAGGTCAGGGTGGGCAGGACCAGCTCCCCTGCCCCATCCACTGATATTTCTGCATGGAGCTACCTGGTGGACTGATTTTTTTCTGCGAAGACAGGGCAATACCTAACTACATTTAATGCCCAAGTTTTAGAGTAGGAAACTGGTTACAGTCTTTGGTTTACATTTAGTTCTCCCCACTGTCTTTGTTGTTGTTTTTGAGAGAGAGGCAGAGAGAAACAGAAACATCGAGATGTTCCTGTATGTGCCCTAACCAAGGAATCAAACCAACAACCTCCATGGTCCAGGACAAAGCTCTAACCAATGAAGCTATCTGGCCAGGGTTTAATTTTTAATGATTTATAGAGAGAAGAAAGGAGAGGGAAGGGAAACATTCATTTGTTGTTTTACTCAGCCTTGGACTCATTGGTTATGCCCTGATCACATCCACAGCCTTGGTGTTTCCAGTGCATGTTCCTAACCTCTTGAGCTATGTGGTAAAAGCTCTCTGCTGTTTCTTTCTTTTTTTTTAATTTTATTTAGTGAGAAGGTAGGAAGAGAGACCAACTCCCGTATGCGAGATCCAACTGGCAAGCCCACTTGCCAGTGATGTTCTGACCATCTGTGGCATTGATCCATTGCTTAACAACCAAATTATTCTTAGTGCCTGAAGCTGACACCATGGATCCACCCTCAGCACCCAGGGCAAACTCGCTCTAATTGAGCCATGGCTGCAGGAAAAGTATGGAGTTAGCACTGCACTGCAAATACTTCAACAGGAAACTTTTAAAGAGTCAGTTTGCGATTATGGCCATGGGCAGCAAACTGAGGGTACCATCTTGAGTCATACTCTGAGAAACCAGCTGAGAACAGCTTTCCCTGGGCCAGCTTATTTCATTATTCTCTGAGACTCCACCCTAGGAGCCGCCCCATTATCCAGACCCTTCATAACACTCCACACTGTCACACACCGCTCTTCCCCTCCTGGGAACTTTCAGGGAATTTGCAAATGCCTCTCCTTTTCTCTTTTTCACCTTTTTCTCCACACCCTCTTCCTTCCCACAGGACCCACACACAGGGCAGCAGCGGGCACCATGCTCCGGGCACTCTTTTGCTCTGGTCTTTCAGCTCCCTTCTCTGCGACTCCCCCACTCAGCCACGGTGGCCCCCACAGACTTCCCCAGGACCTTCCCCACCTGAAACCCTTCCTTGCTCTTCTCCCCTCACAAGAACGCCTTGGAAACCACCCAGACTCACCGTGAAGGGTTCGCGATGGGTCTACAATGGTGGCGAGAACTGCGGACCTCACTCGGAAAATTGGGAACGATCCCCTGTATGCCTAAAACTGAAGACTCCCTGAAAGGGCTCCATTTCTAACAAAAGAAAGTGAACAACTGACCTTAAGACTCCATAGCTTTATAAAGAATGGTTATAAGCCCTCATTTAAATGTAAGGTTTTTTCAGAGTCTAGAACATTCTCATCCTCGTTCCCACAAAGCTATGTCATGCAACTCAGACTTAGGACTGGTTCTAAGAACACCAATGGGGACCTCTTGTGACATGACAGATTTATGTCTTCATGTGCACACTGTGCGCCCTCAAACCCGGTGCCGGCAGACACTTCACATCCAAATCCATGACACGTACTTTTTTGTGTTTTTTTTTTTTTATTTTGTTGGGGGGGGTTATTTTAGAGAGAAGGAAGACAGGGAGAGAGAGAGAGAGGAAAGAGGAGCAGGAAGCATCAACTCCCATATATGCCTTGATCAGAGAAGTGCAGGGCTCTGAACCAGCGACCTGTGTTCCCAGGTCGACACTTTATCCACTGCGCAACCACAGGTCAGGCCTTTTTTGCGTTTTTTTAAATAATATCTCTTTCCCAATCAAGGGTTTCCTCTTTCTAAACTCAAATTTAACTGAAGTGACAAATGCTGTTTCTTCCACCACAATGACCATAAGACATGAACAAAATTTCCTTTCACAGAAAGGGCACGAGCAACCTCCTTTCTGAACACTTCTTTCTAATATGCGAGCAGATATGCTCTGCCCTGCGCTGCCCCCGCACTTCACCATGCCCACCCTTTGCTGTCCTTGCCTCTCCTTGCACCCTGCTGCACATCAAAGAATGTCTGCCTTACGAAGCCCTCCACAACCTCTCCAATCCCTATTCCTTTCCTTCAAATTGTGTAATCAAGCCTCTTTGCCCTGTCCTTCACTTTCTCAGACTGAAGCCATCCCCCTTTCTCCACACGCCTTACTATCCCTCCCTGCGCCATAATCACCCCTCACCCTCTACCCCACTTCCTGTCATCCTGGAGCTGTCTTGCACCGCTCCTTCTGCTCTGCCCTGTCCACAATGCCCCGTGTCATTTTCTCTGCCCCGCCCCATGCCTCTTTGTGCTTCCGGCCTGTACCCACTCTGCACTCTCCCAGCCCAGTAACCTTCATGGCAGCTGCGGAACCAGCCGCCTGGTGGCTGCCGGTGCTCCTCGACCCTCCCAGTGCTGGCGGCAAGGTCAGAGTCTAAAGGGTGGAAAGGACCCAGCACCTCAGCGGTCATGTGACTGCGAAGATGGCCAGTTTTTTTTTGTTGAGCCACGCGCTGCTCTTCGACTTTGGGAGGGTTTGTCGCTGCCTGTCTGTTTGCCGCCTCAGTGTACCTTTCTGTGAGTGTGTGTGTGTTTGTGTGTGTTTGCATGCATGCGCTGCTACTCTGTTTGGTGCTGCTGGTCTTTCTGCCCACCTCCAGGCCGTCTTGACCCAGAGGCACCCCAGAGGCGCCCCAGAGGCTGTGACGGCTGAATCTGGGTTCTCGCCATTGTTTCCCGAAACTTGGAGAAAACTCAACCTCAGCTCTCCGCTTTCCCAGCTGAGTTGGTGCAGGTTCCAGGGGCACTTGATGCAAAGAATAATGTACCTAGCTCTGGGTCCACACAATCGGGGAGACTTGTTGGTTCCTGAGATCCACAGTCTCTGGAGGAGGCTTGCATTGTGTCATCTGTGAAAACGCTTCTGTTCATCCTACCCTGTGCAGGACCCAGTGCTGAGTGCTGGGGATGCAAAACCCATAAACTCTTAAGGGAACTGACAGCTTAAATGGGGAACATTCACAGAATAGAAGAATATCTAAAGAAGGAATTTTGATGGGGTACAGACTCTTTTAGGGGCACAGAGAAAACTTCAGATAGGCCGAGCCTAAAAGTGGGCTTTGAGTGATGTATAGGATTTCATTAAGTAAGAGGGAAAGGCTCCTGCAAAGGTTTCCAAGCTTTTGTGGCTGTAGTGATTGGAAATTAATGCCCTAGCGGGTGCAGAGTGCACAGAAAAGCGAGTTGTGATGGTGATAATGGCATTATTTGGGGGTTGAATTCTCCCTTATGCCTCAGAAATGCAGATAATTTTCTGATCTTTCCAAATGATTTGATGTGGTTACATTGAATGAGTGAATGAACAAGTGGAAGGATATATAGCCCCAAACCTTATAAATAATCAGAGGCAAATCTTGGATAGTTTGCTGGTTTGGTTTCAGACCAAGCATGCAAAAGAGTGAGCTGTAATCAAAATTGACTAGTGGAGAGTTTTTGCCTTCAGTTTTTAAAGAAAGAAAAAAATAGGGTAACATCTTCAAAGCACAATGAAGCTACACACAATTAAATAAGGTCTGCCTATACAACCTTCTGGTTTTCTGCTTCACAGTTGTCTTCTCTGTATTCCCTTTATTTCTGTGTCTTCCTTCCAAAGCTTGGACACACTGAAGCAAGAGTGGATGCCGATGAGCTCTTCTAGACTGGAATTTTCTTTTACTTGGTCGTGTGAACCAGCTTTTATGGAATCTATAACGCTTAAACTCAAAAACAGGAGAAACAGCCTCAATTATCTAGAATGTTGTCATCAGAAAATTTTGGAAGTTGCTATTTTTATCTCTGTTTCCTACTATTTTTAACATTGCTGTTTTCAATTTATATTACAAACATGTGGTGGCCTTGGCTGGTTGGCTCAGCAGTAAAGCGTCAAACCAGTGTGTGGAAGTCTGTGTTCAATTCCCGGCTAGGACACACAGAAGAGGCACCCATCTGCTTCTTCAACTTCCTGCCTCTCTTTCCTCTTTATCTCTCTCTTCCCCTCTTGCAGCTAAAGCTCCCTTAAAGCAAAGTTGGCCCCGAGCATTGAAGAGGTTTCCATGGCCTCTGCTTCAGGTGCTAGAATGGCTCTTGTTGCAACAGAGCAACGCCCCAAATGGGCAGAGCATTTTCCCCTGGTGGGCATGTCGGGTGGATCTTGGTCAGGTGCACGTGTTGAGTCTGACTGCCTTCTCACTTCTAACCCTGAAGGGGGGAAATAATAAATAAATTATGAACAGGTGGTATTAGCCTTTTATCATTTAGGGTCTTCAGAGTTCCTTATCTCACTGTGCTCCTCTAGTCATGTTTCTTTCTTGTAGCACCTAGTCATTATTTAGCTTGTCCATCTGACTTGTTGCTTTTAAGCAAAAGGGACTGAGTTTTAACTCTCACTGGATCCCCAGTGCCTAGCATTGAGCTTAGCAGTTAGTAGGTGCTTACTACTATTTATAGGATGAATAAGGAAACTAAGTTCTACAGAAAACATGTGTTTCCACCATGGTTTTTGACTAATGTCAAGCCTTTATTTTGTGCCAGGCACTATGCTAAGTGCCTAACATGTAGCATCTCATTGAACTCTCAGATTATAACCCTGGTTTTCAAATGAGGAAATAAAAGCAAAAGTATGAAGCAGTTCACTTAGTCATAGAGCCTTCAGAGACTGCTGAGGTGTTTAGCCCATCAGTTGGGACTTTACTCAATATTCTGCTGGACTTCCAATCCGGAATTGAGGTTTCTGGGGTATGTGCTCGTCAAGACACACTGTGTTGTTATGGGTCTCCCCAGACTCTCACCTTTCACAAACTTTTGGTACTTTCTTATATAATGTGGCCTAGCCTAGTGTATAAAATATATATTACAGTATGCATCATATTTCCTGTTACTCCCATGTAACAGCACCTTGAAAAGTGCCATCTTTTGGAATCAGAATTTCTACCCTATTTAAAAATTTTAATGGTAGCAGGGGAAATTTGGGATTATAGGAGATCAAAACTATATGGCCCGATTTTTACTAATCACTTAAAAACCACGGATGAGTTAAAACAGCTGATAAATGCATTTAGTGGATTTTGGATTTTCAACATGAGGAGTTAAATTTAGTAACTGGCAGAATTTCTACATATCGATATTCTCAGATATAAATAATTAAAAAATAGGAACTTGTCCACATTTAGTGCATATAAATAACCTAGGATTTTGCTAAAATGCAGATTCTCATTCTATAAGTCTGGGATACTACATCACTCCCTTTGCTAAAGATTAAGAAACTGTAATTGGTGTAGCCTGGGACAGGATTTGGCCAGAAGTGGAGGTGTAAGATGTGGGCCTTTTTTCTGTGGCAACCACCAAAGATACAGAGAGGAATCTCTGGGGACTGAGATTTAAGGTGGGTGATTGTTGACCAGTTTTTTTTGTAGAAAAAGAGAAGGATTTTTGTGAAACTAGGACTAGATATCACTTTTCACCTAACCAATTATGCAGGCACTGAAAAAAAAAATGCTGCAGTATCTCAGATGGCAGCAAACACCAAAAAACAGAAATTAAATTTGAGTAGATAATAAAAATTGTGATAGAAAACATCAAAATATAATGGTTTCACATGAATTTAGGGTGAACATTCCCCCTTCCTTTTTTTAGAGAAAAAGAGAGGGACAAACAAGCTGGGAGAGATGAGAAGCATCAATTATTCATAACCTTAAACCTAACCCTAACCCTATCCTAACCCTAACCCAAACCCTCACCTCACCATCATTCTCACCCTTACCCACACCCTAACCCTCCTAACTCACACCCTCACCCTCAACCAAACCCTCACCTTAATTCTAAACCTAACCCTCACCTTAACCCTAACCCTGTAAAGTCCCACCTCACAAGGTTCCGCACCCAATGATCTCCTTCACCCTGCCCTATCAGCCTGGCTTCCATAACCCCGCCCCACATCTGCCAGGCCCCACCTCACCAGAGACTCCATCTTCAGGAATGGCACTCAGCCTGCCCTCCCTGTCGGGCTTCTTCTCCGTGGCCACGCCCTTGCCCTTTCCCTCATGGACTAAGATGGTTCACCTAGCCTCTGACCGAGTGGCCTACAGAAGGATTTAAGTGGCTCCAATCACCCTTCGCAGTTGAGAATGTTTTAAATCAGGACACCACAGGCTGCCTTCCCTTAGCAGCTGGTATGGAACAGCAGAGGTCGAATCTCTCTCTCTCTACCTCTCTTGTCTGGCAATTGTGGAAATGCCCTATGTCTCCTGCAAAGGCTGGTTACTCCTCTGGGGAAAGGCAAGTTCCTGGCGCAAGTCCATCAACCTCAAGCCAGCTATTGCCCCCAGACCAGCCCCAATTTTAGCACGCAGCGGGCTGCAAGGGACGGTGGGTAGGACCAGCCCCCCTGCCCCATCAGCTGAAATTTCTGCACGAAACTACCACGTGGACTGATTTTCTTCTGAGAAGACAGGGAAATAACTAACTATTCTTTTAATCCCCGTGTTTTACAGTAGGAAACTGCCTATGGTCTTTGGTTTACAATTAGTTCTCCCCGCTGTATTTGTTGTTGTTTTTCAGAAAGAAGCAGGGACAGAAACACCGAGATGTTCCTGT
Source organism: Saccopteryx leptura (assembly GCF_036850995.1). NCBI lineage: Eukaryota > Metazoa > Chordata > Mammalia > Chiroptera > Emballonuridae > Saccopteryx > Saccopteryx leptura. Next base: position 399,455 of record NW_027095704.1, on the reverse strand, counting down.
ATGTGCCCTAACCAAAAAAATCAAACTGCCAACCTCCATGGTACAGGATGATGCTTTAACCAACGAAGCTATCTAGCCATGTTTTAATGTTTATTGATTTATAGAGAGACAGAGAAAAGAAAGGAGAGGGAAGGGAAACCTTCATTTGTTGTTCCACTCAGCCGTGGACTCATTGGTTATGCCCTGACTGGGGATCAAATCCACAACCTTGGTTTTTCCGGTGGATGTCCCTAACCACTTGAGCTAACTGGCAAAGGCTCTCTGCTGTTTCTTTTTTTTTTCTTTTATTTAGTGAGAGAAAGGAAGTAATAGAAAGCAACTCCTGTATGCGTAATCCACCTGGCAAGTTCACTGGGGGGAGATGTTCTGACCATCTGGGGCATTGATCTGTTGCTTAACAACCAAGATCATAGCACCTGTGGCAGACACCATGAAGCCACCCTCAGCACCAGGGGCTAATTCGCACCAATTGATCCATGGCTGCAAGAAATGCATGGAGGTAGCACTGCACTGCAAATACATCAACAGCAAATCTTCAAAGATTCACATTGCGGTTATAGCCACGGGCAGCAAACTTAGGATACTGTCTTGACACACACTCTGGAGAAACCAGCTGAGAACAGCTCTCCACTGAACCACCTAATTTCAATATTCTATGAGACTTCGCTCTAAATGCCACCACATTACCCAGAACCTTCATAACCCTCCTCACTCTGACACACCGCTCATCCATTCCTGGAAACATTCACGGACTTTGAGGATGCCTCTCCTTTCCTTCCTCCCCACGTTCCAATCCACAACCTCTTTATTCCCACAAAACCTGCACACAGGGCAGAAGCAGGCACCACACTCTGGGCTCTCTTCTTCTCTGGTCTCCCAGCTCCCTTTTCTGCGACTCACTCATTCAGCCACCATGGCCCCCACAGACTCCCCTGGGACCACCTCCAACCAAAACCCTTTCTTGCTTCTCTCTCTCTGCAGGAACGCCCTGGACACCGCCCAGACTCACCGCAAATTTTCTGCCATGGGTCTATGCTGCCGGCGGGAACCGCGGGTACTGCTCATACCAGTGGGAATACCTCCCCCATAGGCCTATGACTGAAGACTCCCTGAAAGGGCATCATTCCCCCCAAACAAATGTGAACGAACTACCTGAAGACTCCATAGCTCCATAACGGAAGGTTATGAGCCCCCATTTACATGTAAGTTTTTTTCAGAGTCTAGTACACTCTCATCCTTTTTCCCACAGAGCTATGTCACGCAACTCACACTAAGAACCGGTTCTAAGAACACCAACGGGCACCTCCTGTGACATGACAAATTCATGTCTTAATGTGCACGCTGTGCGCCCTCACAGACAGAGTGCCGGTAGACACTTCGCATCCAATTCCATGACATGTACATTTTTGTGCTTCTTTTATTTTTGTTTTTTGTGTTTTTTTAAATTTCAGAGAGGAGGGAGGGAGAGAGAGAGAGGGAGACAGAGATGGAGAGAGAGAGAGAGAGAGAGAGAGAGAGGAAAAAGGATCTGGAAGCATTAACTCCTGTATATGCCTTGCCCAGACAGGTGCAGGGCTCTGAACCACTGACCTCAGTGATCCCAGGTCAAAGCTTTGTAAACTGTGTGTAAAGCCAGAAGCCATGGCCAGGGCCACTATCACAGCAACCTTCTGGCCTATGCAGGTTCGCATTGGATTCGGACAGTCGGTAAAGAAACAACGGAGCCAAGAACTGATGGGCCTTCATCTTTAATCCTAGCTTGCACCCGGCTGGCAAGTAAAAACACACACTGGGCTCCAAAACCCAATCACATTCAGTGCTCACAAAGCTACTGATTTATCCGAGTTTCCTAGAATCAAAGGTTTCTAGCTCACCAGACTTATTCTCCTCAGTTCCCCATCTCCTTCCTTCTCCAGTGTCAAACTGCACAAACTGGCATCTCACTCAGCACTCCGCCATCTTGGCTGCTTCTCCTGGCCACATGGCCTCTTTCTGCTCTCTGCTCTGCTCCCTCTGCTCTCTCATGCTAGTCATCCCAGGAACCAAGAGCCAAGTCCCGTTCTGCCCCCATTTTATAGTGTAGCTTCACAACCTTTAATCCAATATACAAAATAGGGAAGTCTCTACTACAAAGTCACTTCTCTGAGGCATGATTGGATTGTACCACCCCACATCAAAAAGGGTAGGAAAGGCTTAATCCCAAAACCAAGCCCCAGGCTACAAGGATTCTGCCTGCCTTTAGAGACACACATTAATATCACCTGGGCGATGGCCTCCTCGTGGGCAGCGCCGTCTTTAACAAAGTGAGCATAATATATTTTATCTGCCCAACACTGTGCCATGACAGTTCAGGCCTTTTTAAAAATAATATCTTTTTCCCAATCAAGGATTCCCTCTTTCTAAACTCAAATGTCACAGAGGTGACAAATGCTGTTTCTTCCATCACAACAACCATGAGACATGAACAAAAATTTTTTTCACAGAAAAGATGAGCAGGCTCTGAACACTTCTTTCTAACATGCGGAGAGGATCTGCTTTGCCCTGTGCTGCCCCCGCCTTTTGCCGTCCCCGTGCTTAGCTGTCCTTGCCACTCCCCACGTCCCGCTTCACATCGCAGAAAGTCTGCCATAAGAAACGTTCAGCTCCCTCTCTAATCCCTATTCCTTCTCTTTCACCTTGTGTCAGCGAGCCTCGCCAACACATCCTACCCTACCCCCGCCCCACGCCATCCTCTCTCTTCTCCACGCCTCTCTATCTCGCCCCATGCCATAAAAACCCCTAGACCTCTGCACTACCCCGTGTCGTCCTTGCACCTTCCTGCCCTGCTTCTTCCTCTCCACCCTATTCGCCATGCTCCTTGTCATTTGCTCCGCCCCACCCCGTGCCTCTTTGTGCCTATGCCCTGTGCCCAGCCCACACTTTCCCCGCCAGGTAGCCCTCAGGGAGGCTGCAAAAGCGCCCCCAGGGCTCTGAGAATATTCCTTGTCCCTCCCAGTTCCGTCAGCTGGGGCGGGGCCTAAAGAGCTGAAAAGAACCAGTGCGTCAGAGGTCATGTGACTGCATAGATGGCCAGTTTTCCCTGTTAAGCTGCATGCTGCTCTTGAACTTTGAAAGGGTTTGTAGCTGCCTGTCCTGTCGCCACCTCCATGTGTGTTTCTGCGAGTGCGTGTGCGTGTGTGTGTGTGTTTGTGTGTTTGCGCATGTGCACAGCTCTTCTGTTGGGTGCTGCTGGTCTTCCCACCCACCTCCAGGCTGTCTAGGTCCAGAGACACCCCTGAGGCCATGCCGGCGGAATCTGGGTTCTCACCATCGTTTCCCCAAACTTGGAGAAATCTCAGCCTAGGCCCTTTGCTTTCCCAGCCCAGCTGGTGCAGGTTCCAGGGGTGCTGGATGCAAAGAATGATGGACCTATCTCCGTTTCACACAATTGGGGAGACGTGTATGTTTCTGAGCTCCTCGGTCCATCTGGAGGAGGCTTGCTATTGGTCATCTGTGAAAACACTGCTGTTTGGCTTACCCTATGCAGGAACCCAAGATGAGTGCTGGGGATGCAATACCCGCAGACTCTTAAGGGACTGACAGTTTAAATGGGGAACAATCACGGAATAAAAGAATATCTAAAGAAGCCATTTTGATGTGGTACAGCCCCTCCTATGGGCACAGGGAATACGTCAGAAAGAAAGAGCCTAAAAGTGGGCTTTGAGTGATGTCTAGGAGTTCAACAAATAGGAGAAAAGGGCTCCTTCAAAAGTTGCCAAGCTTTTGTGGTTGTAGTGGTTGGAACTTCAGGACCTAGCGGGTGCTGAGTGCACAGAAAAGCAAGTTTTGATGGTGATAGTGAAATTATTTGGGGGTTAAGATCGCCCTTATTCCTCAAAAAGGAAAATAACTTTCTGATATTTTTAAATGATGTGATGTGGTTACATTGATTGAGTGAATGAACAAGTGTAAGGATATATAACCCCAGACCTTAGAAATAATCAGATGCAAAACTTGGATAGTTTGCTGGTTTGTTTCCAGACCAACCATGCATTAGAGTGAGCTGTAATTAATATTGACTAGTGGAGGGGTTTTGCCTTCAGTTTAAAAAGAAAGTAAAAATAGGGCAAAATCTCTGAAGCACAATGAAGCTACACACAATAGAATGAAGTCTGCCTATACAATCTTCTGGTTTTCTGCTTCACAGCTGTCTTCCCTGAATTCCCTTTATTTCTGTGTCTTATTTCCAAAGCTTGGACTCACTGAATCAAGAGTAGATGCTGATGATCTCTTCTAGACCTGAGTTTTTTTGGACTAGGTCATGTGAACCAGCTTTTATGGAATCATTAAAGAATAAACACAAAAACAGGAGAAACAGCTGCAATTATCTAGAATGATGTCATCAGAAAATTCAGGAAGATGCAATTTTCATCTCTGTATTTACCTTCTATATTTACCATTGTTGTTTTTATTTTAAATTACAAATGGCTGGTGGCCTAGGCTGGTTGGCTTAGCGGCAGAGCAATGTCCCAGTGTGTGAAAGTCCTTGGTTCAATCCCCGGCTAGGACTCACAGAAGAGGCAGCCATCTGCTTCTTCAACCTTCCTCCTCTCCTTCTTCTCTATCTATCTTTCTTCTCCTGCAGCCAAAGTTCCATTGGAGCAAAGTTGGCCTTGGGTGCTGAGGAGGGCTTCATGGCCTCCACCTCAGGTGATAGAATGGCTCCTGTTGCAGCAGTGCAATGCGCCAGATGGGCAGAGCATTGCCTCCTGGTGGGCATGTTGGGTGGATTCTGGTCAGGTATATGTATAGAATCGAACTTTCTTCCTGCTTCAAACTTTGGGGGCAAAATAATAATAAATAAATTACAAACAGGTGGCATTAACATTTAAGCATCTGGGGTCTCCAGAGTATCTCATTTCACTGTTCTGCTCTAGACGTTTTTCTTTGTTGTAGTATCTAGTCATTATTTGGCTTCTCCACATGACTGGTTGCTTTTAAGTGAAAGGGACTGAGTTTCAACTCTCACTGAATCCCCAGTGCCTAGCATGGAGCTTAGCAGATAGTAGGTGCTTAGTAATACTTTTAGAATGAATGAGATAACTGAGGCATACAGAGAACATATGTTTCCACCATGGTCAAGCCTTTATTTTGCGCCAGGCACTATGCTAAATGATTAATATGTAGCATCTCATTTAACTCTCATATAATAACACTGCTTTTTAAATGAGGAAATAAAAGCATAAGAATTAAACAGTTCACATAGTCATAGAGGCTGCAAAGTGTTCTGAGGTGTTCAGCCCATCAGTTGGGACCTTACTCAATTATCTGATTAACCTCCAATCCTGGATTGAGGTTTCAGGGGTGTGTGCTCGTCAAGATCCACTGTGCTCTCATGGGTCTCCCAGTCTCCCTCCTTTCACAAAATTTTGGTTACCTCTATATACTGTGTCCTAGCCTAGTGTATAAAATATATTACAGTGTGCATCATATCCTGTTACTCCCATGACATTGCACCCCGAAAACTGCCACCCTTTAAAATCAGAATTTCTACATCATTTAAAAATTTTACTGGTGGCAAAGGAAGTTTGAGATTATGGGAGATCAAAACTATATGACCTGATTTTCACTAATAACTTAAAAAGTCACGGATGAGTTAAAAAAGCTGACTAAAAGCATTTAGTCGATTTTGGCTTTACAATATGAGGTGTTAAATTTAGTAACTGGTAGAATTTTTACTTATCCATATTCTCAGATATAAATAATTAAAAAATAGAAACTTGTCAACATTTAGTGCACATAAATAACCTGTAATCTTGTTAAAATGCAGATTCTGATTCCATAAATCTGGGATACTACAACACTTACTTTGCTAGAGATTAAGGAACTATACTTGGAGTAGCCTGGGACTAGATGCAGATAGTAGTGGAGGTGTAAAATGTGGGCCTTTTTTTCTGTGGCAACTGCCAAGGAATGAAAGAGTAGTCTCTGGGGTCTGGGATTACGGGGTGGTTTTTTTTTAACCAGTTCTTTTAGCAGGAAAATGAAATTTTTTTTTGTGAAAGTGAGACTGGAGGTCTCTGTTCGCCTCACCAAATATGCAGGCACTGAAAAAAATGCAGTAGTATCTCACACTACAGCAAACACCAAAAAACAGAAAGTAAATTTGAGAAGGTAATGAAAAAATTCATAGAAAATAATCAAAATATAATGGTTTGACATGAATTCAGGGTGAATATATTCACTCTTTTTTTTGAGAAAGTGGGAGGGACAACCAGGTTGAAAGAGATGAGAAGCATCAGTTTTCATAACCCTATACTTAACCCTAACTCTACCCTAACCCTAACCCTTACCCCAACCCTCACACTCACCCTAACCCAAACACTCATCCTAACCCTCACCCTAACTCTCACTTTAAACCTAACCCTAACCCTATCCCTAACCTCAGCCAAGTCCCACCGCCCAAGGCTCCACACCCAGTGATCTCCTTCACCCTGCTCTATCAGGCTGGCTGCCATGACCCCGCCCCTCATCTTCCAGGCCCCACCCCCTCCAGAAGCTTTGTTTTCAGCGATGACACTCAGCCTGCCCTACCTGTCGGGCTCCTTCTCCTAGGACCTGCCCTTGTCCTTCCCCTCACTGCTTAAGAGGGCTCAACTAGCCTTTGGCGTCATTGGCCTTCAGGAGGCTTCAAGTGGCTCCATTCGCCCTCTGCTGTTGAGAATGTTTTAAATCAGTACGCCACAGTCTGCCTCTCCTTAGCAGCCAGTCTGGAACAGCAGAGGTCCACACTCTCTCTCTCTCTCTAGGAACTTGTGGGGATGCCCTTTGTCTCCTGCACAGGCCAGTGACAACTCTAAGAAAAGTGCAGTGTCTTTCGCATGTCCTTCATCTTCGAGCAAGCTCTTGCCACCAGACCAGCCCCCAGAACTGAGTGAAGTGGTCCGCAGGGCATGGTGGGCAGGACCAGCTCCTATTAACCATCAGCTGGAATTTCAGCATGAAGCTACCTTGTGGACTGATTTTCTTCTGAGAAAACTGGGCAATATCAACTCCTTTTAATCCCTGAGTTTTACAGTAGGATACTGGCTATGGCCTTTGGTTTACAATTAGTTCTCCCCACTGTCCTTGTTATTGTTTTTGAAAAAGAGGCAGACTGAGACAGAAACATCGAGAAGTTCCAGTATGTGCCCTAACCAAGAAATTATACTGCCAACCTCCGAGGTCTAGGACGATGCTCTAACCAACGAAGCTATCCAGCGAGGGCATAATTTTTATTGATTAATAGAGAGAGAGACAGAAGAAAAGATAGGGAAGGGAAACATTCATTTGTTGTTCCATTCAGCAGTGGACTCATTGTTTTTGCCCTGCCTGGGGATCAAGTCCACAACCTTGATGTTTCCGGTGGATGTTCCTAACCACTTGAGCTAAATGGCATAGGCTCTCTTCTGTTTCAATCTTTTTTTTTCCTTTTATTTAGTGAGAGGAAAGGAGGCAGACAGACCAACTCCCATATGCGAGATTCATCCGGCAAGCCAAGAAATGGGCAATGTTCTGACCATCTGGATAATTGAATCATTGCTTAGCAACCAAGTTCTTCTTAGGGCCTGAGGCAGAAACCATAGAGTCACCCTCAGTACCTGGGACCAACTCGCTCCAATTGAGCCATTGCTGCAGGAGCAGCATGGAGTTATCACTGCACTGTAAATATATCAAGAGCAAACCTTCAAAGAGTCATTATGCCGTTATGGCCATGGGCAGAAAACTGAGGATACTATCTTGACACAGAGTTTGGAGAAACCAGCAGAGAACCACTTTCCCCTGGGCCACCTCATTTCAATATGCTATGAGACTCTGCCCTAGGAGCAGCCCCATGACCCAGAACCTTCATAACACTCCTCACTGAGACACACTGCCCCTCCCCCCTGGGAACTTTCACAGACTCTGCAGATGCCTCTTTTTTCTTTCCTCCCCAACTTCCCTGCCGCACCCTCTCCATTCCCACAACACCCGTGCCCAGGGCAGCAGCGGGCACTATTCTCTGGGATCTCTCGTGCACCGATTGACCAGCTCCCTTCCCTGTGACTCCACCACTCAGCCATAGTGGCCCTCACAGGCTCCCCTGGTACTTTGCCTGATCAAAACCCTTCCTTGCTTCTCTCCTCCACATGAACGCCCTGGATACCACCCAGACTCACAGCGAAGTTTCCGCGACTGGTCTATGACTCTGGCAAGAAACACGGGCCCCACTCATACCAGTGGAAAGTCATCCCCTGTAGGCCTACAACTGAAGACGAACCGAAAGGGCGCCATTCCACCCAAACTAAAGTTAACAACCTACCTGAAGACTCCATAGCTATATAAAGAAAGGTTATAAGCTCCAATTTACATGCAAGGTTTTTTCAGAGTCTAGTACACTCTCATCCTCATTGCCACAAAGATATATCATGCAACTCAGACTAAGAGCTGGTTCAAAGAACACCAATGGGCACCTCATGTGACATGACAAATTTATGTCTGCATGTGCACACTGTGCGCCCTCACAGACAGGGTACTGACAGACACTTCATATCCGAATCCATGACACGTACTTTTTTATGTTTTTTTAATTTCTGTTTTCTGGGGTTTTTTTAGTTTAGAAAGGAGGGAAGGAAAAGAGAGAGAGAGAGAGAGAGAGAGAAAAGAGGATCTGAAAGCATCAACTTTCATATATGCCTTGACCAGACAAGTGCAGGGCTCTGAACCGGCCACCTCAGTTTTCTCAGGTAGATGTTTTCTCCATTGCGCCACAAAAGGTCAGGCCTTTTTTTTGTGTGTGTGTTTTTTTTAATAATATCTCTTTCCCTATCAAGGATTCCCTCTTTCTAAACTCAAATTTCACTGAGGTGACAAATGCTGTTCCTTCCATCACAACGACCATGAGACATCAACAAAATTTCCTTTCACAGAAACAGCACCAAGCAGGCTCTTTTCTGAACACTTCTTTCTAACTTGCAGACTGTATCTGCTCTTTTCTGCACTGCCCCGCCACTCTCTGTCCATGTCCCTCTACGTGCCTCCCTGCACATTGCAGAAAATCTGCTATAAGAAACCCTCAGCTCCCTCTCCAATCCCTATTCCTTCCCCTTCAAATTGTGTCCGGGAGCCTAGCCCGCCCAGTCCTGCCCTGCCCCCACTTCATGCCATGCCCTCTCCTCCCCGGGCCTCACTATCTCTCCCTGCACCATAATCACCCTGTGAGTCTGCCCCACTCCGTGTCGACCTCAAGTCGTCCTGCACCACTCATTCAGCTCCGCCCTATCCGCCCTGCCCATCTTTGTGCCCCTGCCCAGTACTGGCCCTGAATTCCCAGCCCGTTAGGCATCATGGAGGCAAAGGAATCTGCCACCTTGGCTCTGTGGGTGCTCTTTGGCCCTCCCAGTGTGGGCGGACGAGGCAGGGTCTAAAGGGAAAAAAGGAAAAAGTGCCTCAGCAGGTCATGTGACTGCGAAGATAGTCAGTTTTTCCTGTTGATCCATGCACCACTTTGGGCTTGGGGAGGGTTTGTCGCTACCTCTCTTGTTGTTGCCTTTGTGTGATATTTGGCGAGTGTGTGTGTGTGTGTGTGTGTGTGTGTGTGTTTGCGTGTTTGCATGCATGCACTGTTCCTCTGTTAGGTGCTGCTGGTCTTTCCACCCACCTACAGGCCATCTTGACCCAGAAGCACCCCTGAGGCTGAGCCAGCAGAATCTGGTCTCTCGCCATCATTTCCCCAACCTTGGAGAAAACACAGCCTCAGCTCTCTGCATTCCCCGCCAATTTGGTGCAGGTTCCAGGGGCACTGGAATAAAAGAATGATTGAATCAGCTCTGGGTCCACACAACTGGGGAGACTTGTTTGTTCCTGTGATCCTCAGTCAATCTGGAGGAGGATTGCTTTTTGTCATTTGTGAAAACGCTGCCTTTAGGCCTACCCTGTGCAGGACCTGGTGCTGAGGGCTGGGGATGCAAAACCCACAGACTCTTAATGGAACTGACAGTTTAAATGGAGAACATTCACATAATAGATTAATATCTAAAAAAGGCATTTTGATGGGGTACAGCCCCTCCTATGGGCAAAGGGAAGACTTCAGAGAGGCAGAGCCTAAAAGTGGGCTTTGCGTGTTGTATAGGATTTCATTAAGTAGGAGGGAAGAGCTTCTGCAAAGGTTGCCAAGCTTTTGTGGCTGTAGTGATTGGAACTTCAGGCCCTAGCGGGTGATGAGTGCACAGAAAGGCGAGTTGTGATGGTGATAGTGGAATTATTTGGGGGTTGAGATTTCTCTTATGCCTCAGAAAAGAAGATAACTTTCTGATCTTTCCAAATGATGTGATGTGGTTACACTGAATGATCAAGTGTAAGGATATATAGCCCCAGATATTATAAATAATCAAAGGAAACCTTTATTTTAGAACCAAACCAGAATTATATCCAAGGTTTGCCTCTGATTATTTGTAAGGTCTGGGGCTATATATCTTTACACTTTTTCATTCACTCACTCAGTGTAACCACATAACATCATTTGGAAAGGTCAGCAAGTTATCTTTCTTTCTGAGGCATGAGAGAGATCTCAACCCCCAAATAATTCCACTATCTCCATCACAACTCGCCTTTCTGTGCACTAAGCAACCGCTATGGCCTGAAGTTCCAATCACTACAGCCATAAAAGATTGGCAACCTTTTATTGTGACACCTTACATGTTTATTAACTCTAGTCTCATATGTAACTTGACCAGAGGCTACAGCTTATCAAGTGACCACTTGTTCGAACCAGCAACTTTTGGCTCAAGCTGGTGAGCTTTGCTCAAACCACCTGAGCCCATGCTCAACATGGAGCCCTTGAAATCTCAAACCTTTGGCAACCTTTGCAGAAGCCCTTCCCCCATAGTGGATGAACTACTATGCATCACTCAAAGCCCACTTTTAGGCTCTGCCTTTCTGAAATCTTCCCTGTGCCCGTAGCAGGGGCTGTACCCCATCGAAATACATTCTTTAGATATTCTTCTATTCTGTGAATGTTCCCCATTTAAACTGTGAGTTCCCTTAACAGTCTGGGAGTTTTGCATCCCCAGCATTCAGTGTGGGGTCCTAAACAGTGTAGGCTGTATGGCAGCATTTTCACAAATTACAAAAAGTAAGCCTTTTCTAGCTGGACTGAGGAGCTCAGGAACAAAGGGGTCTTCCCAGTTGTGCGGACACTGAGCTGGGTCCATTGTTCTTTGCATCCAGCGCCCCTGGAAGCTGCACCAACTAGGCTGGGAAAGCAGAGAGCTGAAGCTGAGTTTTCTTCAAGGTTCAGGAAATGATAGCAAGAACCCAGATTCCGTGGCATGGCCTCAAGTGAGCCTCTGGGCCATGAAAGGCTGGAGGTGGGCGGAATGACCAGAAACACCCAACAGAGGAGCAGTGAACTCATGAAAACAAGCAAACACACACACACACAAACACGCGGAATCGCAGAAACGCACAGGGAGACAGCGACAAGACAGGCAGTAACAAACTTTCCCCTAGCCCAAGAGTGGCACGTGGCTCAACAGGGAAAACTGTGCATGTTCGGAATCACAGGACCGCTGAGGCCCTGGGTGCTTCCTGCCCTTTAGACTGGGCTCCAGCTGCCCACACTTGGAGGGCCTAGGAGCGCCTCCAGAGCCCAATCGGTGCTTTCAGAAGCCGCCATGATGCCTAAGGATCGAGGTGTGTGGGGCTGGCACAGGGTGGGTGCACAAAGAGGCACTGGGCAGGGCAGAGCAAACAACATGGGGCATGGCGGACAGGGCGGAGCTGAATGAGCAGGGCAGGATGGCGCAAGTTTGACAGGGGGTGGGGCAGACACATGGGGTGATTATGGTGTGGGGAGGGATAGTGAGGCACAGGGAGGAGAAGGGATGGCATGGGGCGGGGCCAGGAAAGAACAGGGCAGGGAGGTGTGCAGACACAAGTTGAAGGAGCGGGTATAGGGATTGAAGAGGGAGCTGAGGGTTTCTTATGGCAGAGTTTCTGCAATGTGCAGCGAGGCGCGGGGAGGGGCAAGAACTGTGAGGGGCGGGAGCATCACAGAAAGGAGCAGAGATGCTCCGCATGTTAGAAAGAAGTGTTCAAAAAGAGCCTGCTCGTGCCCTTTCTGTGAAAGGAAATTTTGTTCATGTCTCATGGTCATTGTGATGGAAGAAACAGCATTTGTCACCTCAGTGAAATTTGAGTTTAGAAAGAGGGAATCCTTGATAGGGAAAGAGATATTATTAAAAAAAAAACATACAAAAAAGGCCTGACCTGTTGTGGTGCACTGGGATAAAACGTCGACCTGGGAAAACTGAGGTCGCCGTTTCAGAGCCCTGCACATGTCTGGTCAAGGCATATATGGGAGTTGATGCTTCCTGCTCCAATTTCATCTTTTTTTTTTTCTCTCTCTCTCTCTCTCTCTCTCTCTCTCTCCCTCCCTCCTCTCTAAAATTAAAAAAAAAAACATTAAAAAGTACATGTCATGGATTCAGATGCGAAGTGTCTGCTGGCACCCTGTCTGTGAGGGCGAACAGTGTGCACATGCAGACATAAATTTGTCATGTCGCATGAGGTGCTGGTTGGTGTTCTTAGAACCGGTTCTTAGTCTGACTTGCGTGACATAACTCTGTGGAAACGAGGATGAGAGTGCACTAGACTCTGAAAAAATATTACATGTAAATGGGGGCTCATAACCTTCCATTATAGAGCTATGGAGTCTTCAGGTAGGTCGATCACATTCATTTGGAAGAAATTGCGCCCTTACGGGGAGACTTCAGCGGTAGGCCTACGGGGAATGCGTTCCCACTGGTCTGAGTGGGGCCCGTGTTTCTCAGCGGCGTCGTAGACATTTCATGGAAATCTCGCTGTCCGTCTGGATGGTGTCCAGGGCATTCATGTGGGGGGAGAGAAGTGAGAAAGTGTTTGGGTTGAAGGAGGTCCCAGGGGAGCCTGTGGGGGCCACTTTGGCTGAGTGGAGGAGTCACAGAGAAGGGAGCATGGTACCCGCTTCTGCCCTGGGTGCAGGTCTAGTGGGAATGGAGAGGGTGCGGAGAAGAAGGTCGAGAGGGAAGAAAAACGACGCATCTGCAGAGTCTGTGAAAGTTCCTGGGAGAACAGGGGAGGTGTGTCGCAGTGAGGAGTGTTATGAAGATTCTGTGTCATGGGGCGGCAAGTAGGGTGGAGTCTCATAGAATATTGAAATGAGGTGGCCCAAGGGAAAGCAGTTCTCAGCTGGTTTCTCCAGAATGTGTGTCAAGACAGTATCCTCAGTTTTCTGCTCCTGGTCATAAGCCCATACTGACTCTCTGAAGGTTTGCTGTTGATGGATTTGTAGTGCAGTGCTAACTCCATTCTTCTCATGCAGCCATGGCTCAATTCGAGCGAGTTGGCACTGGGTGCTGAGGGTGGCTCCATGGTGTCCACCTCAGGCGCTAAGAAGAACCTGGTTGCTAAGCAACGATTCAGCGTCCCAGATGGTCAGATCATTGCCCGTTACTGGGCTTGCCGGGTGCATCCCGAATACGGAAGTTGGTCTCTCTGCCAACCTTCCTCTTACTAAATAATAGAGAAAAAAAGAAAGAAACAGCAGAGAGCTTCTGCCATTTAGCTCAAGTGGTTAGGAACATCCACCAGAAACACCAAGGTTGTGGATTTGATCCTCAGTCAGGGCATAATCAATGAATCCATAGCTGAATGGAACAACAAATGAATGTTTCCCTTCCCTCTTTTTTCTTTTGTATCTCTCCCTATTAATCAATAAAAATTAAGTTCTGGCTAGATAGCTTCATTGGTTAGAGCATCGTCCTAGACCTCCAAGTTTGTTGGTTTGATTTCTTGGTTAAGGCACATACAGGAACATCTCGATGTTTCTGACTCTCTCTGCCTCTTTCTCAAAAACAAGAACAAGGACAGCAGGGATAACTAATTGTAAACCAAAAACTGTAGCCAGTTTCCTACTGTAAACCTCAGGGATTAAAAGGAGTTAGATATTGCTCTGGCTTCTCAGAAGGAAATCAGTCCAAGAGGTAACTTCATGCTGAAATTTCAGCTGATGGTCCAGGGGAGCTGGTTCCGCCCAGCGTGCCCTGCAGCCTGCTTCACGCTGTCATCGGACCTGTTCTGGTGGCAACAGCTTGCTTGAGGGTTAAGGACTCATGAAAAGCATTGCCCTTTACCCAGAGGAGTCACCGGCCTGTGCAAGAGTCACAAGGCTTCCCCGCAAGTGCAGGGAGAGAAACGGAAGGAGAGAGAGGGTGTACCTCCGCTGTACCAGACTGGCTGCTAAGGGGAGGCAGACTGTTGCGTCCTGATTTAAAACATTCTCAAATGCAGAGAGCAATTGAAGCCACATGAAGGCTCCTGAAGTCCACTGATGCCAAAGGCCAGTTGAGCCCTCTCAAGCAGTGAGGGAAAGGGCAAGGGCAGTGCCTAGGTATAAGAACCCAATCGGTAGGGCATGCTGAGTGCCATCGCTAAAGACAGAGCCTCTGGAGGAGGTGGGGCCTGGATGATGAGGGGCGGGGTCATGGCAGCCAACCTGATAGGGCAGGGTGAAGGAGATCACTGGGTGCAGAGCCTTGGGCTGTTGGACTTGGCAGAGGTTACTGATAGGGTTAGAGTTAGGGTTAAAGAAAGGGTGAGGGTGAGGGTTTAGAGGGTTAGGTTGAGTGTGAGTGTTAGGGTTAGGGTTAGGGTAGGGTTAGGGTTAGGGTTAAGGTTATGAAGAATTCATGCTTCTCATCTCTTTCAGCCTGTTTGTCCCTCTCCCTCTCTCAAAAAAAAAAAGGGTGAATGAGGGGTGGGGTCACCCTGAAGTCATGTAAACCCATTATATTTTTATTATTTTCTATCACTTTTTTCATTATCTCTTCAAATTTACTTTCTGCTCCTTGGTTTTTGCTGCAGTGTGAGATACTACTGCATTTTTTCAGTGCCTGCATATTTGGTGAGGCAAACAGAGAACTCTAGTCTCTGTTTCACAAAAATCTTTTACATCTTCCTGCTAAAAGAACTGGTCAACAAAACCCCACACCATACTCCCAGTCCCCAGAGACTCCTTTCTGGTTCCTTGGCAGTTGCCACAGAAAAAAGGCCCACATCTCACACCTTCACTACTGGCTGCATCTAGTCCCAGGCTACTCCAAGTATGGTTCCTTAATCTCTAGCAAAGGGAGTGCTGTAGTATCCCACACTTCAAGAATGAGAATCTGCATTTTAGCAAAATCCCAGGTTATTTATATGCACGAAATGTTGATAAGTCCCTATTTTTTAACTATTTATATCTGAGAATATGAATATGTAGAAATACTACCAGTTAAAAAATTCAATGCCTCATATTGGAAAGCCAAAATCCACTAAATGCTTTTAGTCAGCATTTTTAATTCAACCGTGATTTTTAAGTTATTTATGACAATCAGGCCACATAGTTTTGATCTCCCGAAATCCTAAACTTTTTCTGACACCAATAAAATTTTTAAATGATGCAGAAATTATGATTCCAAATGGTGGCAGTTTTCGGGGTGCAGTTACATGGGAGTAACAGGAAATATGATGTACAATGTGCTATATATTTTATACACTAGGCTAGGCCAGAGTATATCAGAGAAAACCAAAAAGTTTGTGAAAGGAGGGAGTCTGCAAGACCCATGACAACACAGTGGTTCTTGATAAGCACACACCCCTGAAACCTCAATCCAGGTTTGGAAGTCTAGCAGGAAATTGAGTAAGGTCCGAACCGATGGGCTGAACACCTCAGCACTCTTTGCAGGCTCTATGACTATGTGAACTGCTTCATACTTATGCTTTTATTTCCTCATTTGAAAGGCAGGGTTATTATATGAGAGTTAAACGAGATGCTAACTTTTAAGCATTTAGCATAGTGCCTGGCACAAAATAAAGGATTGACATAAGTCAAATACCGTGGTGGAAACACGTATTTTCTGTAGGCCTCAGTTATCTCATTCATTCTAAAAATGTTATTAAGCACCTACTATCTGCTAAGCTCCTTTTTAGGCACTGGGGTGCCAGTGAGAGTTAAAACTCAGTCCCTTTCACTTAGAAGCAACAAGTCAGGTGGAAAAGCCAAATAATGACTAGGTGCAACAACAGAGAAAAACTACCAGAACAGAGGAGTGAGGTGAGAAACTCTGGAGACCACAGATGCTAAAAGGCTAATACCACCTGTTTTTTATTTATTTATTATTACTTTTTCCCCAAAGTTAGAAGTGAAAGGCATTCAGACTCCACACATGCACCCGACCGGAATCCACCTTACATGCCCACCAGGGGGCAATGCTCTGCCTATCTGGGGCATTGCATTTTGCAACAGGAGCCATTCTAGCACCTTAGGTGGAGGCTCTGAAGCCCTCCTCAGTGCCCAGGGCAAACTTTGCTCGAATGGAGCTTTGGCTGCAGGAGGAGAATAGAAAGATAGAGAGGAAAAAGTCAGGTAAGGTTGAAGAAACAGATGGCTGCATCTTCTGTGTGTCCGAGTCAGGAATTGAACCCAGGACTTTCACACACTGGACCGACACTCTCCCGCTGAGCCAATCAGCCAAAGCCACCACCTGCTTGTAATTTGAAGTGAAAACAGCAGTGGTAAATATAGAAGGAATCAGAGATGAAAATAGCATCTTCCTGAATTTTCTGATGACAACAATCTAGATAATTGAGCCTGTTTTTCCTGTTTTTGTTTTTAAGCTTTAATGATTCCATAAAAGCTGGCTCACATGACCATGTCAAAGAAAACTTGGGTCTAGAAGAACTCATGGGCATCCACTCTTGCTTCAGTGCATCCCAGCTTTGGAAGGAAGACACAGAAATAAAGGGAATACAGGGAAGACAGCTGTGAAGCAGAAAACCAGAAGGTTGTATAGGCAGACCTCATTCTATTGTATTTAGCTTCATTGTGCTTCATAGATGTTGCCCTATTTTTTTTTCTTTTTTTAAAACTGAAGGCAAAAACCCTCCACTAATCAATTTTGATTACAGCTCACTCTATTGCATGGTTGGTCTGGAAACAAACCAGCAAACAATCCAACATTTGCCTCTGATTATTTCTAAGGTCTGGGGCTATATATCCTTACACTTGTTCTTTCACTCATTCAATGTAACCACATCACATCATTTGGAAAGATAAGAAAGTTATCTTCTTTTGTTGAGGAATAAGGGAGATCTCAACCCCGAAATAATTCCACTATCACCATCACATCTTGCTTTTCTGTTCACTCGGCACCCACTGGGCCTGAAGTTCCTATCACTACAACCAAAAAAGCTTGGCGACATTCACAGGAACCCTTCCCTCCTATTTGATGAACTCTTATACATCACTTGAAGGCCACTTTTAAGCTCTTTCTTTCTGAATTTTCCCTGTGCCAATAGGTGGGGCTGTACCTCATCAAAATGGCTTCTTTAGATATTCTTTTATTCTGTGATTGTTCCTTATTTAAACTGTCAGTTCCCTTAAGAGTTTGAGCATTTTGCATCCCCAGCCCTAAGCGTGGGGTCCTGCACAGGGTAGGCTGAATGGCAGCGTTTTCACAGATGACAAAATCAAGCCTCCTGCAGATGGACTAAGGAGCTCAGGAACATACAGGTCTCTCCAGTTGTGTGGACCAAAGATGGGTCTATCATTCTTTGCATCCAGCACCTTTGAAACCTGCACCAACTGGGCTGGGAAAGCAGAGAGCTGAGGCTGAGATTCCTCCAAGTTTCGGCAAATGATGGCTAGAATACAGATTCCGCTGGTGCAGTCTCACGGGCGCCTCTAGGCCAAGACAACCTGGAGGTGGGCGGAAAGACCAGCAGCACCAACCAGAGAAGCAGTGCACACACGCAAACACACAAACACACACACACACGCACTCGCAGAAATGCACACAGAGGCGGCGACAAGACAGGCAGTGACAAACCCTCCCCAAGTCCAAGAGCAGCAAGCAGCTCAACAGGGAACACTGGCCATCTTCGCAGTCACCTGACCACTGAGGTGCTGGATCCTTTCAACCCTTTAAACCCCACCCCGGCCGACGGCACTGGGAGGGACAAGGAAAGCCTGTAAAGTCCAGGGGGCGGCTTCTACAGCCTTTTTGATGGCTACTGGGCAGGGACTGTGCAAGTCGTGTAGAGGTCGGAGGGGGGAGAAAGTGGTTCAAGACAAGGCGGAGCAAATAACGCAGGGCGGGGTGGACAGGGCGGAGCGGAAAGAGCCGGGTGGGATGGTTCAAGGACAACACGGGTTGGTGCAGAGGGGGAGGGGTGATTCTGGCACAGAGAGTGATAGTGAGGCGTGGAGAGGAGCGAGGATGGTGTGAGGTGGGGGCAGGTCAAGACAGGTTAGCGAGGCTCCCAGACACAAGGTGAAGGAGAGGGAATAGGGATCGGAGAGGGAGCCTAAAGTTTCTTATTGCTGACTTTCTGCGATGTGCAGCGGGACCCTGGGAGTGGCAAAAACAGCTAGGCATGGGGACGGCAAAGGGAACGGCAGTCCAGGGCAGAGCGGATCGTCTCTGCATGTTAGAAAGAAGTGTTCAGAGCCTGCTCATGTCCTTTCTGTAAAAAAAAAAAAATTTTGTTCATGTATCATGGTCGTTGTGATGGAAGAAATAGCATTTGTCACATCAGTGACAAGGCAATTAGAAAGAGGCAATCCTTGATTGAGAAAGAGATATTATTTTTTAAAAAACCTGACCTGTGGTGGTGCAGTTGATAAAGCATCAACCTGGGAACACTGACGTTGGCGGTTCAGAGCACTGCACCTGTCTGGTCAAGGCATATATGATAGTTGATGCTTCCAGCTAATTTTTCCTCTCTCTCTCTCTCTCTCTCTCTCTCTCTCTCTTTCTGTCTCTCTCTTTCTCTCCCTCCCTCTCTCATCTCTAAAATTAAAAAAAAACCCAAAAAACAAAAATAAAAGAAGCACAAAATTGTACATGTCATGAATTTGAATGCGAAGTGTCTGCTGGCACTCTGTCTGTGAGGGCGCACAATGTGCACATAAAAACATGAATTTGTCATGTTGCAGGAGGTGCCTGTTGGTGTTCTTAGAACCGGTTCTTAGTCTGACTTGCATGACATAGCTCTGTGGGAACAAGGATGAGTGTTACTAGATTCTAAAAAATCATTACATGTAAATGGGGGCTCATAACCTTCCATTATGGAGCTATGGAGTCTTCAGGTAGTTCATTCACATTTGTTTGGGAAGAACGGCACCCTCTCAGGGAGTCTTCAGTTGTAGGCCTATGGGGCATGTGTTCCCACTGATATGAGCGGAGCCCACGGTTCCCGCCAGTGTCGTAGACCCGTTGCGGAAACTTCTCAGTGAGTCTGGGCGGTGTCCAGGGATTTCCTGTGGGGGGAGAGAAGCGAGGAAGGGTTTTGGTCGGGGGTTGTCCCGGGGGAGTCTGTGGGGGCCTCTGTGGCTGAGTGGGTGAGTCACAGAGAAGGGAGCTGGGAGACCAGGGCAGAAGAGAGCCCGAAGTGTTGTGCCCGCCTCTGCCCTGTGTGCGGGTCCTGTGGGAAGGGAGAGTGTGCAGATTGGAACGTGGGGAAAAAGTAAAGGAGAGGTATCCACAAAGTCTGTGAATGTTTCCGGAAGTGGATGAGTAGTGTGTTGCAGTGAAAAGTGTTATGAAGGGTCTGGGTAACTGGGCGGCTCCTAAAGTGGAGTCTCATAGAATATTGAAATGAGGTGGTTCAGGGGAGAGCTATTCTCAGCTGGTTTCTCCATAGTGTGTGTCAAGACAGTATCCTCGGCACTGGCTGGTTTGCTCAGTGGTAGAGCGTCAACCTGGCATGCAGAAGTCCAGGGTTTGATTCCTGGCCAGGGCACACAGGAGAGGCGCCCATCTGCTTCTCCACCCCTCCCCCTCTCCTTCCTCTCTGTCTCTCCCTTCCCCTCTCACAGCCAAAGCTCTATAGGAGCAAAGATGGTCCTGGCACTGGGGATGGCTCTGTGGCCTCTGGCCCAGGTGCTAGAGTGGCTCTGGTCACGACAGAGCAACACTCTGGATAGGCAGAGCATCACCCCCTGGTGGCATGCTGGGTGGATCCTGGTCGGGCGCATGTGGGAGTCTGTCTGACTGTCTTCCCGTTTCCAGCTTCAGAAAAATACAAAAAAAAAACAAAAAACAAAAAAAACCCAACAAAACAGTATCCTCAGTTTGCTGCCTGTGGCTATAACCGCATAGTGAATCTTTGAAGATTCGCTGTTGATCTATTTGCAATGCAGTGCTACGTCCATGTATCTCCTGCAGCCATGGTTCACTTGGTGCGAGATGGCTCCTGGTTTTGAGGGTGGCTCCATGGTGTCCACCTCAGGCTCTAAGAATAACTTGGTTGCTAAGCAACAGAAAAACACCCCAGATAGTCAAAACATCGCCACCTAGTGGGCTTGCCGGGTGGATTCCGCATACAAGAGTTGGTCTCTCTGCCTCCCTTTCTCTCACTAAATAAAAGGAAAAAAGTAAGAAACAGCAGAGAGCCTTTTCCAGTTAGCTCAAGTGCTTAGGAACACCCACGAGAAACACCAAGGTTGTGGATTTGATTTCCAGTCAGGGCATAACCAATGAGTCCACGGTTAAGTGGAACAACAAATAAATTTTTCCAATCCCTCTTTTTTCTTCTCTCTGTCTCTCTATAAATCAATAAAAATTAAAACATGGCCAGATAGCCTTGTTGGTTAGAGCATCATTTTGTATTACGAAGGTTGTCGGTTTGATTCCTTGGTTAGGGCACATACAGGAACATCTCAATGTTTTTTTCTCTTTCTGCTTCTCCCTCAAAAACAACAACAAAACAGCAGTGAAAACTAATTGTAAACCAAAGACCATAGCAAGTTTCCTACTGTAAAACACGGGGATTAAAAAAAGTTAGGGGAGTGATGTCATAGAAATGGCGCCGTGAGGTCACGGAACAAAAAATCTCAAAATTTCAACAAGTTCAACAACCAGAGACAGAAAAACCTATTTTTGGAGTATCCGAGAGTTTCACACCCTAAAGGCGAAGTCTGAGGCAACGGCAGCCTCATAGGTGGATTATCAGGCTGCTAATTCAGGAAGAAGAGACTAGGAGAGAGGCTCCAGGAAAACGCACTCTCTCATTGTTGGAGCCTGCAAACGCTAACAAGCCTTGACTACCAAAGAGACTGAAGCCAAATATATGACATTGCTGTAGAGTCTCATCAACTGCAAATCCCTACCTAAGTGAGCCACAGGGGCAGAGCCTGGGGTACAGAGTCACTGACCAGGAAGAGGGAGAGATAAGAAAAGGGAAGAAGTTAACCTCTCAAATTCAAGAAAAATTCACAGACTATAATTTGTTCCACTATTTCTTTTGTACATTTGTTTCTTTCATCCTCTTGCTTTTATTAGTATTATTTCTATTTCCTCCACCTAGGTCCTTATATTCTCTGCCAGTCTTACTCTTTCCTTTTCTTGAACTACACTACCCATAAGTGTTTCATTTTATTTCTTTTCTTCTTCCTTACTCTCCATGAGGGTTACACTCCAAAACCCTTAACACTCTCTCTCTCTTTTTGTTTCTTTTCTTATTCTTCCTTTTCTTTTCCCCTTTTTTTTGTTTCTCCATTTCCATTAGTTTGTTCTTTCCTCTTTTTAATTTTCCTCTCATTCAATTCTCAATCAAGAACAAATTATTTATTTTTAAGACACAAGTTTTTTTGGGTTTTGTGCCATTTTGGGTGCTTTTTACTTTGCTTTTTAACTCATTAGCATTCCTCCCAACCCAGGATCTCCATTCTATTCAGTCTTTGCTCCATTTAATACAATAGTTTGTTTTTTTCTCCTTTTTCTGGTTTCTCTTTTATCCCTCTCATTATATCTCTTAGTTGACCATTACTTACAAGCAAATCATTTTATGCTTGACCCAAATATTTTCCTTTCTTGCATTTTCTGGTCCCTACTTTTTTTTTTTTTTTGCTTCTTGAAGAGTTCCCCTCAACTCAGGCCCTCCGTTATAGGTAGCTTTTGTTTCATTTAGCATAATATAATTCACAGTTTATCACAATATTTTCCTAAGGAGTAGGGAAGAGGAGGGGAAGAGAAGAAAGAAAAGAAGAGGAAAATAATAAATTATTATTGTTTTTTGTGTGTTTTTTTCAATTTTTTAATATTATTTTTTCTACATTTTATTCTTTTTTTTTTGTATTTTTGTGAAGCTGGAAACGGGGAGAGACAGTCAGACAGACTCCCGCATGCGCCCGACCGGGATCCACCTGGCACGCCCACCAGGGGCGAGGCTCTGCCCACCAGGGGGCGATGCTCTGCCCCTCAGGGGCATCGCTCTGCCACGACCAGAGCCACTCTAGCACCTGGGGCAGAGGCCAAGGAGCCATCATCAGCGCCCAGGCCATCTTTGCTCCAATGGAGCCTTGGCTGCAAAAGAAGAAGAGAGAGACAGAGAGGAAGGAGGGGGAATGAGGGTTGGAGAAGCAAATGGGCGCTTCTCCTATGTGCCCTGGCCAGGAATCAAACCCGGGTCCCCCGCACGCCAGGCCAACACTCTACCACTGAGCCAACCAGCCAGGGCTCTACTTTTTATTCTTTATTAATTTTCATTAGTGCTATCAATAAGACCACTCTCAGATGCCATTAAGGAAAAGGAAATCAAATATCATGGATCAAAAGAAATAGAAGTAACACAGATAGATGTGGAAAAATCTATGGAGAAAAAATTTAATATATTGGAAACCTTGGAGCTAAATGACAGAGAATTTAAAATAGAAATCCTAAAAATACTCAGAGATTTACAAGAAAACACAGAAAAGCAATTAGGGAGCTCAGATAAGAACTCAACAAACACAAAGAATATATTAGCAAGGAAATTGAAACTATAAAAACAAATCAAATAGAGATGAAAAACTCAATTTATGAACTGAAAAACGAGGTAACAAGCTTAGCTAATAGAACAGGCCAGATAGAAGGTAGGATTAGTGACATAGAAGACAAGCAACACGAGGCACAACAGAGAGAAGAAGAGAGAGCCTCAAAAATTAAAAAAAAATGAGGAAGCCCTACAGGAATTGTCTGACTCCATCAAAAAGAATAAAATAAAATAATAGGTATATCAGAGGGAGAAGAGAGAAAATGGAATGGAGAATTTATTCAAACAAATAATTGACGAAGAATTCCCAAGCCTGTGGAACGAATTAAAGCCTCAAATTCAAGAAGCAAACAGAACACCAAGTTTTCTTAACTACAACAAACCTACTCCAAGGCACATCATAATGAAAATGGCACAAACCAATGACAAAAAAAAAAAAAAAATTCTCAAGGCAGTCAGGAAAAAGAAGAATACAACATATAAAGAAAAGCCTATTATATTATCATCAGACTTTTTAGCAGAAACTCTACAAGCTAGAAGAGAGTGGACCCCAATATTTAAAGTCCTGAAAGAGAAAAACTTTCCACCAAGAATACTATACCCATCAAAGTTATCCTTCAAGTACGAAGGAGAAATAAAAACATTCACAAATACAGAAAAGATGAGAAAATTTATCATCAGAAAACCCCACCTCCAGGAAATACTAAAGGGGGTTTTCCAAACAGATCCAAAGAACAAAACAAAACTACAAGTAAAAGGTCCACCAAGAACACAATAAAACCAAATTTAAACTGTGACAACAAAAGCAAAAAAAAAAAAAAAAGGGAAGAGGACAGAGATTAACAGTAGCAAAAGACGATGAAGTGCAGAACACTTGCAAGATAGGGTACTACAATGAATATGGTAGGTACTCTTTTCATTACTTAATGGTAACCACCCTTGAAAAAACCACCACAAAAGCACATGACTTAAAAAAGGTAGCAACAGAGGAAAGAAGTATGGAATACAAACAAACAAAAACAAATGATAGAAAAACAAATAGAAGAATCAAACAAGATACAAAACTAACAGAAAGCAATTTATAAAATGGCAATAGGGAATCCACAAGTGTCAATAATTACACTAAATGTAAATGGATTAAACTCACCAATAAAAAGACACAGAGTAGCAGAATGGATTAAAAAATCCACTGTATGCTGCCTACAAGAAACACATCTAAGCAACAAGGATAAAAATAAATTCAAATTGAAAGGCTGGAAAACAATACTCCAAGCAAATACATTCCAATAAAAAGCAGGTGTAGCAATACTCATATCAAATAATGCTGACTACAAGACAGCAAAAGTACTCAGAGACAAAAATGGTCATTACATAATGTTTAAGAAGATGCTGAATCAAAAAGACATAACAATCCTTAATATATGTGCACCAAACCAAGGAGCACCAAAATATATAAGACAGCTACTTATTGACCTAAAAACAGAAACTGACAAAAATACAATCATACTTGGAGACCTCAACACACCTCTGATGGCTCTAGATTGGTCATCCAAACAGAGAATCAATAATGATATAGTGGCCTTAAATAAAACACTAGAGAAACTGGATATGATAGACATCTAAAGGACAGGTCATGCAAAAGTGACAGAGTATACATTTGTCTCTAGTGTACATGGAACATTCTCAAAAATTGACCATATGTTGGGCCATAAAAATAACATCAGCAAATTCAGATAAATTGAAATTGTACCAAGCATATTTTCTGATCATAAAGCCTTGAAACTAGAATTCAACTCCAAAAAAGAAAAAAAAAACACAAAAAAATGTGGAAACTAAACAACATACTTTTAAAAAATGAATGGTTCAAAGAAGAAATAAGCGCAGAGATCAAAAGATATATACAGACAAATGAAAATGAAAATATGACATATCAGAATCTCTGGGATGCAACGAAAGCAGTGATAAGAGGAAGTTTATATCACTTCAGGCCTATATGAACAAGCAAGAGAGAGTCCAAGTAAACCAGTTAACTTCACACCTTAAGGAACTAAAAAAAGAAGAACAAAAACAACCCAAAACCATCCGAAGAAAGGAGATAATAAAAATCAGAGCAGAAATAAATGAAATAGAGAACAGAAAAACTATAGAAAAATTTAATAGAACAAGGAGCTGGTTCTTTGAAAAGATCAACAAAATTGACAAACCCCTGTCAAGACTTACCTAGGAAAAAAGAAAAGAACTCATATAAACAAAATCCAAAATGAAAGAGGAGAAATCACCACGGACATTGTAGATATACAAAGAATTATTGTAGATTACTATGAAAAACTATATGCCACTAAATTCAACAACCTAGAAGAAATGGATAAATTCCTAGAACAATACAACCTTCCTAGACTGAGTTATGAAGTAGCAGAAAGTCTAAACAGACCTATTAGTAGAGAAGAAAGAGAAAAAACCATTAAAAACCTCCTCAAAAATAAAAGTCCAGGGCCAGACGGCTATACTAGTGAATTCTATTAAATATTCAAAGAAGACTTGGTCCCTATTCTACTGAAAGACTTCCAAAAATTGAAGAAGCAATACTTGCAAACACATTTTATGAGGCCAACATAACCCTCATACTGAAACCTGGCAAGGATGGAACAAAAAAAGAAAACTACAGACCAATATCTCTAATGAATACAGATGCTAAAATACTAAACAAAATACTGGCAAATCGAATACAACAACATATTAAAAAATAATACATCATGATCAAGTAGGATTTATCCCAGAATCTCAAGGATGGTTCAACATACATAAAACGGTTAACATAATACACCACATCAACAAAACAAAGAATAAAAACCACATGATCTTATCAATAGATGCAGAAAAGGCATTCAATAAAATACAACAGAACTTTATGTTTAAGACACTCAACAAAATGGGAATACAAGGAAAATATCTCAACATGATAAAGGCCATATATGATAAACCATCAGCCAACATCATAATAAATGGCATAAAACTGAAAACTTTCAACCTTAAATCAGAAACAAGACAGGGTTGTCCACTCTATCCACTCTAATTTAATGTGGTGCTAGAAGTTCTGGCCAGAGCAAGCAGACCAAAGAAAGAAATAAAAGGCATCCATATCGGAAAAGAAGAAGTAAAGGTATCACTTTTTGCAGATGATATAATCCTATACATCAAAAACATGAAAGACTCCACAAAAAGATTACTAGAAACAATAAGCCAATACAGTAAGGTCGCAGGATAAAAAATTAACATACAAAAGTCCAAGGCCTTTCTCTATGCCAACAATAAAACATTAGAAAACAAACTCAAAAAAATAATCCCCTTCACGATTGCTACAAAAAAAATACCTAAGAATAAACATAACAAAGAATATATAACAAAACCTACAAAGCATTGTTAAGGGAAATCAAAAAAGATACAATGAGATGAAAAAATATTCCTTGTTCATGGGTAGGAAGAATAAATATAATCAAAATGGCCATATTACCCAAAGAAATATATAAATTTAATGCAATTCCCATCAAAATTGCTATGACATTCTTTAAAGAAATGGAACAAAAAATCATCAGATTTTTATGGAACTATAAAAACCCCAATTAGCCAAAGCAATCCTAACGAAAAAGAATGAAGCTGGGGGCATTACAATACCTGACTTCAAACTATATTATAAAACCACGGCAATCAAAACAGCATGGTATTGGCAGAAAAATAGACACTCAGAACAATGGAACAGAATAGAAAGTCCAGAAATAAAATCACATATATACGGTCAAATAATTTTTGATAAAGGGTCCCGGCCCTGGCCGGTCGGTTCAGTGGTAGAGAATAGGCCTGGCATGCAGAAGTCCCGGGTGTGATTCCCGGCCAGAGAACACAGGAGAAGCGCCCATCTGCTTCTCCAACGCTCCCCCTCTCCTTCCTCTCTGTCTCTCTCTTCCCCTCCCGCAGGCAAGGCTCCATTGGCGCAAAGATGGCCCGAGCGCTGGGGATGGCTCCTTGGCCTCTGCCCCAGGCGCTAGACTGGCTCTGGTCGCAACAGAGCAATGCCCCGGAGAGGCAGAGCATCACCCCCTGGTGGGCAGAGTGTCGCCCCCTGGTGGGCATGCCGGGTGGATCCTGGTCAGGCACATGTGGGAATCTGTCTGACTGTCTCTCCCCGTTTTCAGCTTTAGAGAAAAAAAAAATAAAAAAAAAATAAAGGGGCCAATAACACACAATGGAGAAAAGAATGCCTCTTCAACAAATGGTGCTGGAAAAAATGGAGAGCCACATGCAAAAGAATGAAACTTGACTACAGCTTGTACCCTTGTACGAAAATTAATTCAAAATGGATCAAAGACATAAATATAAGACCTGAAACAATAAAGTACATAAAAGAAGACATAGGTACTAAACTCATGGACCTGGGTTTTAAAGAGCATTTTATGAATTTGACTCCAAAGGCAAGAGAAGTGAAGGCAAAGATAAATGAATGGGACTACATCAGATTAAAAAGTTTTTGCTCAGCAAGAAAAACTGACAACAAAATAAACAGACAGCCAACTAAATGGGAAATGATATTTTCAAACAACAGCTCAGATAAGGGCCTAATATCCAAAATTTACAAAGAACTTATAAAACTCAACAACAAACAAACAAAAAATCCATTAAAAAAATGGGAAGAGGACATGAACAGACACTTCTCCCAGGAAGAAATACAAATGGCCAACAGATATATGAAGAGATGCTCATCTTCATTAGTTATTAGAGAAATGCAAATCAAAACTACAATGCGATACCACCTCACACCTGTTAGATTAGCTATTATCAACAAGACAGGTAATAGCAAATGCTGGAGAGGCTGTGGAGAAAAAGAACTCATTCACTGTTGGTGGGACTGTAAAGTAGTGCAACCATTATGGAAGAAAGTATGGTGGTTCCTCAAAAAAACTGAAAATAGAACTACCTTATGACCCAGCAGTCCCTCTACTGGGTATATATCCCAAAAACTCAGAAACATTGATACATAAAGACACATGTAGCCCCATGTTCATTGCAGCATTGTTCACAGTGGCCAAGACAATGAAACACCCAAAAAGCCTTTTAATAGAAGACTGGATAAAGAAGATGTGGCACCTATACACTATGGAATATTACTCAGCCATAAAAAATGATGACATCGTATCATTTACAACAAAATGGTGGGATCTTAATAACATTATACGGAGTGAAATTAGTAAATCAGAAAAAACCAAAACTACATGA
This sequence comes from Saccopteryx leptura, assembly GCF_036850995.1. Taxonomy (NCBI): domain Eukaryota; kingdom Metazoa; phylum Chordata; class Mammalia; order Chiroptera; family Emballonuridae; genus Saccopteryx; species Saccopteryx leptura. The sequence continues at coordinate 371,354 of NW_027095704.1, read as the reverse complement.
TTCCATATATTGGTGAGACATAAAAACGAGACTAAGAGACATGGAGAAGAGTGTGGTGGTTACCGGGGTTGGCGGGGACAGGGGGGCGCGGGAGGGAAAGAGGAGAGGGGGAGGGGGAGGAGCACAATGAAAACTAGATAAAAGGTGACAGAGGACAATCTGAATTTGGGTGATGGGTATACAACATAAGTGAATGACAAGATAATCTGGACATGTTTTCTTTGGATATATGTACCCTGATTTATTGATGTCACCCCATTAATAAAAATTTATTTTAAAAAAAGGAGTTAGGTCTTCTCAAAAGGAAATCAGTCCCCCTGGTTGTTCTGTGCAGAAATCTCAGCTGATGGGGCAGGGGAGCTTGTCCCACCCACCCTGCCCTGCAGCCCTCTGCGCGCTGTACTGGGGGCTGGTCTGGGGGCAGGAGCTGGCTTGAGGGTGATGGATTGCCCCAGGCACTGCCCTTTCGCCAGAGGAGCCACCGGCCTTTGCAGGAGACACAGGGCGTCCCCGCAATTGTGGAATGAGAAAGGGAGGGAGAGAGAGGGTGGACCACCATGTTCCAGACCGACCTCTAAGGGGATTGGAGCCACTTGAAGCCTCCTGAGGGCTATTCTGTCAGAGGCCAGGTGAGATCTCTTAGGCCATGAGGGAAAGGGCAAGGGCGGGGCTGCAGAGAAGAAGCCAGACAGGGAGGGCAGGCTGAGTGCCATCGCTGAAGACGGAGAATTTGGTGGATGTGGGGCCTGGAAAATGTGAGGAGGAGTTCTGGCAGCCATGCTGATAGGGCAGAATGAAGGAGATCATTCGATGTGGAGCCTTGGGAGGTGGGACTTGGTGGGTGTTAAAGTTAATGTGAGGGTTAGAATTAGGGTTAGGGTTAGGTTTAGGGTTAGGATTACGGTTATGAATAATTGATGCTTCTCATCTCTTCCAGCTTGCTTGTCCTTCTCTCTTTCTCAAAAAAGTGGGGGGATGTTCACCTTTATTTTATGTCAAACCATTATATTTTGATTTTTTTCTATCACTATTTTCATTATCTCCTCAAATTTATTTCTGCTCCTTGGTGTTTGCTGCAATCTGAGATACTGCAGCATTTTTAGCTATGCCTGCATATTTGGTTAGGCAAAAAGAGACCTCTAGTATCAGTTTCACAAAAATCCTTTCTTTTCTACTAAAAGAACTGGTTAGCAAACCCCCACCCCATAATCCAAGTCCCCAGAGACTACTATTTGGTTCTTGGCAGTTGCCACAGTAAAAAGGCTCACATCTCACACCTCCACTCCAGGCTGCGTCTTGTACCAGGCTACACCAAGCATGGTTCCATATTCTCTAGCAAAGGGAGTGTTGTAGTATCCCAGACTTACAAAATGAGAATCTGCATTTTAGCAAAATCCCAGGTTATTTATATGTTACTAAATTTAACTCCTCATATTGGAAAGCCAAAATCCACTAAATTCTTTTTGCCAGCTGTTTTAACTCACTCGTGACTTTTTAAGTTATTAGTGAGAATCAGGCCACATAGTTTTGATCTCCCATAATCCCAAACTTCCCCTGCCACCAGTAAAATTTTTAAATGATGTAGAAATTATGATTCCAAAAGGTGGCAATTTTCGGGGTGCTGTTACATGGCAGTAACAGGAAATATGATGCACACCATACTATATATTTTATACACTAGGCTACGCCACAATATATCAGAGATAATCAAAAATTTGTGAAGGAGGGATTCTTGGGAGAACCATGACAACACAGTGGGTCTTGATGAGCACACACCCCAGAAACATCAATCCAGGATTGGAGGTTCAGCAGACAATTGAGTAAGGTCCCAACCGATGAGCTGAACACCTCAGCATTCTTTGCAGGCTATATGAATAAGTGAATTACTTCATACATATGCTTTTATTTCCTTATTTGAAAAGCAAGGTTATTTTATGAGAGTTAAATGAGATGCTACATTTTAAGCACTTAACATACTGCCTGGCACAAAATAACGTCTTGACATAAGTCAAAAACCATGGCGGAAAAATGTGTTCTCTGTAGGCCTCAGTTTCCTCATTCATTCTATAAATATTACTAAGCACCTACTATCTGCTAAGCTCAAAGCTAGGCACTGGGGATCCAATGAGAGTTAAAACTCAGTCCTTTTCACTTAGAAATAACAAATCAGGTGGAGAAGCAAAATAATGACTAGGTGCTACCACAGAGAAAAACGTCTAGATCAGCACAGTGACATGAGGAATTCTAGAGACCCCAGATGCTAAAAGGCTAATACTACATGTTTATACTTTATTTATTATTATTTTAGCCCTAAAGTTAGAAGCGAGTAGGGAGTCAGACTCCACAAATGCACCCAACCTAGAAGCACCCAACATGTCCACCAGGGGGCAATGCTGTGCCCTTCTGGGGCGCTGCTCTGTTGCAACAGGAGTCATTCTAATGCCTGAGGTGGAGGCCATGGAGCTCTCCTCAGTGCCCGGGACCAACTTTGCTCTAATGGAGCTTTGGCTGCAGAGAAGAAGAGAGAGAGAGAGAGAGAGGAAGGAGAAAGGGAATGTAGAAGAACCAATGGGTGCCTTTTCTGTGTCCTAACCAGGAATTGAACCCAGGACTTCCAAACACTGGGCTGACGCTCTAATGCTGAGCCAAACAGACATGGCCACCACCTGTTTGCAATTTGAAGTGAAAACAGCAATGGTAAAAATAGTAGAAGACAGAGATGAAAATAGCAACTTCCAAAATTTTCTGATGACAACATTCTAGATAATTGAGGCTCTTACTCCTGTTTTTATGTTTAAGCCTTAATGATTCCATAAAAGCTGGTTCACATGACTAAGTAAAAAAAAACTTGGGTCTAGAAGAGCTCTTGGCATCCACTCTTGCTTCAGTGTGTCCAAGCTTTGGAAGGAAGACAGAGAAATAAAGGGAATACAGGGAAGACAACTGTGAAGGAGAAAACCAGAAGGTTTTATAGAAAGACCTCATTCTATTGTGTGTAGCACATTATGCTTCATAGATGTTGCCCTATTTTTTTCTTTCATTTAAAACTGAAGGAAAGAACCCTCAACTAGTCAATTTTGATTACAGCTCACTCTATTGCATGGTTCATCTCTAACCAAACCAGCAAACTATCCAAGGTTTGCCTCTGATTATTTATAATGTCTGGGGATATATATCCTTACACTTGATCATTCACTCATTCAGTGTAACCACATCACATCATTTGGAAAGATCAGAAAGTTATCTTTTTTTCTGAGGCATAAGGGAAATCTCAACCCCCAAATAATTCCACTATCGCCATCACAAGTTGCTTTTCTGTGCACTCATAACCTGCTAGGGCCTGAAGTTCCAATCACTACAACCACAAAAGCTTGGCAACCTTTGCAGAAGCTCTTCCCTCCTACTTAATGAAATCCTATACAACACTCAAAGCCCACTTTTAGGCTCTGCCTCTCTGAAGTCTTCCCTTTGCCCATAGGAGGGGCTGTACCCCATCAAAATGCCTTCTTTAGATATTAATCTATTCTGTGAATGTTCTCCATTTAACTGTCAGTTCCATTAAGAGTCTGTGGGTTTTCCATCCCCAGCCCTCAGCGCCAGGTCCTGCACAGGGTAGGCCTAAAGGCAGTGTTTTCACAAATGACAAAAAGCAATCCTCCTCCAGATCCAGATTGACTGAGGATCACAGGTCTCCCCGGTTCTGTGGACCCAGAGATGATTCCATAATTCTTTTCATCCAGTGCCCCTGAAACCTGCACCACATTGGCTGGAAATGCAGAGAGCGGAGGCTATGATTTCTCCAAGGTTGGGGAAATGATGGCGAGAGACCAGATTCTGCTGGCTCAGCCTCAGGGGTGCTTCTGGTTCAAGACAGCCTGTAGGTGGGTGGAAAGACCAGCAGCACCTAACAGAGGAACAGTGCATGGGTGCAAACACGCAAATACACACACACAGACACACACGCACTCGCCAAAAATCACACAAAGGCAACGACAAGAGAGGTAGCGACAAACCCTCCCCAAGCCCAAAAGCGGTGCGTGGCTCCACAGGAAAAACTGACTATCTTCACAGTCACATGACCTGCTGAGGTGCTTTTTCCTTTTTGCCCTTTAGACACTGCCCCATCCGCCCACACTGGGAGGGCCAAAGAGCGCCCGCAGAGCCAAGGCGGCAGATTCCTTTGCCTCCATGATGCCTACCGGGCTGGGAATTCGGGGCCAGCACTGGGCAGGGGCACAAAGATGGGCAGGGCGGACAGGGTGGAGCTGAATGAGTGGTGCAGGACAAAATGGGTTTGACACTGGGTGGGGCAGAATCACAGGGGTGATTATGGTGCAGAGAGAGATAGCGAGGTTTGGGGAGGAGAGGGCATGGGAAGTGGGGGCAGGGCAGGACTGGGCGGCTAAGCTGGTGGACACAATTTGAAGGAGAAGGAATAGGGATTGGAGAGGGAGCTGAGAGTTTCTTATGGCAGACTTTCTGCAATGTGCAGGGAGGCTCAGGGAGAGACATGGACAGAGAGTGGCGGGGGCAGTGCAGAAAAGAGCAGATCCACTCTGCAAGTTAGAAAGAAGTGTTCAGAAAAGAGCCTGCTCGGTGCTGTTTCTGTGAAAGAAAATTTTGTTCATGTCTCATGGTCCTTGTGATGGAAGGAACAGCATTTGTCACCTCAGTAAAATTTGAGTTTAGAAAGAGGAAATCCTTGATAGGGAAAGAGATATTATTAAAAAAAACACAAAAAAGGCCTTACCTGTTGTGGCGCACTGGATAAAACATCTACCTGGGAAAACTGAGGTCGCCGGTTCAGAGCCCTGCACTTGTCTGGTCAAGGCATATATGGGAGTTGATGCTTTCAGATCCTCTTTCTTTTTTCTCTCTCTTTCTCTCTCTCTCTTTCCCTCCCTCCTTTCTAAAATAAGAAAACCCAGAAAACAGAAATTAAAAAACATTAAAAAGTTACGTGTCATGTATTCGGATGTGAAGTGTCTGCCAGCACCCTGTCTGTGAGGGCGCACAGTGTGTACATGCAGACATAAATTTGTCATGTCACATGAGGTGCCCATTGGTGTTCTTAGAACCAGTTCTTAGTCTGAGTTGCATGATATAGCTCTGTGGCAATGAGGATGAGAGTGTACTAGACTCTGAAAAAACCTTGCATGTAAATGGAAGCTCATAACCTTTCGTTATAGAGCTATGGAGAATTCAGGTAGGGTGTTCACTTTAGTTTGGGTGGAATGGCGCCTTTTCAGTTCGTCTTCAGTCGTAGGCCTACAGGAAATGACTTCCCACTGGTCTGAGTGGGGCCCGCGTTTCCCGCTGGAGTCGTAGACTCGTTGCAGAAACTTCGCTGTGAGTCTGGGCGGTATCCAGGGCATTCATGTGGAGGACAGAGGCAAGGAAGGGTTTTGGTAAGGCGAGGTCCCAAGGGAGCCTGTAAAGGCCACTGTGGCTGAGTGGTGGAGTCACAGGGAAGGGAGCTGGTCGATTGGTGCATGAGAGATCCCAAAGAATGGTGCCCGCTGCTGCTCTGGGCGTGGGTGTTGTGGGAATGGAGAGGGTGCAGCGGGGAAGTTGGGGAGGGAAGAAAAATGTGGCATCCGCAGAGTCTGTGAAAGTTCCCAGGAGGGGAGGGGAGGGGCGGTGTGTCTCAGTAAGGAGTGTTATGAAGGTTCTGGGTCATGGGGCAGCTCCTAGGGCAGAGTCTCATAGAATATTGAAATGAGGTGGCCCAGGGGATAGTGGTTCTCTGCTGGTTTCTCCAAAGTCTGTGTCAAGACAGCATCCTCAGTTTTCTGCCTATGGCAATAACCGCATAATGACTCTTTGAAGGTTTGCTATTGATATATTTACAGTGCAGTGATAACTCCATGCTTCTCCTGCAGCAATGGCTCAATTGGAGCGAGTTGGATCCAGGTACTGAGGGTGGCTCCATGGTGTCCGCCTCAGGCGCTAAGAAGAACTTGGTTGCTAAGCAATGATTCAACGATCCAGATGGTCAGAACATTGCCCATTTCTTGGCTTGCCGGATGCATCCCGCATATGGGAGTTGGTCTCTCTGCCTCCTTTCCTCTCACTAAATAAAAGAAAAAAAGACTGAAACAGAAGAGAGCCTTTGCCATTTAGCTCAAGTGGTTAGGAACATCCACCGGAAACATCAAGGTTGTGGACTTGATCCCCAGGCAGGGCATAAACAATGAGTCCACTGCTGAATGGAACAACAAATGAATGTTTCCCTTCCCTATATTTTCTTTTGTCTCTCTCCCTATTAATCAATAAAAATTATGCCCTGGCTGGATAGCTTTGTTGGTTAGAGCATCGTCCTAGACCTCAGAGGTTGGCGGTTTGATTTCTTGGTTAGGGCACATACTGGAACTTCTCGATGTTTCTGTCTCAGTCTGCCTCTTTTTCAAAAACAATAACAAGGACAGTGGGGAGAACTAATTGTAAACCAAAGGCCATAGCCAGTATCCTACTGTAAAACTCAGGGATTAAAAGGAGTTGATATTGCCCACTTTTCTCAGAAGAAAATCAGTCCACGAGGTAGCTTCATGCTGAAATTCCAGCTGATGGTGCAGAGGAGCTGGTCCTGCCCACCATGCCCTGCAGACCACTTCACTCAGTCCTGGGGGCTGGTCTGGTGGCAAGAGCTTGCTCGAAGATGAAGGACATGCGAAAGACACTGCACTTTTCTTAGAGTTGTCACTGGCCTGTGCAGGAGACAAAGGGCATCCCCACAAGTTCCTAGAGAGAGAAACGGAGTGAGAGAGAGAGAGAGTGTGGACCTCCGCTGTTCCAGACTGGCTGCTAAGGAGAGGCAGACTGTGGCGTACTGATTTAAAACATTCTCAACAGCAGAGGGCGAACGGAGCCACTTGAAGCCTCCTGAAGGCCAATGACGCCAAAGGCTAGTTGAGCCCAATTAAGCAGTGAGTGGAAGGGCAAGGGCAACTCCTAGGAGAAGGAGCCCGTCAGGTAGGGCAGGCTGAGTGTTATCGCTGAAGACAGAACTTCTGGAGGGGGTGGGGCCTGGAAGATGAGGGGCGGGGTCATGGCAGCCTGCCTGATAGAGCAGGGTGAAGGAGATCACTGGGTGTGGAGCCTTGGGCCCTGGGACTTGGCTGAGGTTAGGAACAGGGTTAGGGTTAGGTTTAAAGTGAGAGTTAGGGTGAGGGTTAGGATGAGTGTTTGGGCGAGGGTGAGTGTTTAGAGGGTTAGGTTGAGTGTGAGGGTTAGGGTTAGGATTAGGGTTAGGGTAGAGTTAGGGTTAAGTACAGGGTAATAAAAAACTGATGCTTCTCATCTCTTTCAACCTGTTTGTCCCTCCCACTCTCTCAAAAAAAAGAGTAAATATATTCACCATGAAGTCATGTCGAACCATTATATTTTGATTATTTTCTATAAATTTTTTCATTATCTCCTCAAATTTACTTTCTGTTTTTTGGTTTTTGCTGTAGTGTGAGATACTACTGCATTTTTTTCAGTGCCTGCATATTTGATGAGGCGAACAGAGACCTCCAGTCTCACTTTCACAAAAAAATTTTTCATTTTCCTGCTAAAAGAACTGGTTAAAAAAAACCCACCCCATAATCCCAGACCCCAGAGACTCCTCTCTTATTTCTTGGCAGTTGCCACAGAAAAAAGGCCCACATTTTACCCCTCCACTACTGTCTGCATCTAGTCCTCGGCTACTCCAAGTATAGTTCCTTAATCTCTAGCAAAGGGAGTGTTGTAGTATCCCAGATTTACGGAATCAGAATCTGCATTTTAGCAAGATTACAGGTTATTTATGTGCATTAAATGTTGACAAGTTTCTATTTTTTAATTATTTATATCTGAGAATATGGATAAGTAAAAATTCTACCAGTTACTAAATTTAACACCTCATATTGTATAGCCAAAATCCACTAAATGCTTTTAGTCACCTTTTTTTTTATAACACATTTGTGACTTTTTAAGTTATTAGTGAAAATCAGGTCACATAGTTTTGATCTTTCATTATCCCAAACTTCCTTTGCCACCAGTAAAATTTTTAAATGATGTAGAAATTCTGATTTTAAAGGGTGGCAGTTTTCGGGGTGCAGTTTCATGGGAGTAACAAGATATGATGCACACTGTACTATATATTTTATACACTAGGCTAGGACACAGTATATCAGAGATAACCAAAATTTTGTGAAAGGAGGGAGACTCGTAGACCCATGAGAGTACAGTGGGTCTTGACGAGCACACACCCCTGAAACCTCAATCCAGGATTGAAGGTTAATCAGATAATTGAGTAAGGTCCCAACCGATGGGCTGAACACCTCAGAACACTTTGCAGCCTCTATGACTAAGTGAACTGCTTCATCCTTATGCTTTTATTTCCTCATTTAAAAAGCAGTGTTATTTTATGAGAGTTAAATGGAATGCTACATATTTATCATTTAGCATAGTGCCTGGCGCAAAATAAAGGCTTGACCATGGTAGAAACACGTGTTCTCTGTATGCCTCAGTTATCTCATTCATTCTAAAAATATTACTAAGCACCTACTATCTGATAAGCTCCATGCTAGGCACTGGGGATCCAGTGAGAGTTGAAACTCAGTCCCTTTCACTTAAAAGCAACAAGTCAGGTGGAGAAGCCAAATAATGACTAGGTACTACAACAAAGAAAACTGTCTAGAGCAGAACAGTGAAATGAGAAACTCTGGAGACCCCAGATGCTTAAAGGTTAATACCACCTGTTTGTAATTTATTTATTATTATTTTCTCCCCAAAGTTTGAAGCAGGAAGGCAGTTCCATTCCACACATGTACCTGACCGGAATCCACCCAACATGCCCACCAGGGGGCAATGCTCTGCCCATCTGGGGCATTGCACTGTTGCAACAGGAGCCATTCTATCACAAGAGGTGGAGGCCATGAAGCCCTCCTCAGCACCAGAGGCCAACTTTGCTCCAATGGAGCTTTGGCTGCAGGAGAAGAGAAGATAGATAGAGAAGAAGGAGAGGAAGAAGGTTGAAGAAGCAGATCGGTGCCTCTTCTGTGTGTCCTAGCCAGGAATTGAACCCAGGACTTTCACACACTGGGACGATGCTCTGCTGCTGAGCCAACCATCGAAGGCCACCACCCATTTGTAATTTAAAGTGAAAACAACAATGGTAAATATAGAAGGTAAATACAGAGATGAAAATAGCATCTTCCTGAATTTTCTGATATCATTCTAGATAATTGTGGCTGTTTCTCCTGTTTTTGTGTTTAATCTTTAATAATTCCATAAAAGCTGGTTCACACGACCTAGTCCAAAAAAACTTAGGTCTAGAAGAGCTCATCGGCATCTACTCTTGACTCAGTGAGTCCAATCTTTGGAAATAAGACACAGAAATAAAGGGAATACAGGGAAGACAGCTGTGAAGCAGAAAACCAGAAGGTTGTATAGGCAGACCTCATTCTATTGTATTTAGCTTCATTGTGCTTCATAGATGTTGCCCTATTTTTTTCTTTCTTTTAAAACTGAAGGCAAAAACCCTCCACTAGTCAATTTTGATTACAGCTCACTCTAATGCATGGTTGGTCTGGAAACAAACCAGCAAACTATCCAAGTTTTGCCTCTGATTATTTCTAAGGTCTGGGGCTATATATCCTTACACTTGTTCATTCACTCAATCAATGTAACCACATCACATCATTTAAAAATATCAGAAAGTTATTTTCCTTTTTGAAAATAAGGGCGATCTCAACCCCCAAATAATCCCACTATCACCATCACAACTTGCTTTTCTGTGCACTCAGCACCTGCTTGGTCCTGAAGTTCCAATCACTACAACCACAAAAGCTTGGCAACTTTTTTTTTTTTTCTGAAGCTGGAAACGGGGAGAGACAGTCAGACAGACTCCCGCTTGCGCCCGACCGGGATCCACCCAGCATGCCCACCAGGGGGCAATGCTCTGCCCCTCTGGGGCTTCGCTCTGTTGCATCCAGAGCCATTCTAGTGCCTGGGGCAGAGGCCAAGGAGCCATCCCCAGCACCCGGGCCATCTTTGCTCCATTGGAGCCTTGGCTGCGGGAGGGGAAGAGAGAGACAGAGAGGAAGGAGGGGGTGGGGGTGGAGAAGCAAATGGGCACTTCCCCTATGTGCCCTGGCCAGGAATCAAACCTGGGTCCCCTGCACACTAGGCTGACGCTCTACCGCTGAGCCAACCGGCCAGGGCTGCTTGGCAACTTTTGAAGGAGCCCTTTTCTCCTACTTGGTGAACTCCTAGACATCAGTCAAAGCCCACTTTTAGGCTCTTTCTTTCTGACGTATTCCCTGTGCCCATAGGAGGTGCTGTATCACATCGAAATGGCTTCTTTAGATATTCTTTTATTCTGTGATTTTTCCCATTTAAACTGTCAGTCCCTTAAGAGTCTGCGGGTATTGCATCCCCAGCACTCATCGTGGGTTCCTGCATAGGGTAAGCCAAACAGCAGCGTTTTCACAGATGACCAAAAGCAAGCCTCCTCCAGATGGACTGAGGAGCTCAGACACATACACGTCTCCCCAGTTGTGTGAAACGGAGAGAGGTTCATTGTTCTTTGCATCCAGCACCCCTGGAACCTGCACCAACTGGGCTGGGAAAGCTAAGGGCAGAGGCTGAGATTTCTCCAAGTTTGGGGAAACGATGGTGAGAACCCAGATTCCGCTGGCATGGCCTCAGGGGTGTCTCTGGACCTAGACAGCCTGGAGGTGGGTGGGAAGACCAGAAGCACCCAACAGAAAAGCTGTGCACATGTGCAAACATGCAAACACACATACACACACACACACGCACTCGCAGAAACACACACACATGCGGCGACAGGGCAGGCAGCTACAAACTCTTTCAAAGTCCAAGAGCAGCATGCAGCTTAACAGGGAAAACTGGCCATCTATGCAGTCACATGACCTCTGACGCACTGGTTCTTTTCAGCTCTTTAGGCCCCGCCCCAGCCGACGGTACTGGGAGAGACTAGGAATGTTCTCAGAACCAAGGGGGCGCTTTTGCAGCCTCCCTGATGGCTACCGGGCAGGGAAAGTGCGGGGTGGGCACATGGCATAGAGGCGCCGGGTGGGGTGGAACAAATGACATGGAGCATGGCGAACAGGGTGGAGCAGAAGAAGCAGGGCAGGAAGGTGCAAGGACGACAGGGGGTAGTGCAGAGGGCTAGGGCTTTTATGGCATGGGGATAGATAGAGAGACGTGGAGAAGAGAGAGAATGGCGTGGGGCGGGTGTAGGGTAGGATGTGTTGGTGAGGCTCGCTGACACAAGGTGAAAGAGAAGGAATAGGGATTAGAGAGGGAGCTGAACGTTTCTTATGGCAGACTTTCTGCGATGTGAAGCGGGGCGCGGGGAGTGGCAAGGACAGCTAGGCATGGGGATGGCGAAAAGCGGGGGCAGCACAGGGCAGAGCAGATCCTCTCCGCATGTTAGAAAGAAGTGTTCAGAGCCTGCTAGTATCTTTTCTGTGAAAAAAATTTTTGTTCATGTCTCATGGTCATTGTGATGGAAGAAACAGCATTTGTCACCTCAGTGACATTTGAGTTTAGAAAGAGGGAATTCTTGATTGGGAAAGAGATATTATTTTTAAAAAGGCCTGACCTGTTGTGGCGCAATTTACAAAGCTTCTACCTGGGATCACTGAGGTTGGTGGTTCAGAGCCCTGCACCTGTTTGGGCAAGGCATATACGGGAGTTAATGATTCCAGATCCTTTTTCCTCTCTCTCTCTCTCTCTCTCTCTCTCCATCTCTCTCTGTCTCCCTCTCTCTCCCTCCCTCCCTCCTCTCTAAAATTTATAAAAACAAAAAAACTAAAAAAACAAAAATAAAAGAAGCACAAAAATGTACGTGTCATGGAATTGGATGCGAAGTGTCTACCGGCACTCTGTCTGTGAGGGCGCACAGTGTGCACATGAAGACATGAATTTGTCATATCACAGGAGGTTCCCATTGGTGTTCTTAGAACCGGTTCTTAGTGTGAGTTGCATGACATAGCTCTGTGGGAAAAAGGATGAGAGTGTACTAGACTCTGAAAAAACCTTACATGTAAATGGGGGCTCATAACCTTCCGTTATGGAGCTACGGAGTCTTCAGGTAGTTCGTTCACATTTGTTTGGGAGAAATGGCGCCCTTTCAGGGAGTCTTCAGTCGTAGGCCTACGGGGGAGGCATTCCTACTGGTATGAGCGGTACCTGCGGTTCCCGCCGGCGTCATAAACCCGTCGCAGAAAATTTGCTGTGAGTCTGGGTGGTGTCCAGGGCATTCCTGCGGAGAGAGAGAAGCGAGAAAGGGTTTTGCTTAGAGGTTTTTCTAGGGGAGTCTGTGGGGGCTATTGTGGCTGAGTGGGTGAGTCACAGAAAAGGGAACTGGGAGACCAGAGCAGAAGAGAGCCCAGAGTGTGGTGCCTGCTTCTGCCCTGTGTGCAGGTTTTGTGGGAATAAAGTGGTTGCGGATTGGAACGTGGGGAGGAAGGAAAGGAGAGGCATCCTCAACATCTGAGAATGTTTCTGGGAATGGATGAGCGGTGTGTCAGAGTGAGGAGGGTTATGAAGGGTCTGGGTAATGTGGTGGCATTTAGAGAGAAGTCTCAAAGAATATTGAAATTAAGTGGTTCAGGGGAGAGTTGTTCTCAGCTGGTTTCTCCAGAGTGTGTGTCAAGACAGTATCCTAAGTTTGCTGCCCGTGGCTATAACCGCAATGTGAATCTTTGAAGATTTGCTGTTGATGTATTTGCAGTGCAGTGCTACCTCCATGCATTTCTTGCAGCCATGGATCAATTGGTGTGAGTTGGCCCCTGGTGCTGAGGGTGTCTCCATGGTATCTGCCTCAGGCACTAAGATCTTGGTTGCTAAGCAACAAATCAATGCCCCAGATGGTCAGAACATCGCCCCCGTGTGAACTTGCCAGGTGGATTACGCATACAGGAGTTGCATTCTATTACTTCCTTTCTCGCATTAAATAAAAGAAAAAAAAAGAAACAGCAGAGAGCCTTTGCCAGTTAGCTCAAGTGGTTAGGGACATCCACTGGAAAAACCAAGGTTGTGGATTTGATCCCCAGTCAGGGCATAACCAATGAGTCCACGGCTGAGTGGAACAACAAATGAAGGTTTCCCTTCCCTCTCCTTTCTTTTCTCTGTCTCTCTATAAATCAATAAACATTAAAACATGGCTAGATAGCTTCGCTGGTTAAAGCATCATCCTGTACCATGGAGGTTGTTGGTTTGATTTTTTTGGTTAGGGCACATACAGGAACATCTCAGTGTTTCTGTCCCTGCTTCTTTCTCAAAAACAACAACAAAAACAGCGGGGAGAACTAATTGTAAACCAAAGACCATAGGCAGTTTCCTACTGTAAAACACGGGGATTAAAAGTAGTTAGGTATTGCCCTGTCTTCTCCAAAGAAAATCAGTCCACGTGGTAGTTTCGTGCAGAAATTTCAGCTGATGGGGCAGGGCGGCGGTCCTACACACCGTGCCCTGCAGCCCGCTGCGTGCTGGACTTGGGGCTCGTCTGGGGGCAATAGCTGGCTTGAGGTTGATGGACTTGTGCCAGGCACTTCCCTTTCCCCAGAGGAGTAACCAAATTTTGCAGGAGACACAGGGCATTTCCACAATTGCCAGACGAGAGAGGTAGGGAGAGAGAGGTTGGACCTCTGCTGTTCCATACCAGCCGCTAAGGGAAGGCAGCCTGTGGCGTCCTGATTTAAAACATTCTCAACTGCGAAGGGTGATTGGAGCCACTTAAATCCTTCTGTAGGCCAGTCGGTCAGAGGCCAGGTGAGCCATCTTAGTTCATGAGGGGAAGGGCAAGGGCGTGGCCACGGAGAAAAAGCCTGACAGGGAGGGCAGGCTGAGTGCCATCACTGAAGATGGAGTCTTTGGTGAGGTGGAGCCAGGCAGATGTGGGGCGGGGTTATGGAAGCCAGGCTGATAGGGCAGGGTGAAAGAGATCATTGGGTGCAGAACCTTGTGAGGTGGGACTTTACAGGGTTAGGGTTAAGGTGAGGGTTAGGTTTAGAATTAAGGTGAGGGTTTGGATGAGGGTGAGGGTGTGAGTTAGGAGGTTAGGGTGTGGGTGAGGGTGAGGGTGATGGTGAGGTGAGGGTTAGGGTTAGGGTTAAGATAGGGTTAGGGTTAGGGTTAGGTTTACGGTTATGAATAATTGATGCTTCTCATCTCTCCCAGCTTGTTTGTCCCTCTCTCTTTCTCAAAAAAAAAAAAAAAGGAAGGGGGAATGTTCACCCTTAATTCATGTCAAACCATTATATTTTGATGTTTTCTATCACAATTTTTATTATCTCCTCAAATTTAATTTCTGTTTTTTGGTGTTTGCTGCCATCTGAGATACTGCAGCATTTTTTTCAGTGTCTGAATAATTGGTTAGGTGAAAAGTGATATCTAGTCCTAGTTTCACAAAAATCCTTTTCTTTTTCTACAAAAAGAACTGGTCAACAAACACCCGCCCCATAATCTCAGTCCCCAGAGACTCCTCTCTGGTTTTTTTGGCAGTTGCCACAGAAAAAAGGCCCACAACTCACACCTCCACTCCTGGCTGCATCCTGTCCCAGGCTACACCAAGTACGGTTTCTTAATCTTTAGCAAAGAGAGTGATGTAGTATCCCAGACTTATAGAATGAGAATCTGCATTTTAGCAAAATCCTAGGTTATTTATATGCACTAAATGTGGACAAGTTCCTATTTTTTAATTATTTATATCTGAGAATATCAATATGTAGAAATTCTGCCAGATACTAAATTTAACTCCTCATATTGGAAATACAAATTCCACTAAATGCATTTATCAGCTGTTATAACTCATCTGTGGTTTTTAAGTGATTAGTGAAAATCGGGCCATATAGTTTTGATCTCCTATAATCCCAAATTTCCCCTGCTACCATTAAAATTTTTAAGTGGGGTAGAAATTCTGATTCCAAAAGATGGCACTTTTCAAGGTGCTGTTACATGGGAGTAACAGGAAATATGATGCACACTGTAATATATATTTTATACACTAGGCTAGGCCACATTATATAAGACAGTACCAAAAGTTTGTGAAAGGTGAGAGTCTGGTGAGACCCATGACAACACAGTGGGTCTTGACCAGTACATACCCCAGAAACCTCAATTCTGGATTGGAAGTCCAGCAGAATATTGAGTAAGGTCCCAACTTATGAGCTATACACCTCGGCACTCTTTGAAGGCACTATGACTAATTGAACTGCTTCATAATTTTGCTGTTATTTCCTCATTTGAAAACCAGGGTTATAATCTGAGAGTTCAATGAGATGCTACATGGTAAGCACTTAGCATAGTGCCTGGCACAAAATAAATGCTTGACATTAGTCAAAAACCATGGTGGAAACACAGGTTTTCTGTAGGCCTTAGTTTCCTTATTCATCCTATAAATATTAGTAAGCACCTATTAACTGCTAAGCTTAATGCTAGGCACTGGGGATCCAGTGAGAGTTAAAACTCAGTCCCTTTTGCTTAAAAGCAATAGGAGAAGCCAAATAATGACTAGCTGCTACAACAGAGAAACATGACTAGAGGAGCACAGTGAGATAAGAAACTCTGAAGACCCTAAATGATAAAAGGCTAATACCACCTGTTCATAATTTATTTATTATTTTTCCTCCCAAAGTTAGAAGTGAGAAGGCAGTCAGACTCCACATGAGCACCTGACCAAGATCCACCCAACATGCCCACCAGGGGGCAATGCTCTGCCAATTTGGGGCGTTGCTCTGTTGCAACAAGAGCCATTCTAGCACCTGAAGTGGAGGCCATGGAAACCTCCTCAACGTTCAGGGCCAACTTTGCTTTAAGGGAGCTTTAGCTGCAGGAGGGGAAGAGAGCGATAAAGGGGAAAGAGTGTCGGGAAGTTGAAGAAGCAGATGGGTGCCTCTTCTGTGTGTCCTAGCTGGAATTGAACACAGACTTCCACACACTTGTTCGACGCTTTACTGCTAAGCCAACCAGCCAAGGCCACCACGTTTGTAATATAAATTGAAAACAGCAATGGTAAAAATAGTAGGAGACAGAGATAAAAATAGCAACTTCCAAAATTTTCTGATGACAACATTCTAGATAATTGAGGCTGTTTCTCCTGTTTTTGAGTTTAAGCGTTATAGATTCCATAAAAGCTGGTTCACACGACCAAGTAAAAGAAAATTCGGGTCTAGAAGAGCTCATCGGCATCCACTCTTGCTTCAGTGTGTCCAAGCTTTGGAATAAAGACACAGAAATAAAGGGAATACAGAGAAGACAACTGTGAAGCAGAAAACCAGAAGGTTGTATAGGCAGACCTTATTCAATTGTGTGTAGCTTCATTGTGCTTTGAAGATGTTACCCTATTTTTTTCTTTCTTTAAAAACTGAAGGCAAAAACCCTCCACTAGTCAATTTTGATTACAGCTCACTCTATTGCATGCTTGGTCTGAAACCAAACCAGCAAACTATCCAAGATTTGCTTCTGATTATTTATAAAGTTTGGGGCTATATATCCTTCCACTTGTTCATTCACTCATTCAATGTAACCACATCAAATCATTTGGAAAGATCAGAAAATTATCTGCATTTCTGAGGCATAAGGGAGAATTCAACCCCCAAATAATGCTATTATCACCATCACAACTTGCTTTTCTGTGCACTCTGCACCCGCTAAGGAATTAAGTTCCAATCACTACAGCCACAAAAGCTTGGAAACCTTTGCAGGAGCCCTTCCCTTCTACTTGATGAAATCCTATACATCACTCAAAGCCCACTTTTAGGCTCATCCTCTCTGAAGATTTCTCTGTGCCCCTAAAAGAGTCTGTACCCCATCAAAATGCCTTCTTTAAATATTCTTCTATTCTGTGAATGTTCCCCATTTAACCTGTCAGTTCCCTTAAGAGTTTATGGGTTTTGCATCCCCAGCACTCAGCGCTGGGTCCTGCACAGGGTAGGATGAACATAAGCGTTTTCACAGACGACACAATGCAAGCCTCCTCCAGAAAGACTGTGGAGCTCAGGAACCAACAAGTCTCCCCGATTGTCCGGACCCAGAGCTAGGTACGTTATTCTTTGCATCAAGTGCCCCTGGAACCTGCACCAACTCAGCTGGGAAAGCGGAGAGCGAAGGCTGAGTTTTCTCCAACTTTTGGAAAACAATGGCTAGAACCCAGATTCCGCAGGCACAGCCTCTGGGGCGCCTCTGTGTCAAGACGGCCTGGAGGTGGGTGGAAAGACCAGCAGCACCAAACAGAGTAGCAGCGCACGCATGCAAACACACACACACACACACACACAGTCACAGAAACGTACACTGAGGTGGCAAACAGACAGGCAGCGACAAACCCTCCCAAAGTCGAAGAGCAGTGCGCGGCTCAACAAAAAAAAACTGGCCATCTTTGCAGTCACATGACTGCTGAGGCGCTGGGTCCTTTCCACCCTTTAGACCAGGGGTCCCCAAACTTTTTACACAGGGGGCCAGTTCACTGTCTCTCAGACCGTAGGAGGGCCAGACTATAAAAAAAACTATGAACAAATCCCTATGCACACTGCACATATCTTATTTTAAAGTAAAAAACAAAATGGGAACAAATACAATATTTAAAATAAAAAACAAGTAAATTTAAATCAAGAAACTGACCAGTATTTCAATGGAAACTATGGGCCTGCTTTTGGCTAATGAGATGGTCAATGTGCTCCTTTCATTGACGACCAATGAAAGAGGTGCTCCTTCAGGAAGTGCAGCAGGGGCCAGATAAATGGCCTCAGGGGGCCACATGTGGCCAGCGGGCCTTAGTTTGGGGACCCCTGCTTTAGACTCTGACCCTGCCACCAGCACTGGGAGGGCCTATGAGCACCAGCAGCCCCCAGGTGGCTGCTTCTGCAGCTGCCATGAAGGTTACTGGGCTGGGACAGTGCAGAGTGGGTACAGGCCAGAAGCACAAAGAGGCATGGGGCAGGGCAGAGAAAATGCCATGGGGCGTTGCGGACAGGGTGGAGCAGAAGGAGCGGTGCAAGACAGCTCCAGGATGACAGGAAGTGGGGTAGATGGTGAGGGGTGATTATGGCACAGGGAGGGATAGTAAGGCGTGGGGAGAAAGGGGGATGGCTTCAGTCTGAGAAAGTGAAGGACAGGGCAAAGAGGCTTGATTACACAATTTGAAGGAAAGGAATAGGGATTGGAGAGGTTGTGGAGGGCTTCTTAAGGCAGACATTCTGCGATGTGCAGCGGGGTGCAAGGAGAGGCAAGGACAACAAAGGGCGGGGATGGTGAAGTGCGGGGGCAGCTAAGGGCAGAGCGGATCTGCTCCGCATGTTAGAAAAGAAGTGTTCAGAAAGGAGCTTGCTCATGCCCTTTCTGTGAAAGGAAATTTTGTTCATGTCTTATGGTCATTGTGGTGGAAGAAACAGCATTTGTCACTTCAGTTAAATTTGAGTTTAGAAAGAGGAAATCCTTGATTGGGAAAGAGATATTATTTAAAAAAACACAAAAAAGGCCTGACCTGTGGTTGCGCAGTGGATAAAGTGTCGACCTGGAAACACTGAGGTCGCTGGTTCAGAGCCCTGCACTTCTCTGATCAAGGCATATATGGGAGTTGATGCTTCCTGCTCCTCTTTCCTCTCTCTCTCTCCCTGTCTTCCTTCTCTCTAAAATGAAACTCCCCCAACAAAATAAAAAAAAAAAACACAAAAAAGTACGTGTCATGGATTTGGATGTAAAGTGTCTGCCGGCACCCGGTTTGAGGGCGCACAGTGTGCACATGAAGACATAAATCTGTCATGTCATAAGAGGTTCCCATTGGTGTTCTTAGAACCAGTTCTAAGTCTGATTTGCATGACATAGCTTTGTGGGAACGAGGATGAGAAAGTACTAGACTCTGAAAAAACCTTACATTTAAATGGGGGCTTATAATCTTTCTTTATAAAGCTATGGAGTCTTAAGGTCGGTTGTTCACATTTGTTTGTTAGGAATGGAGTCCTTTTGGGGAGTCTTCAATTTTAGGCATACGGGGGATCGTTGCCAATTTTCTGAGTCGGGTCCGCGGTTCTCGCCACCTTTGTAGACCCATCGAAACCCTTCACGGTGAGTCTGGGTGGTGTCCAGGGCGTTCCTGTGAGGGGAGAAGAGCAAGGAAGGGTTTCGGGTGGGGAAGGTCCCAGGGAAGTCTGTGGGGGCACCGTGGCTGAGTGGGGGAGTCGCAGAGAAGGGAGCTGAAAGACCAGAGCAAAGAGTGGCCGGAGCGTGGTGCCCGCTGCTGCCCTGTGTGCGGGTCCTGTGGGAAGGAAGAGGGTGTGGAGAAAAAGGTGGAAAGGAGAAAAAAAGAGGCATTTGCAAAGTCCCTGAAAGTTCCTGGGGGAAGAAGAGCGTTGTGTGGCAGTGTGGAGTGTTATGAAAGGTCTGGGTAATGGGGCAGCTCCTAGGGTGGAGTCTCAGAGAATACTGAAATAAGCTGGCCCAGGGAAAGCTGTTCTCAGCTGGTTTCTCAGAGTATGACTCAAGATGGTACCCTCAGTTTGCTGCTCGTGGCCATAATCGCAAACTAACTCTTTAAAAGTTTTCTGTTGAAGTATTTGCAGTGCAGTGCTAACTCCATACTTTTCCTGCAGCCATGGCTCAATTAGAGCGAGTTTGCCCTGGGTGCTGAGGGTGGATCCATGGTGTCAGCCTCAGGCACTAAGAATAATTTGGTTGTTAAGCAATGGATCAACGACACAGATGGTCAGAACATCACCGGCAAGTGGGCTTGCCAGTTGGATCTCGCATATGGGAGTTGGTCTCTCTTCCTACCTTCTTCTCACTAAATAAAATAAAAAAGAAAGAAAGAGCAGAGAGCCTTTGCCACATAGCTCAAGAGGTTAGGAACATGCACTGGAAACACCAAGGCTGTGGATGTGATCAGGGCATAACCAATGAGTCCAAGGCTGAGTAAAACAACAAATGAATGTTTCCCTTCCCTCTCCTTTCTTCTCTCTATAAATCAATAAAAATTAAACCCTGGCCAGATAGCTTCATTGGTTAGAGCTTTATCCTGGACCATGGAGGTTGTCAGTTTGATTCCTTGGTTAGGGCACATACAGGAACATCTCGATGTTTCTGTTTCTCTCTGCCTCTCTCTCAAAAACAACAACAAAGACAGTGGGGAGAACTAATTGTAAACCAAAGACCGTAGCCAGTTTCCTACTCTAAAACTTGGGCATTAAAAGTAGTTAGGTATTGCCGTGTCTTCTCAGAAAAAAATCAGTCCACCAGGTAGCTCCATGCAGAAATATCAGCTGATGGGGCAGGGGAGCTGGTCCTGCCCACCCTGCCCTGCAGCCTGCTGCACGTTGGTCTTGGGGCTGGTCTGGGTGCAAGAGCTGGCTTGAGGTTGAAGGACTCATGCCAGGCACTGCCCTTTTTGCAGAGCAGTCACCGGCCTGGGCAGGAGACACTGGGTGTCCCCGCAAGTGCCAGGAGAGGGAGGAAGTAATAGAGAGGGTGGACCTCCTCTGTTTCAGAGTAGCCACTAATCGGAGGCAGCCTTAGGCATCCTGATTTAGAACATTCTCAACTGTGGAGGGCGATTCAAGACACTTAAAGCCTCCTGAAGGCCACTCAGCACAAAGGCCAGGTGAGCCCTATTATGCAGTGAGTGAAAAGGCAAGGGCATGGCCAGGGAGAAGGAGCCTGACACGGAGGGCAGGCTGAGTGCCATCGCTGATGATGGAGTATCTGGAGAAGGTGGGGTCTGGCAAATAAGGGGCAGGGTTTTGGCACCCAGCCTGATATGTCAGGATGAAGGGGATCACTGGGTGTGATGCCTTGGGAGGTGGGGCTTTGTGGGTGTTAGGGTTAGGGTTAAAGTGAGGGTGAGGGTGAGGGTTTGGAGAGTTAAGGTGAGGCTGAGGGTGAGGGTTAGGATTAGGTTTAGGGCAGGGTTAGGGTTAGGGTTAGGAAGAATTGATGCTTCTCATTTCTTTCACCTTGTTTTTCCCTCTCTCTTTCTCAAAAAAAAAAAAAAAAAGTTGAAAATATTCACCCTGAAGTCATGTCAAACCATTATGTTTTGATTTTTTTATCACTTTTTTCATTATCTCCTCAAATTTTCTTTCTGCTTTTTGGTGTTTGCTGCAGACTGAGATACTACAGTATTTTTTTTTTTAGTGCCTGCATATTTTTTGAGGCGAACAGAGAACTCTAGTCTCAGTTTAGCAAACATCATTATCTTTTTCATGATAAAAGAACTGGTAAAAAAACACCCACACCATAATCCCAGTCCCCAGAGACTCCTCCTTAATTCATTGCCAGTTGCCACAGAAAAAATGCCCACATCTCTCATCTCCACTCCTGGCTGGGTCTAGTCTCAAGCTACTCCAAGCACAGTTCCTTAATCTTTAGCAAAGAGAGTGTTGTAGTTTCCCAGACTTACAGTATTAGAATCTTCATTTAGCAAAATCCTAGGTTATTTATATGCACCAAATGAAGAGAAGTCCCTATTTTTTAATTATTTATATCTGAGAATTTGGATATGTAGAAATTCTACCAGTTACTAAATTTAACTCCTCATATTGAAAAGCCAGAATGTACTAAATGCTTTTTGCCAGCTGTTTTAACTCACTCGTGACCTTTTAAGTTATTAGTGACTATCAGGCCACATAGTTTTGAACTCCAATCATCCCAAACTCCCCATGCCACCAGTAAAATTTTTAAATAATGTAGAATTTCTGATTACAAAAGGTAGCAGTTGTTGGGGTGTTGTTACATGGGAGTAACAGGAAAAATGATGCACACCATACTGTATTATATACATTAGGCTAGGCCACAGTATATCAGAGATAAATAAAAAGTGTGTGAAAGGAGGGATTCTTGGGAGAACCATGACAACAGAGTGGGTCTTGATGAACACACACCCCAAAAACCTCAATCCAGGATTGGAGGTCCAGCAGACAATTGAGAAAGGTTCCAACCAATGGGCTGAACACCTCCGCACTCTTTGCAGGCTTTATGACTAAGTAAACTGCTTCATATTTATGCTTTTATTTCCTCATTTGAAAAGCAGGGTTATTATATGAGAGTTAAATGTGATGCTACATATTAAGCACTTAGCATAGTGCTTGGCACAAAAAAAGGCTTGACATAAGTCAAAAACCATGGTGGAAATACGTGTTCTCTGTAGTCCTCAGTTTCCTCATTCATTCAATAAATATTACTAAGCACCTACTATCTGCTAAGCTTCATGCTAGGACTGGAAATTCAGTGATACTTAAAAATCAGTCCCTTTTGCTTAAAAGCAACTAGTCAGGTGGAGACGCGAAATAATGACCAGGTGCTACAACAGAGAAAAATGTCTAGAGCAGCACAGTGTGATGAGGAACTCTGGAGAACCCGGATGCAAAAAGGCTAATACCACCTGTCCGTAATTTATTTATTATTTTTCCCCCCAAAGTTAGAAGCGGGAAGGCAGTCAGACTCCACTAATGCACCTGACTGGGATCCACACAACATGCCCACCAGGGGGCAATGCTTTGCCCATCTGAGGCATTGTTCTGTTGCAAAAGAAGTCATTCTACCTCCTGAGGCGGAGGACATGGAACCCTCCTCTGTACCCAGGGCCAACTTTGCTCTAGTGGAGCTTGTGTGGCAGGAGGGGTAGAGAGAGAGATACAGAGGAAGGAGAGATCGAAGGTTGAAGAAGCAGATGGCTGCGTCTTCTGTGTGTCTTGGCCGGGAATTGAACCCAAGACTTCCACACACTGGGCTGATGCTCTATCTCTGTGCCAACCAGCCAAGGTCAACACCTGCTGTAATCTGAAGTGAAAACAGCAATGGTAAAAATAGTAGGAGAGGGAGATGAAAATAGCATCTTTCTGAATTTTCTGATGACAACATTCTAGATAATTGAGGCTGTTTCTCCTGTTTTTGTCTTTAAGTCTTAATGATTCCCTAAAAGCTGTTTCACATGACAAAGTAAAAACAAAACAAAACAAAAAAAACTCTTGTCTAGAAGCGGTCATCAGCATCCACTCTTGCTTCAGTGTGTCCAAGCTTTGAAAGGAAGACACAGAAATAAAGGAAATACAAGGAAGACAGCTGTGAATCAGAAAACCAAATGGTTGTATAGGCAGATCTTATTCTATTGTGTGTAGCTTCATTGTGCTTCATAGATGTTGCCCTATTTTTTTCTTTCATTTAAAACTGAAGGCAAAATCCCTCCACTAATAAATTTGGATTACAACTCACTCTATTGCATGGTTGTTCTGGAACAAAACCAGCAAACTATCCAAGCTTTACCTCTGATTATTTCGAAAGTTTGGGGCTGTATATCTTTACACTTTTTCATTCACTCATTAAATGTAATGACATGACATCATTAGGAAAGATCAGAAATTTATCTTTCTTTCTGAGGTATAAGGGAGAGCTCAACCCTCAAATAATTCCACTACCACTATAATAACTTGCTTTTCTGTCCACTCAGCATGCACTAGGTCCTGAAGATCCAAACACTACAGCCACAGTAGCTTGGCAAACTTCTCAGGAGCCCTTCCTCTTACTTGATGAACTCCTGTACATCACTCAAAGCCCACTTTTAGGATCTGCCTCTCTGAAGTTTTTCCTATGTCCGTAGGATGTGCTGTACCCCATTGAAATGCCTTCTTTAGATATTCTTCTATTCTGTGAATGTTTCCCATTTAAACTGTCAGTTCCCTTAAGAGTCTGCGAGTTTTACATCCCCAGCCCTCAGTGAGGGTCTCGCACAGGGTAGATCAAATGGCAGCATTTTCACAGATTACAAAGAAGAAGCCTCCTCCAGATGGACTGAGGAGCTCAGGAACAAACAGATTGTTCTTTGGAGCTGGGTCCTTTGATCTTTGAAACCAGCACCCCTGGAACCAGAAACAAATATGCTGGGAAAGCGGAGAGTGATGGCTGAGTTTACTTCAAGTTTTGGAAAATGATGGCAAGAACCCAGATTCTCTAGCATGGCATCAGGAGTGCCTATGGGCTAAGATAGCCTGGAGGTGGTCTGAAAGACCAGCAGCACCCAACAGAGGAGCAGTGAATGCACGGAAATATGCAAACACTCACACAAACACAAACACATGCACTCGTAGAAATGCACACGGAGGCTGCAACAATACAGGCAGGAACAAACCCACCTCAAGCCCAAGAGCGGCGTGCAGCTCAATGGAAATAGTGACCATGTTTGCAGTCACATAACCGCTGAGGCGCTCGGTTCTTTTTGCCCTTTAGACTCCGCCCTGGCCGCCTGCACTGAAATGGCCTAAGAGCACCCACAGAGCCCAGGAGGCAGCTTCCGCAGCCGCCATGATGGCTACAGGATGGGGACGGTGCAGGGCGGGGGCACAAAAAAAAGCAAGGCGGGGCACAGCAAATGACAGGGGCATGGCAGACAGTGTAGAGAGGAAGGAGCGGGGTGGGAAGGCATGAGGAAAACACAAGGTGGGGCAGACAGTGAGGGGTGATTATGGTGTGGGGAGAAATAGTGAGAAGCAGGGAGAAGCGGGGTTGGCATGAGGCGAGGCATGGGGACACAAGTTGATGGAGAGGGAATAGGAATTGGAGAGGGAGTCGAGGGTTTCTTACCACAGACTTTCTGCGATATGAAAAGGAACGCAGGATGGGGCAAGGACAGCGAGGGGAGAAAATGTCAAGGGGTGGGGACAGCGCAAGGTGTAGCAGAACCTTTCCGCATGTTAGAAAGAATTGTTCAGAAAAGTGCTTGCTCATGTCCTTTCTGTGAAAGAAAAATTTGTTCAAGTCTCATGGTTGTTTTGATGGAAGAAACAGCATTTGTCACCTCACTGAAATTTGAGTTTAGAAAGAGGCAATCCTTGATTGGGAAAAATATATTATTAAAAATAAATAAATAAAGGACTGACCTATGTTGGTGCAGTGGATAAAGCGTCGACCTGGGAACACTGAGGTCTCTGGTTCAGAGCCCTGCACTTGTCTGGTCAAGGCATATATGGGAGTTGATGTTTCCTGCTCCTCTTTCCTCTTTCTCTCAATCTCTCTCTCTCTCTCTCTCTCTCTCTTTCTCTTTCACCACCTCCCTTTTCTCTAAAAGAAAAAAACCCAAAAACAACAATAAAATAACAAAAATAAATACATGTTATGGATTTGGATGCGAACTGTCTGCCAGCACCTCATCTGTGAGGGCGGACAGTGTGCATATGAAAACATAAATTTGTCTTGTCACAGAAAGTGCCTGTTGGTGTTCTTAGAACCGGTTATTAGTCTGAGTTTCGTGACATAGCTCTGTGGCAATGAGAATGAGAGTGTACTAAACACGGAGAAAATCTTACATGTAAATGGGGGCTCATAACCTTATGTTATGGAGCTATGGAGTCTTCAGGTAGGTTGTTCACTTTTGTTTGGGGGGAATGGTGCCCTTTTCTGGAGTCTTCAGTCGTAGGCCTATGGGGGATGCATTCCCACCGGTCTGAATAGGGCCCGTGGTTCCAGCCGGTGTCGTAGACACATCGCGGAAACTTCGAGGCGATTTTGGGCAGTGTCCAGGCTATTCCTGTGGGGGATTGAAGGGAGGAAAACTTTCTGTAGGGGGACGTCCAAGGAGAATCTGTGGGGGCCACCGTGGCTGGCTGATAGAGGGAGTCACAGGGAAGTGAGCTGATAGACCAGTGCAGAAGAGATCCTGGAATGTGGTGCTTGCTGCTGTTCTGGGTGCAGGTACTGTGGGAAGGGTGAGGATGCAGAAGGGAGGGGAAGGAAGGAGGAAAGGAGAGGCATCTGCAAAATGCATGAATGTGCCCAGGAAGGGAGGAGCAGTGTGTTGCAGTGAGGAAGGTTATGAAGGTTCTCAGTCATGGGGTGGCTATTAGGGGGAGTCACATAGAATATTGAAATGAGGTGGCCCACAGGATAGCTAATCTCAGCTGGTTTTTCCAGTGTGTGTGTCAAGACAGTATCCTCAGTTTGCTGCCATGCCCATAACCGTACAGTGACTCTTTGAAAATTTGCTGTTCATGTATTTGCAGTGCAGTGCTACTGCATGCTTCTCCTGCAGCCATGGCTCAATTAGAGCGAGTTGGCCCCAGGTGCTGAGGGTGGCTCCACGGTGTCCACCTCAGGCGCTAAGAAAACTTGGTTGGTAAGCAACAGAGTAACACCCCAGATGGTCAGAATATTGGCCCCTAGTGGGTTTTTCGGGTCGATCCCGCATATGGGAGTTGGTCTTTCTGCCTCCCTTTCTCTCACTAAATAAAAGAAAAAAAAAGAAAGAAATAGCAAAGAGCCTTTGCCAGTTAGCTCAGAAAATAAGAAACATCCACCGGAAACACCAACGTTGTGGACTTGATCCCCAGGCAGGGCATAATTAATGAGTCCACAGCTGAGTGGAACAACAAATGAATGTTTTTTTCCACTCCCTTCTCTCCACTTTCGACTTTCTGTATCTCTATAAATCAATAAAAATTAAACCCTGACCAGTTAGCTTCGTTGGTTAGAGCATCGTCCTGGACCACGGAAGTTGTCGGATTGATTCCTTGGTTAGGGCACCTACAGGAACATCTTAATGTTTCTGTCTCTGTCTTTCTTTATCTCAAAAACAACAACAAAGACAGTGGGGAGAACTAATTGTAAACCAAAGTCCAAAGCCAGTTTTCTACTGTAAAACTCGGGGATTAAAAGGAGTTAGGTATTGCCTTGTCTTCTCAGAAGGAAGTCAGTCCATGAGGTATCTCCATGCAGAAATCTCAGCTGATAGGTTAGGGGAGATGGTCCCGACCACCCTGCCCTGCAGCCTGCTACGCACTGCTCTGGGGGCTGGTCTGAATGCAAGATCTGGCTTGAGGTTGAAGGATTCATGCCAGGCACTGCCCTTTCCGCAGAGGAACCACTGGCCATTGCAGGAGACACAGGGCATCCCCGCAAGTGCTGGGAAAGGGAGGAAGGGAGAGAGAGGGTGTACCTCTGCTTTTCCAGACTGGCCACTAAGGGGAGAAAGCCTGTGGTTCCTGATATAAAACATTCTTAACTGCGAATGGCGTTTGGAGCCACTTGAAGACTCCAGAAGACCACTCAGGCTGAAGGCCAGGTGAGCTCTCTTAGTCTGTGAGGGTAAAAGCAAGGGAGGGTCCATAGAGAAGGAGCCCGTCAAGTAGGGCAGGCTGAGTGCCATCTCTGAAGATGGAGCCTCTGGAGGAGGTGAGGCCTGGCTGATGAGGGGCGGGTTCGTGACAGCCAGCCTGATAGGGCAGGGTGAAGCAAATTACTGGGTGGGAAACCTTGGAAGGTGGGGCTTTGCAGGGGTCAGGTTTAGGGTTACCATTAGGGTTAAGTTGAGGGTTAGGGTGAGGTATAGGTTGAGGGTGATGGTGAAGATGAGGGTTAGGGTGAGGGTGAGTGTTAGGGTGAAATTTTGGGTGAGGATGACGGTGAGGGTGAGTGTTAGTGTTAAGGTTAGTGTTTGGGTTTGGGTTAGTGTTAGGGTTATGAAGTATTGATGCTTCTCATCTCTCCCAGACTATTTGTCCTTCTGTCTTTCTCAAAAAAAGGGGGGGGGTAAAATGTTAAACTTGAAGTCATGTCAAACCATTATATTTGTTTTTTTTTCTATCACTATTTTCTTGATCTCCTCAAATTAACTTTCTGCTCCTTGATGTTTGCTGCAGTCTGAGATACTACAACATTTTTTTACTGCCTGTATATCTCGTGAGGTGAACAGAGATCTCTAGTCTCATTTTCACAAAAATTCTTTTCTTTTCCCTGCTAAAATCTGGTAAAAAATAACCCAACCCCATAATCCCAGTCCCCAGAGACGCCTTTCTGGTTCCTTGGCAGTTGCCACAGAAAAGAGGCCCAGATCTCACACCTCCACTCCTGGCTGTGTCTAGTCCCAGGCTAGTCCAAGCACGGTTCCTTAATCTTTAGCAAAGAAAGTGTTGTAGTATCCCAGAAATACAGAATGAGAACCTGCATTTTAGCAAAATCCCAGGTTATTTATATGCACTAAATAAAGACAAGTCCCTATTATTTAATTATTTATATCTGAGAATATGGATATGTAGAAATTCTACCAGTTACTAAATTTAACTCCTCATATTGGAAGCCTAAATCCACTAAATGCTTTCTGTCAGATGTTTTAACTCATCTGTGACTTTTTAAGTTATTAGTGACAATCAGGCCTCATAGTTTTGATCTCCCTTAATCCTAAATTTCCTCTGCCACCAGTAAAATTTTAAAATGATGGATAAATTCTAATTTTAAAGGGTGACAGATTTTGGGGTGCTGTTACATGGGAGTAACAGGAAATATGAGGCACGGTGTAATATGTATTTTATACAATAGGCTAGGCAACAGTATATTAGAGATAACCAAAAAGTTTGTGAAGGAGGCAGTCTTGGGAGCCCATGACAACACAGTGGGTATTGATGAGCACACACCCCAGAAACCTCAATCCAGGATGGAGGTCCAGCAGACAATTGAGTGAGGTCAAATCCAATGGGCTGAACACCTCAGCATAATTGCAGGCTCTATGAATATGTGAACGGCTTCATACTTATGCTTTTATTTCCTCATTTAAAATGCTAAGTTATTATATGAAAGTTAAATGAGATATTACATGTTAAGCACTTAGCATAGTGCCTGGAACAAAATAAAGGCTTGACATAAGTCAAAACCATGGTGAAAACATGTGTTCTCTGTAGGCCTCTGTTTCCTCATTAATTCTATTAATATTACTAAGAACCTACTATCTGCTAAGCTCCATGCTAGGCACTGGAGATCCAGTGAGAGTTAAAACTCAGTCCCTTTTTCTTAAAAGCAACAAGACAGGTGGAGAAGCCAAATAATGACTAGGTGCTACAACAAAAAAAATGTCTAGAGCAGCACACAGAGATGAGGATCTCTGGAGACCCCAAATGCGAAAAAGGCTAATACCACATGTTTGTAATTTATTTATTATTATTTTCCCCCAAATTTAGAAGTAGGAAGGAAGTCAGACTCCACACATGCACCCATCCAAGATCCACCCAACATGCGCACCAAGGGGCAATGCTCTTCCCATCTGGGGCATTGCTCTGTTGCAACAGGAGCCATTCTAGCACCTGAGTTGGAGGCCATGGAGCCCTCCTCCATGCCTGGGGCTAACTTTGCTCCAATGGAGCTTTGGCTGCATGAGGGGAAGGGAGAAATAGAAAGGAAAATGATGGGGAAGGTTGAAGAAGAAGATGGCTGCCTCTTCTGTGTTTCCTAGACAGGAATTGATCTCAGGATTTCCACACACTGGGTCAAAACTCTCCTACTGAGCCATCCAGCCAAGGACACCTCCTGATTACAATTTAAAGTGAAAAAAGCAATGGTAATAATAGAAGGAAAAAGAGGTGAAAATGGCATCTTCCTGAACTTTCTGATGACATCATTCTAGATGATTGAGGCTGTCTCTCCTGTTTTTGTGTTTAAGCCTTAATGATTCCCTAAAAGCTGGCTTACATGACCAAGTTAAAGAAACTTGGGTCTAGAAGAGCTCATCAGTACCCACTCTAGCTTCCGTGTGTCCACGCTTTGGCAGGAAGAAAGAGAAATAAAGGGAATACAGGGAAGACAGTTGTGAAGCAGAAAACCAGAAGCTTTTATAGGCAGACCTCATTCTGTTGTGTGTAGTTCATTGTTATTCATAGAGGTTGCCCTATTTTGTTTTCTTTTAAACTGATGGCAAAAACCCTCCACTAGTAAATTTTGATTACAGCTCACTCTATTTCATGGTTGGTCTGGAACCAAACCAGCAAACTATCCAAGGTTTGCCTCTGATTATTTCAAAAGCCTGGGGCTATATATCCTTACACTTGTTTATTCACTCATTCAATGTAACCACATCACATCATTAGGAAAGATCAGAAAATTATTTTTTTTTTCTGAGGCATAAGGGAGATCTCAACCCCCAAATAATTCCACTATCACCATCACTACTTGCTTTTTGTGCACTCAGCACCTCATAGGGCCTGAATTTCCAATCACTACAGCCAAAAGTGTTTGGAAATATTCGCAGGAGCCCTTACCTCCTACTTGGTGAAATCCTATGCATCACTCAAAGGCCAATTTTATGCTCTTTTTCTCTAAAGTCTTCCCAGCCCATAGGAGGGGCTGTACCACATCAAAATGCTTCTTTAGGTATTCTTCTATTCTATTAACATTCCCCATTTAAACTGTCAGTTCCCTTAAGAGTCTGCCGGTTTTGCATCCCTAGCACTCAGCGCTGGGTCCTGCACATGGTAGGCCAAACAGCAGTGTTTTCACAGATGACAAAAAAGCAAGCCTCCTCTAGGTGGACTGAGGAGCTCAGGAACAAACAGTTCTCCCCATTTGTGCACACCCAGAGGTGGGTCTGTCGTTCTTTGCATCCAGTGCCCCTGGATTCTGCACCAACTCAGCTGGGAATTCGGAGAGCAGAGGCTGAGATTTCTCCATGGTTTAAGAAATGATGGCGAGGCCCTGGCCGGTTGGCTCAGCGGTAGAGCGTCGGCCTGGCATGCGGGGGACCCAGGTTCAATTCCTGGCCAGGGCACATAGGAAAAGCGCCCATTTGCTTCTCCACCCCCCTCCTTTCTCTCTGTCTCTCTCTTCCCCTCCCACAGCCAAGGCTCCATTGGAGCAAAGATGGCCCTGGGCACTGGGGATGGCGCCTTGGCCTCTGCCCCAGGCGCTAGAATAGCTCTGGTCATGGCAGAGCTACGCCCCAGAGGGGCAGAGCATCGCCCCCTGGTGGGCAGAGCGTCGCCCCCTGGTGGGCGTGCCATGTGGATCCCGGTAGGGCGCATGCGGGAGTCTGTCTGACTGTTTCTCCCCGTTTCCAGTTTCAGAAAAATTAAAAAAAAAAAAGGAATGATGTCGATAACCCAGATTCCACAGGCATGACTTCAGAGGCGCCTCTGGGCCAATACAGCCTGGAGTTTTGTGGAAAGACCAGCAGCACCCAACAAAGGTGCAGTGCATGCGTGCAAACACGCAAACACACACACACACACACGAACTCGCAAAATGCACACAGAGGTGGCAAGAGAGGCAGCGACAAACCCTCCCCAAGCCAAAGAGCAGCGCACAGCTCAACAGGGTAAACTGGCCATCTTCGCCGACACTTGACCGCTGAGGCACTGGGTCTTTTCAACTCTTTAGACCCAGCCCCAGTGGCCCACACTTGGAGGGCTGAGGAGCACCCCTAGAGCCCAGTCGGAGGCTTCTGCAGCCGCCAGGGCAGCTACTGGGTGGGGATGGTGCTGGGCCATCAGCGGGCGGGGGCACAAAAAGGCGTGGGGCAGGGCGGAGCACATGACGAAGGGCATGGCGGACAGGGAGTAGCAGAAGGAGTGGGGCGGGATGAGGCAAGGAAGACACAAGGTGGGGCAGAGGGCTAGGGGTTATTATGGGATAGTGAGGCATGGGGAGGTGCTGGGATGGCGTGGGGTGGGGGCAGGACAGTATGGGGCTGCAAGGCGCATGGACACAATGTGAAGGAGAGGGAATAGGAATTGGAGAAAGATCCGAAGGTTTATTTCAGCAGACTTTCTGCTATGTGTAGCAGGCTGCGGGGAGGGGCAAGGACAGCGAGAGGTGGGGCCGGCGAGGGGCAGGGCAAGCACAGTGAGAAGTGGATCCGCCCCGCATGTTATAAAGAAGTGTTCAAAAAAGAGCCTCCTCACTTTTATGTCCCACCTACGTATGGAGTAATGCAGTTTCTGTTTTTCTCTGATTTACTTATTTCACTTCGTAAAATGTTATCAAGATTCCACCATTTTGCTGTAAATGATCTGATGTCATCATTTCTTATGGCTGAGTAGAATTCCATAGTGTATATATGCCACATCTTTTTATCCAGTCATCTATTGATGGGCTTTTTGGTTGTTTCTATGTCCTGGCCACTGTGAACAATGCTGCAATGAACATGGGGCTGCATTGATAAGAGTGTGGTGGTTAAGGGGGAAGGGAAGAGAGGGAGAGAGAAAGGGGGAGGAGGAGGGGCACAAAGAAAACTAGATAGAAGGGGACAGAGGACAATCTGACTTTGGGTGATGGGTATGCAACATAATTGAACGTAGAGATAACCTGGAATTGTTATCTTTGAATACATGTATCCTGATTTATTGATGTCGTTCCATTAAAAAAATAAAATTATTAAAAGAAAAAGAGCCTCCTCATGCCCTTTCTGTGAAAGGAAATTTTGTTCATGTCTCATGGTCATTGTGATGGAAGAAACAGCATGTGTCACCTCAGTGAAATTTGAGTTTAGAAAGAAGAAATCCTTGATTGGGAAATAGATATTATTTTAAAAAAAACACAAAAAAGGCCTGACATGTGTTGGCACAGTGGACAAAGCGTCGACTTCGAAACACTGGGGTTGCGGGTTCAGAGCCCTGCACTTGTCTGGTCAAGGCATATATGGGAGATGATGCTTTCTGCTCCTTTTTCCTCTCTCTCTCTCTCTCTCTCTCTCTCTTTCTCTCTCTCTGTCTCCTTCCATCCTCTCTAAAATAAAAAAACCGAAAAACAAAAATAAAACAATCACCAAAATGTACATTTTATGGGTTTGCATGCGAAGTGTCGGTCGGCACCCTGTCTTTGGGCACACAGTTTGCACATGAGAACATAAATTTGTCATGTCACAGGAGAAGCCTGTTGGTGTTCTTAGAACTGGTTCTTATTCTCAGTTGCATGACATAGCTGTGTGAAAATGAGGACGAAAGGTTACTAGAATCTAAAAATAATTTTATGTAAATGTGGGCTCATAACCTTCCATTATGGACGTATGGAGTTTGGGGGAAGTGGCACCATTTCTGAAAGTCTTCTTTCGTAAGCCTAGGGGTGATGCATTTCCACTGGTCTGAGTGGGTCCCGCGTTTCCCGCTGGCGTTGTAGACTGGTCGTGGAAACTTGGCGATGAGTCTAGGCAGTGTCCAGGTTGTTCCTGTGGGAAAGAGGAGCAAGTAAGGGTTTCAATCAGGAAGGTCACAAGCGAGCCTGAGGGGGCCACTGTGGATGAGTGGGAGAGTCGCAGGGAAGGGAGCTTGGAGACTGGAGCAGGAGAGAGACCAAAGTGTGCTGCCCGCTGCTGCCCTGAATGCAGGTCCTGTACAAAGGGAGAGGGTGCAGAAGGGAAGGTGCAGAGGGAGGAAACGGGAGGTATTTTCAAATTCCGTTAATGTTTCCAGGAGGGGAGGAGCGTTGTGTTGCACTGAGGATGGTTATGAAGTGTCTGGGTCATGGGGCAGCTTCTAGGGTGGAGTCTCATAAAATATTGAAATGAGGTGGCCCAGGGGATAGTTGTACTCAGCTGGTTTTTTTAGTGTGTGTTTCAAGACAGTATCCTCAGTGTGCTTCTTGTGGCCATATCCACATAGTGAATCTTTGAAGGTTTGCTGTTGATGTATTTGCAGTGCAGTGTGACCTCCATGCATCTCCTGCAGCTATGGCTCTATTGAAGTGAGTTGGTGACAGGTGCTGAGGGTGGCTTCATTGTGTCAGCCTCAGGCGCTAAGAAGCACTTGGTTGCTAAGCAAAGGAGCAATGACCCAGATGGTCAAAACATCACCACTAACTGGGCTTGCCAGGTGGATTCTGCATATGTGAGTTGGTCTCTCTGCCTCCCTTCTTCTCACTAAATAATAAAAAAAGAAACAGCAGAGAGCCTTTGCCAGTTAGCTCAAGTGGTTAGGAACATCAACTGAAAACACCAAGTTTGGGATTTGATCCTCAGTCAGGGCATATATAATGAGTCCACGTCTGAGTGAAACAACAAATGAATGATTCCCTTCCCACTCCCCTCTCTCTCCTTTCTACTTTCTGTCTCTCTGTAAATCAATAAAAATTAAACTTTGGCCAGATAGCTTCATTGGTTACAGCATTGTCCTGGACCATGAAGGTTGTCAGTTTGATTACTTGGTTAGGTCACATACAGGAAAATCTCAATGTTTCTATCTCTCTCTGCCTCTCTCTCAAAAAGAACAACAAAGACAGCGGGGAGAACTAATTGAAAACCGAAGACTGTAGCCAGTTTCCTACTGTAAATCTTGGGGATTAAATGGAGTTAGGTATTGCCCTGTCTTCTCAGAAGAAAATCAGTCCTCAAGGTAGCTCCATGCAGAAATCTCAGCTGATGAGGCAGGAAAGCTGGTCCCACCCATCCTGCCCTGCAGCCCATTTCGCGCTCGTCTGGGGGCTGATCTCAGTGCAAGAGATGCCTTGAGGGTGAAGGGATCGCGCTAGGCACTACCATTTCCCAAACAGAGCCACAAGCTTGTGCAGGAGACATAGGGCGTCAATGCAAGTGCCGGGAGAGGGAGGTAGGTAGAGAGAAGGTGGACCTCCACTGTTTCAGACGGGCTGCTAAGGGGAGGCAGCCTGTGGTGTCCTCATTTAAAACATTTTCAACTGCAGAGGGCGATTGGAGAACTTGGAGCCTCCTGAAGGCCACTTAGGCCAAAGGCTATGTGAGCCCTACTAGGCAGTGAGGGGAAGGGCAAGGCGGGGCCGTGTAGAAGAAACCCGACAGGTAGGGCAGGCTGAGTGTCATCGCTTAAGAGGGAACTCTGGAGGAGATCGGGCCTGGCAGATGAAAGCAGGGGTCTTGGAAACCAGCCTGATTGCGCTGGGTGAAGGAGATCACTGGGTGCAGAAACTTGGGAGGAGGGACATGAGAGGGGTTAGGGTTAGGGTCAGGGTTAGGGTTAGGGTAAGGGTAAGGGTGAGTGTGATGGTGAGTGTAAGCGTGAGGGTGAGGGTTAGAAAGGTTAGGGTGAGAGTGAGGGTGAGGGTGAGGGTTAGGGTTAGGGTTAGATTTATATTGGGTAAGGTTTAAAGTTAGGGTTACGGTTGTGAAGAATTGATGCTTCTCATCTCTTCCAGCCTGTTTGTCCCTCTCTCTTTCTCAAAAAAAATGTGGAGGAATTGTTCACCCTGAAGTCATGTCAAACCATTATATTTTGATTTTTTTATCACTTTTTTCATTATCTCCTCAAATTTACTTTCTGCTCCTTGGTGTTTGCTGCAGTCTGAGATACTACAGCATTGTTTTCAGTTCCTGCATATTTGGTGAGGTGAACAGAAACCTCTGGTCTCAGTTTCACAAATATCCTTTTCTTTTTTCTGCTAAAAGACCTGGTCAACAAACCCCCACCCCATAACCCCAGTCCCCAGAGACTCCTCTCTTGTTCCTTGGCAGTTGCCACAGAAAAAAAGGCCCACATTTCACACCTCCACTCCTGGGTGCGTCTAGTCCCAGGCTACACAAAGTATGGTTTCTTCATCTCCAGCAAAAAGAGCATTGTTGTGTCCCAGACTTAAAGAATGTGAATCTGCATTTTAGCAAAATCCCAGATTATTTATATACACTAAATGTTCAAAGTGCCTATTTTTTAATTATCTATGTCTGAGAATATGGATATGTAAAATTCTACCCTTTCCTAAATTTAACTCCTCATATTGGAAAGCCAAAATGACAAGCTCACAAAAACAGAGTGGAAGCTGCCAGGAACTGGGGGATGGAGAAAACAGAGAAGTTGGTACAAGGGAACAAACTTTTCAATATAACATAAATAAGATCTGAGGATCTAAAGATAACATGGCAGCCTGACCAGTGGTGGTACATTAGATAAAGCATCAACCAGAAACACTGAGGTGCCTGGTTGGAAACCTTGTGGTTGCTAGTTCAAGCATGGGGTCAACAAAAGTATCTCAAGGTTGCTGGCTTGAGCCCTAGGTTGCTGGCTCAACATAAGAACCCCAGTCAAGACACATATGAGAAGCAATAAATGAACAACTAAATTGACTGAACACCTTTCTCTTTTAGGTATGACCATTTCCACCATTACACATGAAAAAGTGGGGCATGCAATCACTAAAGCTTTTATTTCTGAGTGTTGGGAAAACGGTACTGTCACATCAGTACTGGATAGATGTATGATTATCACATCTTTGGTTCTTAGGATTGAGAAGATTGTCCCTATAGGAATTGAAGACCTCTATGAAAAAATAGAAATCAGTAACATAATTTATAAAAGCATAATATCTCTGCTTTATAGGCAGATAAAAATTTATAATATCTGGTGCTACACAGTATAAAAAAAGTTTGTTTTTTTAACAAAATAAAATAGAACCAAATTTGCATTAATAACAACAATCTTTACTTTAAGACAAAACTAATTCTCTTTCTCGCAAATACTTATCCCAGTATATCATACATTTTAATTCAATTGTAACATATCTTTGTTTCATTTTATACAGAGTTCATTTTGTTATTAATTTTTCTGTAGCTTTATTGATATATACTAGAATTCTAATCCTTTAAGAAAATTTTAATTCTGGAAAAACCAAAATTATGTAATTGTATATGTTATGCCAGTATTCTTTACATTAATATTCATAAACAAAATCAATCTTGCTGTTGGTTGAGCTGTATTTACTGGTAGCATGATTATTTTAAATATTTTACAAGACATATTTACTAGTTGTCACATATATGCTTAGTTTCTTGGTAATATAAAGCGAAGCAAAAATAAACATATAATTCTAATTCTCAAGCAAATTCCCACTGCCCTGCACCACAAAAAATATTTTTTAAAAAACCCACAATGTTTCAAATCAAAACATTCCTCTGCTGGTCCTCTGTATATAAACTCTTTCAGGTCTTATCTTTTTCTCTCAGTTCCATGGCAGTGCCTCCCAATTGGCTGCTGGAGCAATTTAAATAGCCTCAGCATGACTAGAAGAAGCAGACACTATCTCAGGTGCATTTTCAGATAAGGTAAAACTTATCCTAAATGTGTACCCTAACAAAAATATGCAAGTGCCATTTGGGTCAGAGAGGCAGCTCAGGTACCCTATGCCTGCATAAGGGGAAGATTAGCCTGTACCTCACTCACTTTAGTGGCTGACTCCTTCTAGCAGTTTCTGCTTAAATCCATTAAATTGTTGAAACATCAAGCTGAACTGAAGCAATATATACCATGATTTCTAAAAAAGTCAAAACAAAATAGGAAACTATAAACCTTAGAAAATGAAGTGATAGAGTATTCAAATAACTCCCCACTAAAAATGGGCATACAAAAATACTTTATATTAGAAATCAGTAGAGAAATGCAAATTAAAACTGCTATAAGATGTTACTTCACACCTATCAGGAGGGCTTTCACTAACACATCAATGAACAACCAGAGATGATGAAGATTTGGAGGAAGAAAACAATTCTCCAGCATTGCCTGCCTACATGCAGTTTTTCCTTTTCTTTTCCCCTTTCCGAACTTTCACAATTCCACTTTACCATATATGGCTGCAACATTGAAAGACTATAAACACATTGATGCACTGCTAAAATCTGGACGACTTCCTTGCTCCTACCACAGTTGTGTAACATAAATTTTCCCACCTTGTCTTTCTTTTATTTTTGCATATTCCAGACAAACAAGAGAGGTAATTTAGTAATTTTTTCAGGGTAAATCTAGTTGAACTCTTAGCCAAATCACTTCTTCATCAACAAATGACCATTTTCTGATGCCACTACCACCTAATTAAAGTTGCAAGCCCTAGTAATTAAAATCGTTAGCAGCTGATGCTGCTTAATTTGCTCACAATTAATTCCACCAAGGGAATATAAACACACAAATTTTTTCCACTATGCAGCACACGGTCCTGTTGCCCATGCTACATCACTCCCTCCAATTCTTCATTGCCCGCGAATCATTTTCCATTCTGTACTTATTCCGACAAATTCTCCATTTCCTAAATAACTTTTCTATTTTATATAAAGTCTGCCTTACATACTCCCCATTTATTTCTAGATGAACATGCCAGAACCATTTTCCTTTTTACCCTGGTTCCTCCATTACCATCTTGTCATGAACAAAGCCCCACTCCCACTTCTGCCTTTACCACACCCTTTACCAGGCCCAGTCTCAGCACTTGTTTATAATTTCTTCCATGCCCTACTCTGCACACTCTCACAATTACTACCACACTTGACATTCCACAAGCATACTGCTCCAAACCTGGCTGAGTTTCAATCACTTCCCAGTCTTGAGAATCTCAGGGTGCAATTTGCCACCACAATTCTTTTACTTTTTTTTCAAAGCTCTTGTGGCACTCAAGCCATTTCACAGAAACCCCCTTCTCACTTCTGCTCTCTCACTGCTGCCTTGTTGAAAGAGTACATCAGCATGAGCTGCAGTCAGTCCTTTTATCCGTGTTTTTCATAGGGTTGCAAAAAAATAAAACGAAGTGCAGGTCTATTTGAAAATAAGATGCATTATAGAATAAATACTGTGAGAAAAGAAAATATAAAAAATTATTAGAATCCTATATCAACCCCTCAACCAAACTGTTTCTGTGTATTTGAATAACTACTCGTGACTAATATAAAACATGGAGTTCCCTAAAACATAAGCATGCAACAAGATGCAAAGTGAAAAATGGGAAAAGACACAAAGGTGATGCAAAAGCAGTTTGAGAGTTTCTGGTTATGTGTTCTAGCTCTTAATTTCAAAATGTACATTGGATAGCAGCTGAGGAATATATTTTTCTGGTGACATTTACCTAGCTGTAATTTTCAAGACATCCATGAGATGGCAGCAGAAAATTTTGTTTGTTTTTTCTAGAAACTCCCTTGGCCGTTTTAATCCAAATGTATGCAAAACGCAGCAGCAATCATCCTGGGTGAATGGCTCGCTTGGCTGGAACATTGTCTTGCAATGCAGAGGTGGCTACTTCAGTCCTTGGCTGGGGAACATACAGAAACTGATCGATGCTTCTGTCTTACACTTATCCTCCTGCCTCCCCTTTGATTCAATAAAAATAAAAAAATAGAAAAAAATAAAGACAAAAATAAAAGGCAACGGAGAACATTTTTCTTGCCCACAGCATTCATTGAGAATCCAGACATGCTATTCATTTCTATTTTAAGACTCTCACATGCCCCACCTCACTTAATGTTCCCATTTGTCAAATGAGACAGAAACGATTGTTATCTGTATTTCATAGGTATTTGAACTAAGGACTGATTCTAACCTAATTCAAAACCCAGAAACGATGGTCCAAAGTGAGACAGAAGAGTTTACACACATGGTATCCTGTGTTATACAGCCATCAAAGTTGTCCTTAAAATTTTTGAATACTGGTTATTTTTTTAAGAACACCTGCACATAAACTAATGGTCCAGCTTGTCAAGCACTCAACCAAGGTGGAGTTGGGGTGGAAGTTAGGCAGGCAATAGGATAGGATGGAATAGGAGAAGAGGGGAATGCGGAAGTGGCTTGGCCCTTCTCAGGTGCTGAACCAACAAGAGATCCTTTAAGAGTGCTCTACCCACTTCTACCACCTCCCTGTCTGATGGCATTTTAAAATTTGTTATTCAGTCCAGAGCACAGGTCTGCTTCTACCCATTTTTACTTTTTTTGAGACTTCACCTGACAGAAGTTTCCTACAGGCTCAGAATTAACACAAGAGCTGACTTATGGCTCCAACATCTACAAGCAAAAAAAAAAAAAAAAAACTAAGTCTCCTCCTCTGTCAAATGGGGAGAACCACTCCCGCTTAGGTGGCTGTGAGGATTCAGGAAAGCAGTGCTTGTTAGCTCCTGCCCACTGTGTGACCAGCACTTTGCCTCTGTGCTATTTTGACCCATGTCTCATACAAAATTTCTATCAGTTCCCTCCTCTCTGCAGCCACCACCACATAGCATGTGAGACCTTGGAGCTCAGGATGGCCCTCCTGCACTCTGTCCTTGCCATTCCCAGCTGAAGTCCAGGCCAATAATAAACGTATCTGGCCAAGTACCTGGAAGCCCGGGCTTAGCCAGGGACACCCTCTCAGTCCTTGCACTCTCACAACCTCTTCATTATTTGGAAACCACATTCTGATAAGGGACGCTGAGGGGCCACATGAAAAGGGTAGGCATCTGGAGGAAAAGGGCAGAAGGACTCAGTGCCCATAACCTTCACCAATATTTAGAAGAATCTTGGTGATTTCAAGTAAAGAATACACAATATAGTCAATAATATTCTAATAACTATGTATGGTTTCAGACAGGTGCAAGATTTATCAGGATAACCACTTTGCATGTTATGTAATGTCTAATCACTGGGGACTAAACCTAAAACTAATATAATAGTATATGTCAATTGTAACTAAAAAATAATAACAATTAATTTGAAAAAATGCATATAAAAATAAAGAACACAGGTATGTTTAAATTTTATAGGTAAGTATACAACACACTATAGACCTATTATTTCTTTCTTTAAGTGATTCAAAAAAAAGAAAATTGCATAAAACAATAATAGTGCAAAAAGAACAGAAAAAATGAAGTTATAGTGGAGTATATCATATATACTGTTTACAAAAATTGGGGGATATATAAAACTGAATATGAACCAATAAAAAAGCATACTGAAATTTTTTATATACTTTGTAAATGGGATTAGAAAAGAAAAAAAAAGAAGACGATATAATGTAAGAGCTATTTATATATTAGGTTTTAAAAAATACATGGTTTGGCATGTCCTTAGACAGCTAATAAAATATAATGTTGTATTTTGTTATCAAAACAAATAAAAAAACTTTAATTAAAAAAGGCAATAAATTTTACAATCCATATACAGATTATAATACACTAAAAAATTTTAAACTTAAAATAGAGATTAGCATATCATATGAAAACAACAGGTACTTAAAAAAATTTAAAGCAAGCTTCTTTTATGGAAAAGTAATGTTTAAATAACAGGCCAGCCAGCATTCCATCATTATTTAAATTCATCTAGAATAAGAATATGAAAGAAAACTTCAATTCAATTCATAAAGCCCATTCTTTTAATATTCAGAGTTGACAAGACAATGGAAAAAAAACTGCAGACCATTCTAATACCTTGATTTTATATTTATAAATATAATGTTAGTAATTAACTTAGTAATCTGTCAAAAAATATGATAAACCAAGCACTATATCAAGAATTCAACTATTCAACAGCACAAATATTAACAAAGTAATCCTATTAAAATACTAAAGGATAAAGCCATATGTTTATTATATAAATACCAAAATGGCATATGATAAAATTCAGACATTAATAAAAAGTCTAAAAAATTAAATATGAAAGAATCACTTACCCTCCCCCACAAAAAATCAAACAACATTCAAAACAAGCCAAACATTAAAAATGTTTTTAAATCAGAAACCTAGCACCATTTATCAAAGAGGCAAATATAACAAATTAATTAATGACAAAGACTCTAGAACCAGACCAATTAGGTTTCAATTCTAAGCCCACCCCCTTCTGAGTTATGTGGTTTTGGGTTAGTAGTTTCTTAGCACTGGAGTCTTAATACAAATGGGGGTGATAATAATAGTAACTATTTTAAAATATGTTGAAAAACTGCATATGTTAATAACTGTAATAATTGACACACTTTAAGTCCTCAAAATGGAAGCTATTACTATTAGTTACCAATTGTATCAAAGATTTTAAAGCATTACTGTGTAATAAATGAAACTTTCCTTAATAATAAAAATGTGCTATATCTACAATGCCCAATGTATTAGCCAATACAATAGTTGGCAATTGAGCACTTGGATAGGAGCTTTGAATGTACAAAAATAAAAACATAAACAGCTACCCAACTTCAACTAATGAAAGAATGAAAAGGAAATCCTTTTTTCAAAGCACAGATCTAAAACTGGACAAAATTGTCACATACACATACAGTGCTTACTCTAAAGATACCACCAGAGTTTCAGGTAAAAACAGTGAGAGGCACTGACATTTCTTCTGAGGATGATCTTATGATTTCCCACTCCCACCTCGAAAGTTTGGTATGCAAGGTTAATTTCACTAGAATGGGGAATGGCCATAAAAACAGCAGTTTAGACCCTGGCAAGGTAGCTCAACTGGTTGCAGCATTGTCCTGATAAGCCAAAGTTACAGGTCCAATCTGCAGTCAGGAACAAAACAAGAATCAACCAATGAATGCATAAATAAGTGGAACAAAGAATTGATGTTTCACTTTCTCTCCCCCCTTTCACTTTCTGAAATTGATAAACTTACAAAAAAAACCCAGCATCTTTGCTACCATATGAGGTAGATTCAATTACAAGAAAAGAGCAAATATAAAAACAGAAGCTTTAAATATAGAGATCTCAGAAAAAAACAGCTTTGCTGTCCTGAGGCTAGGATCACAGAGCAAGTAGCTTTCCCAAGAGAAAATTTATATGAGATATTATAAATGAGAGTCAGGGAAGAAGTGAACTAAACTTTCCACAGAAATATGACCAACTAAATGGGGCAAATGCAAGAGACTATTTCACTCTCTGCCCTCCTCTCACTTAAAAAAAGAAAAAAAAGAAGAAAAGATGTTAATTGTATAATTACTCTGTAAGTCATGAATTGCTTTTCTCTTGCTTCCAAGATTTTCTTAGCATGTCTTTCTTTGTCTTTCAGCTTTTTGATTGATATATTTAGGTTTGGTGCACTTTGCATTTATCATATTTAAAGTTTTTCTAACTTTTGGAATCTTCAGATTAATGTATTTCATAAAGTTTGGAACATTTTTGCTATTCTTTATATTTCTTACTCCTAACACATTTCCTGGGACTCTCATTACATTTGTGTTGGAATTTTGATGTGGTCCCTCTTTCAGGTCTATTTTGCTTGGATACTTTTAAATTATCTATCAACAAATTTACTCGAGCCTGTTATTGAGCCCAGATATGTAATGAAATTTTTACTATGGATATTGTACTTTTCATCTCTATGGGTTATCATTTTTAGTTCTCACTTCAGACTTTCCTGTAGTTTGATGCATTGTCATTGTATTTTACTTTATGCTTTGAAAGGTTCCTTTTATTCTTGGAAATATTTATACTAGCTGCTTTGAAATCTTTTTTTTTTTTTTCCGTATTTTTCCGAAGCTGGAAATGGGGAGGCTGTCAGACAGACTCCCGCATGCACCCGACTGGGATCCACCCGGCACACCCACCAGGGGCAATGCTCTGCTCACCAGGGGGTGATGCTCTGCCCCTCTGGGGCGTCACACTGTCATGACCAGAGCCACTCCAGCGCCTGGGGCATCTTTTGCTCCAATGTAGCCTTGGCTGCTGGAGGGGAAGAGAGAGACAGAGAAGAAGGAGAGGGGGAGGGGTGGAGAAGCAGATGAGCACTTCTCCTGTGTGCCCTGGCCGGGAATTGAACCTGGGACTCCTGCATGCCAGGCCAATGCTCTACCACTGAGCCAACCAGCCAGGGCCTGCTTTGAAATCTTTGTCTGCTAACTTCAGTGTTTGCGTTCAGTTGATTATTGACTGAAGATTTTTACTCCTGAGGTTAGGTTACAATTGCCTGTTTTTTTGAAGGTTTCCACAACTTGATATCTAAGGTAATGTAGCAACTGCTAATTCTTTTGTATTTTTCTATGGGTTGTCACTATTTCTTAGTAGATTGCTTAGACTTAAAGTATAAAATCTATCTTCTATGCAGTGTGTTGCCACTGATGACTCTTTTCTATATATATATAGACATGTTGGTTTGTCTGTTGTATTTCTTTGCATGGCTTCCTGGGGTTTGCTCCTGTATCTTCATAGTTCAGTAGTCAGCCTGGACATTGGCAGGAGTTGTGGTCAAATATCTTGAACCTATGAGCCTTACAACCACTTATGATTGATTCTGTAGTTTTGAAATCACATTCAAAGTTGCAGCCAGTTTTTAGTTTTACTTGCCCTCTTGTATTTGCTGGGCTTTCCTGGGTCTTTTTATTTATTTATTATCATTATTATTTTGGTGACAGTGACAGAATGAAGAACAGATAAATACAGACAGACAGAAATGGAGAGAGATGAGAAGCATCAACTCTTCATTGCAGCACCTCAGTCACTCATTAATTGCTTTCTCATATGTGCCCTGACTGGGAGGGGGGACACAGCAGACTGTGCTTAAGTCAGCAACCTTGGGCCCAAACTGATGAGCCCTGCTCAAACCAGATAAACCCGTGCTCAAGCCAGCAACAATGAGGTTTCAAACATGGGCCCTCCACATCCCAGTCGATGCTCTATCCACTGTGTCACTGCCTGGTTAGGAATCTTGAGTTTTCCTTTTAGTTGGTCAGATTTGTGTGCAAAGATTATTTCACTCCTTCTGTGACTCTCATTTTTAATATCTCATATTTATTTTCTTTGGGAAATCTACTTGCTCTGTGATCTTAACCTAAGGACAGCAAAGCTGTTTTTTTCTGAGATATCTATATTTAAAGCTTCTGTTTTCATATATGTTCTTTTCTTGTAATTGATTCTACCTCATATGGTAGCAAAGCTACTGTTTTTTTTTGTAAGTTTATCAATTTCAGAAAGAGAAAGGGGGGAGAGAGAGTGAAACCTCAATTTTTTGTTCCACTTATTTATGCATTCATTGGTTGATTCTTGTATTTTCCTGACTGCAGATTGGTCCTGTAACTTTGGCATATCAGGACAATGCTGCAACCAGTTAATCTACCTTGCCAGGGTCTAAGCTGCTGTTTTTATGGCCATTCCCCATTCTAGTGAAAATAAGCTTGCAGACCACACTATCGAGGTGGGAGTGGGTAATCATAAGATCATTCTAAGGAGAAAGGCCTGTGCCTCTCACTGTTTTTATCTGAAACTCTAGTGGTTTTTTTTAGAGTAATTACTGTATGTGTATGAGACAGTTTTGTCCAGTTTTAGATCTGTGCTTTGAAAAAGGATTTTCTTTTCATTCTTTCATTAGTTGAAGTTGGGTAGCTGTTTATGTTTTTATTTTTGTACATTCAAAGCTCCTATCCAAGTGCTCAATTGCCAACTATTGTATTAGCTACTACATTGGACACTATAGATATAGCACATTTTCATTATTAAGGAAATTTTTATTTATTACACAGTAATGCTCTAAAATCTTTGATGCAACTGGTAACTAATAATAATAGCTAACATTTTTTTGAGGACTTAAAGTGTGTCAAATTTTACAGCTATTAATATATGCAGTTTTCAACATATTTTAACATA
This sequence comes from Saccopteryx leptura, assembly GCF_036850995.1. Classification (NCBI taxonomy): domain Eukaryota; kingdom Metazoa; phylum Chordata; class Mammalia; order Chiroptera; family Emballonuridae; genus Saccopteryx; species Saccopteryx leptura. The sequence continues at coordinate 326,371 of NW_027095704.1, read as the reverse complement.
GGTACTATTATTATCTTTCCCATTTGTGCTAAGACTCCAGTTCTAAGAAACTACTAACCCAGAACTGCATAACTCAGAAGGGTGTGGGCTTAGAATTGAAACCTAATTGGTCTGGTTCCAGAGTCTGTGTCATTAATTATTTTTTAATATTTGCCTCTATGAAAAATGGTGCTAGGTTTCTGATTTTAAATTTTTTTTAAATGTTTGGCTTGTTTTGAATGTTGTTTCATTTTTTGTCGTGGAGGGTAAATGATTCTTTTTATATTTAATTTTCTTAGATTTTTTATTAATGTCTGAATTTTATCATATACCATTTTAATATTTATATAATAAATATATGGCTTTCTATTTTAGTTTTTTGATAAGATTACTTTGTTAATGTTTGTGCTGTTAAATAATTTAATTCCTGATATAATGCTTCATTGATCATATTTTTTTTACAGATTGCTGTTAATTACTAACATTATGTTTATACATATAGAATCAAGGTATTAAAATGGTCTGCAGTTTTTTTATTGTCGTTGTCAACTCTGAATATTAAAATAATGGGCTTTATGAAATAAATTGAGATTTTTTTATACTCATTGTAGATGAACTTAAATAAAGATGGAATGCTGGGTGGTCTGTTATTTAAATATTACTTTTTATAAAAGAAGTTTTCTTTGAATTTTTTTTAAGTAGCAGTGCTTTCCATATGATATGCTAATCTTTATTTCAGTGTGTATTTAACTTTTAAAAATATTTATTGGATCATAATCTGTATATGGATTGTAAAATTATTGCCTTTTGTAATTGAAAGTTTATTTTTATTTTTTTTCATAACAAAATACAACATTATATTTTCTCACTAATCTAAGGACATGCCAAACAATGTATTTTTTAAAACCTAATATGTAGATAGCTCTTAAATTATATCATCTTTTTGTTTTTCTTTTTTAAAACCATATACAAAGTATATGAAAAATTTCAGAATACATGTTTGTATTATTATCTCCTTTCATTTTAATACTTTAAAGTTTTATCATTTAGTTTTTGTTTTTGTTTTTAGATTACTGATTTATTTGAAATTATTTTTATATTTTTATTTGTCATACTAATGGTATTTTGTTTTTGTTACATTAAACATTCATTTTATATTTATTTATTAATATCTGCAATCTCTGCTGTTACTCCCCCCCCCCAAAGGTTATCACTTGGGTTGTTTTGATAATTTATGTGTGTGAATTTTCTTACTTTCACTCCTTTTAAGATGTTACTCCATTAATCTCTGGTTTTCACAGGTTCTAATAATAGATTATTGTTATATTTGTTCCTTTATATGTAATGCTTTTTACCTTTCTGCTTCTAAAATTTACTTTTTATTATTTGTTTTTAGTAGTTTGATTTTATGATGTGCTTTGGCATGATTTTGTTTAGAGTTATTATCCTCAGGCATTATTGAGAGCCTCACAACTTTAAATTATTGTTTTGTTCAAGCTGAGAAACAAAATGGCCATTTAAAAAATAATTTACTGATTATTTTTTGTCTCTTCCCCTCTGGAACTCCTACAGTTATACATACAGATGATCCTTGAACAACACAGTTTTGAATTGCATGAGTCTACTTATATGTGAATTTACTTTCAATAAAATGAGTTGGCCCTTCCTATTTATAGGTTTCATTTCCATGGATTCAACCAGCTGTGGGTGGAAAATAGTATTTTCACATTTCCTTTTGAAGATGTCTAACTGTGGTTTGAAAATACTATTTGAATCTGGTTGGTTGAATGTGAGGATAGAATAGGTTGCAGAGTCTAAAGTTATATATATTTTTCAACTGTGTAAGAGTTGATACCTCTAACCCTGCATTGTTCAAGTGTTGGTTTTATATTAAACTACTTGATATTGTCTTACAGGTAGTGAGCTTCTATGGTTTCTTTATCCACTCCTGTATTTATGTTCATGCTTTGTTTTATGTCTTCCTTAATTTTAACAGTTTTTTTTCTTTGTATATTTTGGAGGTTTTTTTAAGAGTACCATATGATTATAATTACATCTTTTTGAAAATTGAGATTTTTATTATTATAAAATGTTTAGTTTTCTTTGTTAAAACTTATCATATATCAGTATAGCTTCAGTGTAGCTACTGTTTTCATGGCAATTTTGTAGGGAAGAGAAACAGAGAAAGTTGGCAGAGAGAGGGATAGGAAGGGAGATAGATGAGAAGCATCAATTCTTTGTTGGAGCATCTTGGTTTTTCATTGATTGCTTTTTCATCTGTGCCTTAATGTGGTGGAAGAGGGGGTCTAGAGCAGAGCAGGTAAACCCTTGCTCAAGCCAGTGACCATTGGGCTCAAGTGAGCATCCATGTGGTCTTAATTATGATTCCATGCTTAAGCTGGTGACCCCATGTTTAAGCAGGTGAGCCTGCACTCAAATTGGCAACTTAAGTGTTTTTAACCTGGGTTTTTCGTGTTCCAGTCTTATGCTCTGTCCACTACATTGCGACCTGGTCAGTTTCAATGACATACAAAACCCACAAAAATTAGGGGACATTATATAGCTTCATATTCATTTTGAAATATTCTTTAGTTTTTGTGATCAGTAGATTTATTTATTTTTTATCCCAATTGTGTATTTGATTTAAATTGTGTTTCTTGTAGAAGTGTATAATTAATATATTTTTTATACTTAGAATGGCAACTTCTGCCTTTTGATTAAAGTTTTTAATTTATTCTTTACTCTTTTCATTTATACTATCAGATCTGTGTTTGTTTTCTAATGTAACTCAGATATTTTTTGTTGTTCCTTGGTTCTTATTTATCTTCTTATTCCTTAGATGTTTTCTTTCTTTAAAAGATTAATGTATTAATTGATGTGAGAGCAACTTTGACTTTTTGCTCCACTCATTCATGCAATCATTGATTGATTCTTTTATGGGTCTTGACCACAGAGTAAATCATAAACATTGGCTTAATGGAATAGTGTTCTAACTGAGCTACTTGAACAGGGTTTTTTTTTTTTTTTTTCATTTTTCTGAAGCTGGAAATAGGGAGAGACAGTCAGACAGACTCCCGCATGCGCCCGACCGGGATCCACCCGGCACGCCCACCAGGGGCGACGCTCTGCCCACCAGGGGGCGATGCTCTGCCCATCCTGGGCGTCGCCATGTTGTGACCAGAGCCACTCTAGCGCCTGAGGCAGAGGCCACAGAGCCATCCCCAGCGTCCGGGCCATCTTTGCTCCAATGGAGCCTCGGCTGCGGGAGGGGAAGAGAGAGACAGAGAGGAAAGC